>NC_080165.1:32069327-32437596 GCF_950295315.1 Erinaceus europaeus
ATTTCAGGGCCGGGTGATGGTTTCCTCAGCTGGATACACATGGTACCATAGGCAAGTACCCAAATCCAAGCCCCTGGTCTCTGCCTGCCATACAGAAGCTTCACAAGTAGTGAAGGAGTGCTACACATGTCTTTCTCTCTCCTCTACTTCTACCTCCCTCTTAATTTATCTCTGTCCTAACAAATAAATAGATAAAAGTTAAGAGAAAAAAAAAAAAGATGCCACCAAGAACAGTGGATTATTCATCATTCAGACACCAGGTCCCAGTGATAACCCTGGTGTGGGGGGGAACAATAGGGCTGATAGTTTAATGGCTATGCAAATCGCCTTCTAGCTCCCAGGGTCAATCCCCAGCACTAGCATTGCTCATAGCTGAGCAATGAGCTGGTAAGTAAATCAAATTTAAAACAACAGCCTATGTGTGTATCCTACCTATTTTCTCCTTCCCTAACCTGCCCATTTTTTCTCTCGCAAAAACTCAAGAATGAAGACTAAGGTTTTAAGCAGAACTCAGAAGAAACTGGCATTTCAACCTCTGTGTTAATAAGAGCAGAAGCAGGAAGAGGACACTGAAGCCAGACATGGGCTAAAAGTTCTCCACCAGTCCCCGTCTCTCCTTCTTAGCTCCCTTTCTTCTGCGTATAGCTGCCCCTAAAGGCTGGAGTTGGTTAATCAGCTCTTTTGTCCTCACCTTCACATTTTAGCTCTGGCAGCTCTGACAGTTACTGTTCTGGGTCTAACATATCAACTATGATTAGTCTGTTTTTCCATGAGATACTGCTCTGCTCTCCTACATTTCACACAGTACAAGAAGCCCCCAGTGCAGTTCAGGGTCCATTTGCTCAATGGCGGATGAACATATACCCCCTAATTTTTTTTTTAGTGGTGTACTATCAATTTAAAAAATCATAAGATATAATGGGTATAATTCCATGCCATTCCCATCACCAGAGTTCTGTGTCCCCATTCTCTCCATTGGAAACTACAGTAGTTCTCAAAAGGTCACAGATATGGGTTGACTATTATTTCTATAACTATACTTAAATATATTTACCCGTTTTTTCTGTGGTCATGCATTCCTTTCCTTTCTAAGTCATACCCATAACTATTGCTACTTGTGAATGTCCTTCCTTTACCCCTCTTTTCTCTGGGTATTAATGGAATTGGAGTTCGGAGCCCTTTGGCTGTCTTCCACTAACATTTCTCCACCTCTGGAAGTATGGACTAGCCTGTTTCTCTTTCCTTAGTGCACACCCTAAAATTTAATGGGATTTCCCCAAGTCCAAACCTTCACAAGTTTGTTTTTGAGAATCAAACAGTGGCTATGCAAAGAGACTTACATGCCTGAGGCTTCAAAGTCCCAGGTTTAATCCCCTGTACCACCATAAGTCAGAGCTGAGCAGTGCTCTGGTAAAAAAATAAAAATAAAAATAAAAAAAAAGGAAGGAAGGAAGGAAGAAAGGAAGGAAGGAAGGAAGGAAGGAGAGAACAGAATCAAATGGTGTGGCATGTATAAAAGCTGTGGTGAGGTGGGGTGGGATTATAGGTTTCTATTCACATTATAAAGTTTACTCCTAAGGAATTTTCTGCTTCAGTTTAAAAAAAAAAGTAGCCTAAGTTATTGTCTGGGGGGAGAGGGGTGTTGAGGGAACATACCTAAAATAGACCTACTAGCTTTTTCTAAGACAGAGACCCCAAATCTTCATCTACAATATTCCAGCTTTTAGGTTCATGATGAATTAACAATTTATTCTGCTTTTTATGTTAACTCTTTTTCAGCCACCAGGTTCCCTGGACAGACGACCCCACCAATATGTCCTGGAGCTCCAATTCCCCAGAGCCCTGCCCCACTAGGGAAAGAGAGAAGCAGGCTGGGAGTATGGATTGACCAGTCAATGCCCATGTTCAGTGGGGAAGCAATTACAGGAGCCAGACCTTCCGCCTTCTGCATTCCACAATAATCTTGGGTCCATAATCCCAGAGGGCTAAAGAATAGGAAAGCTATCAGGGGAGGGGATGGGATACAGAGCTCTGGTGGTGGGCACTGTGTGGAAATATTCCCCTTCTTATCCTATGGTCTTGTCAATATTTCCATTTTATATGTAAAAAATCTAAAAAGTGGCCTATGGTCACTATCTTCACCTTCTTTATAAGTAGTTCAATCTTTCCAAGAAGAAAAAAAACTATATTCACCTCCCCCAGAACAAATAAACCTATTTTTAAAAACGTACTTCCAGAACCATGTTCATTGCTCTAACTCTGGATTTACTCTGATCACTACAGAAACTATAGAAGGATGGTAGTTGTGGTATTTTGGGCATCATATCGTAATAAAGCATGAAGAGGTTAAGCCCCTTATCCTACAAATGAGCCACAAACATGGAAAGGGACAGCGATGTATCAAACCTCACATCTGCACAACTGTCAGTGCTCTACTCCATGGTCCAGCATAGCAGTCTCGAGATAAATGCTACTCACAAGCAACCAAGCTTCCAAGAACTTATTTCAAAACCCAACACTTACTTCCACTGATGGATCTTGCTTAAAAGTCTTTTCAGGCGTTCTTGTATTTGCTGTGCAGTGTTCGAATAAAGTAGACTCCTCTCCTGTTTAAGCTGAATCGTAATAAAATGGTCACATTGGGACTAAACTGAAGTACATAAATTTGGTTAAACTAAAATACTGAAGTAACTAAATCTAAAAACTAACAAAGATGCTGGTGGCATATATATTCCCTGTAAGCATTACTGCTAAAGAGTCGTGGCAAGTACCAAGAGTCTCCCAGGTTTCATACAAATAAAAAAACAACAAATACAAACTATTGTATTTACTGTCGAATGTAAAAGATTAATCCCCCAATAAGGGAAAATTAAAAATAAATAAAGATTATGAAAAGGCCTAACCTAACATCTCAGAAGGCCTTGACTGTAAAAAAAAAAAAAAATTAAAATAAGAAAACATAAGGGCCAAGTAGTGGTACACCTGGTAGAATAGACATATTACAATGCTCAAGGACCTGGGTTCAAACCCTGAGTCCTCACCAGGGGGAGAAGCTTCACAAGCAGTGAAGAAATGCTGCAGGTGTGTGTGTGTGTGTGTGTGTGTGTGTGTGTCCTTATCTCCCCCCCCTTCTGGATTCTATTAAATAAATAAGTATTTTAAAAGAAACTATTGCTTATGAAATAAAATTTCCTTGAAAAAAATAAGAAAACATATGCTTGGGCTGTTTATATTGATATTGACACTGACTAATAAGAATAATTGCCTGCCACATATGAGCTTACATATTACAGAAAGAGAAGACATTAGAAATCTACATTAGTGAAATGAATGTTTGTTACGGTAAGATATTTTCCTCAATGTGTCAATAAATAACTCAGCAAGGAATTAGAAACAATAAGCTAACATAAAAAGGAGTTGAGTGTTTCTGAAGCCCACCTTGCAGACAAGGTTTTGGAATAGTCTCTATTATCTCAAAGCTGCCACTAGTAGGCTGACCACCCAACCACAGCGTCTTTGTCCTATATATGCCTCTTGGGTCACATGACCTTTTCTCCCCAATTCTTGTCCATTCTTTTAACATATCATTGCTCCGTGAAAGTTCAGTTTGATGAGAACTCTTATCAAACAAGACCAAAGCCTGATTTCCATAATGGTTCATTTGGTCCCACTGTAGCAAACCAACATGGAATAGTTGTCTTACAAATGCAGACCCCAGTTCACAAAGATGTGAAAAATCAGTAATCACAGCTAAGACAAATCTTTCTTTCACCCCCAAAGACATGGGAGAACGTTCATGCATGAAGGACAACAACACTAGTAAAGAAGATAAACTTGTTATCACACCGAAGTAAAAGACTCCGGGGTGGTGGTAGGGTTTCCGGTCCTGGAACATGATGGCAGAGAAGGACCTCGAGGTGGGTGAGGGGGTTGAATTGTTATGTGGAAAACTGGGAAATGTTACGCATGTAACTATCGTATTTAACTGTCGACTGTAAACCATTAATCCTAATGTAGAAATTAAAACCAAAAATAAGATAAACTCGATAATTTCCGTTTGCAATGAACTTTTCACTGCTAGGGAAACATTACCTGGAATCTTCTTTTCAGTTCTCCAGTGAAGTTTTCGAAGGCTAGAATAAGGGCAGAATCATTTGCGCTCTCTGACGTGAGTTCTATGGGTGAAGCAGAAATACCTTGTGAAGAAGTACAACCAAGCAGACATCAAGTCAAACTAACATCGTGCTCAGAGTCAGATGTTCTATGCATCACTGTGCAGAATAGGGTGGGAGTAGAGGGGGACAATCTTTAGGGGGACAATCTTTGGGGGGAACAAATGTGACTGAGGAAGCCTGCCGGATGCCAGACTGTAACTCAGCATGGTGATTTCAGCCATGACCCCTCAGCAGCATGAGCCAATATGCTGGAAGTAGGGAGTTGATACTGCTTTCCACTGAAGTTCACATTCTTGTGGTAAACAAGGCAGGTCAATTAGAAGATAATGGCTTTGTCACAGATGTGGCCAGTTTAAACCAAACACCCACCACACTGGGGAACACTAATGCTGTGGTGTCTTTTCCTTTTTCCCCATGTCTCTCTTTCTCTTGTCTATCTAAAAATGTCAGTCTGGAACAGTGAGGCACCAGCAATGACAAAAAGTTCACTTTCTTGCAAGTGCCTCTTCCGTTCAACCTTTCCAGCACTGCACGTCAGAACAACTGCTGTTCTGTCTAAGCAACAGGTTGAGGTGCTGTAAAAGATTTTAAGGACTCAGTGGTGGGTGGTGGCATTTCTTTGGTGGCCATCCTTAATAACAGCTACTGGTGCTAAACATTTAGGAGGCTTGTCACAATGTTCTAAGGGAGTAAATGTTCCACTCAGTTACTCCTCACAAAGACCATGTGAAGAGGGCCCTACAAAGTGTACACATCGTCAAGATCGCTCACACAGCTGAGGCAAACGTACTCCAGAAACCCCCGGACTTGAAGCCAGCCCTTCACCCACCATCCTCTTGGATTCTCAATTCTCTGAATTTGTTTCCGGGAACCCTTTTCCAGTACAGTGATAGAATTCATCCAGAAATTCAATCCCGCAGAAGGCGGCCATTTTGGGTCACTCATCTTCATCGTGGCATAAAGTGCATTATTTATAACATAAAAATTTGGTTGAAAACTAAGACTTGGAAGATTAAGAACCCTTAGGCCCTGAAAAAAATGCAGAAATCAAAATGCCCAGAAGGGATCAGTCCTTGTTTTTATCTAATTTGTGCAACAAATTACTTCTTTGGAGGGACTGAACGCTGAGTTCTCAGGATTCTGCAGCTACTATGATGATCAAACATAACTCCCATACAATTCATGTTGGTAAATACAAGGCTGTCATATTTCTCACACTCTGCCTGCTTGACTGGCTGACTGAGTGGGTGAGTAATATTACCTTCCAAGTCTGTTTCTTCTGTCATTAAGGGAATGGACCCTAGAGCATCTCCTTCTTCCAACTTTGACTTTTTCCACTCTGCAGAACTATCATCTGCTATGTTTAAAGGAAACACAGCATATTAACACATTTTAATTAATTAATTAGTTAATTAATTAATTTTTACCAGATCACTACTCAGCTCTGGCTTATGGTGGTATGGGGGATTCAGCATGGGACTTGACTTGAGGGAGCCTAGGCATGAGAGTCTGTTTGCATAACCATTATGCTATCTACCCCCCCCCCACCGCCCAATAACACATCCTTAAATCCCAAATTGGTCTCATCCTCTTTGCCAGTTAATAACCTTGAGGGGCAGCAAGGGATGCTTGTTCCTTGCCTATAATGAATTGCTTATCACTTGGCACACTGACCAAGAACAGGACAAATATCAAAACCCTAGGTCTACTGATGTTGAAAAGAGAACCGAAGAAAGAAAGGAAGAAAGAAAGAAAGGGGAAAGAAAGGAAAATAAAAGAAGAGAGAAAAGAAAAGAAGAGAAAAGAAAAGAAAAGAAAAGAAAAGAAAAGAAAAGAAAAGAAAAGAAAAGAAAAGAAAAGAAAAAGAGAAACTTTTGGTGACCTGGTGACATTCAGGAACTCAGCACAGCAAGGTACAGGTGGGAACTCAGTGAGAGGCAGTAATGGCCTCATCACAACACTCCAGGTCCTAGGTGAAATGGCAAAGCAGCAAATGTCCAGGCTAGCAAACCTTCCGATGGTTCTGTTCTCACACCACAAGCATTAGTTGGTTTGAAAGGACAGAATTTTCATAAACCGGAAACATAAGTAATCACATCCCTACTGTGCAGAACTTGTAAAAGAAAGCCAATAATACCCTCTCGCTCTGTGAGCAAATGAAAATCATAAGACACTACTCTCAGCTCTGAGAGGCCTTGTATTAGGAGTCACTTTCATTGTTTTTGGACTTAAATGTGCCTTTTTATTGGAGCAAATTGTTCATTTTCCAGGGGGGCTGCCCTATTTCAAGGGCAAAGGGTTTCTTTCTTGAAGGAAAGAAACGTGGCACAGCTCTATCTTCTTTTAGGCTCAAGACAAAGAGCACTGTGGGAAGCCTGGCTCTCACATAGCATCTATACCACAGCCAGAGCCTAAAGAAGGACTTGGAATGGATTCCAACTAGACCCACTCAGTTCCAATGAACCACTAATACACTTCCTTGCTGCACGTTCCACCTCTTCTAAATGTTCTGCCCCCTTTTTGACAAACTATTTGCAGCAGCAGACAGCTATGGCCTTGGATTTCAGTTTATAATGTTCTTACACCACCCCTAGGGAAGCAATGTGTCAGCTTGCAGACAATAGTTATCCTGAATAGAGGGGAGGGGGTATAGGAAAGTGAACTATAACTGGGTTTAACTCTTAAAGGTGAGCTACTTGGAATTTGCAAAACTGTTAAAAGTGGTCATCTAAACAGACTACTTCAGAGATATGGAAAGAGTCTGCCATTTAGAACTCTTCTGCAGGCTGGGGAAATAATTCAGCCTGTTAGAACACTAAGGTGCATGGCGGAGGCCCCAGAGGTCACAGGTTTAGTCTCTTTCACCACCCTATGCCAGAGCTGAGCAGTGCTTGCAGTCTCTCTTTCTCGTCCTCCCCGCCCCCCCCCCCAAATAAATCTTTTCATAAAATAACCTGTTCTTATCTTGGAAAGCACTTTGTAACAATGACTCTCCTGTGAGCTTGAAAAAAAAAAGTGTGTTAATGAAAAGCAAATTAAAATCATATACACGTAACATACTGAAAGGGGGCTGGGTGGTAGCACAGCTGGTTAAGCATATACATTGCCATGTGCAAGGACCCAGGTTCTAGCCCCCGCTCCCCACCACGTAGGGGGGAATGCTTCTCTAGCAGTGAAGCAGGTCTGCGGTGTCTATCTTTCCCTCTCTATCTCTCCTACCCCCTCTCGATTTCTCTCTGTCCTATATAATAAAATAGAAAGAAAAAATAAAAAGGAAAAAAATGGCCACTGGGAGAGGTAGATTTGTAGTGCCAGCACTAAGTGCCAGTGATATCCCTGGTGGCTTAAAAAATAAACAAAAATAAAACACATAAAAAATTAACACAAACAGTAAACACACTATGACTGAGACTGAAGTGACCTCAAACAAATCTAACTGCTTGCTGGCCAGCAGAGGAAGCAGGCACTCACTTTTAAACAGTTTTCTCTTTTTTGATGAAAATTAAAGTAGGTGGGTTGTAGTGAACATAGTTTGGTGTGTATCCTGTGTTTATTTATTTATATTTCTGCTAAGAGCATTTTTAGGGCTCCACAGAACCAAGTTCCTCAAAAATGGAGCATTAATTAAATCTAACTCTGAAGTGACACCTTGTGGCCTCAAATGGTAAAAAGCCTTCACTAGGCAAAAGTCTGCTCTAGGAAAGCTTCCTTTCCAGGAAGTTCCTTTATTTATTCTACTTGGTCCTATGCTAAGAGTGTGAAAACCAAAAGATGGTCACTGTTGAGTTACTCAGTTTGATAGGCAATACTGAAATGCCCTTTGTATAGCTTAATGGATCAGCCTGTTACATTAAATCTGTAAAATCAGTTTGAAAATGGAAAATAAAAAATCTCCAATTTGGCGACATTTATCTGCAACTATATATGAACATGTAGTGGAATTTTGAACTATGCACAGGCTCACCATTAAATGCTAGGATTTTCTAAGTTTCTCATTCTGGCCCCGTGGCAATGACTGACTGAATGTCTTTGTATGCCAGGCACAGAACTAGGCATTCACAGTGCTAAATAAGAAGCTATCCTCCTGACAGTTTTTCAGTTCTAGAGGCTTCTCCAAGAAAGTAGATGATGCAAAGTGCAAAATGACAGGTAAAAATCACTATAATTTGCTTAAAATTCTGGGTACATAGGACATAGAAAGCTCTGGGGGAAACATGTATATTCCAGATTGTCAACAAAATCTCCCAAAGAACAACAATTTTAAAAGAAGAAAATGATTATGGAAGTCTAGGCATTCAGTAGGAAGTTCTAACACACAATCAGAAGAGGAGAATTCACAATTGAATGTACTGAAGAGATGACAGGAAGTAAAGCTAAGACTTTACTGTTCTGAGAAGACTTTTCCATTTGGGGATAGGAGTGAGGGACAGACTACAGCGCCAAAACTTCCTTCAATGCAGTGGGGGCTGGACTTGAACCTGGGTCTCATACATGGCACAACATTCTACTATCCAGCTATATTGTCAACCCAGAAAGTTTTACTCCATCACTACGCATCCAAGGCAAGCACAGCTCAGTGCCAGGAGAGACCTTCTTAGCCATGATCTCCCTTCATGAGGGACAATGAGGATGAGCATTTGGTTTCTTCACCTTTGTGGGACACTGGCAAAGAGGCACACTTTCTTCTTGTCACAGCCAAAATACTGGGGAAGATAAGGCCTAGGAACTGGGGGAGAAGACTGAGGAACAATTAGGGCTCTTGGAGGCCATCAAAGGAAGACAGATTTGACTGACTGCTCCATGAACTCTCTCAGGAAATCTACTCCTGAGCTTCTGGAGATGCCTCACCTTCCGATTTCCCAACTGGCCCATGGCTACCACAGAGTTGCAAGTGTCTCTATCTCTCCTCCTTCCGTCTCAGTTTCTCTCTGTCTCTATCCAGTCATAAACAAAGATAATGTTTAAAAAAACAAAAACAAGAATTCAGTTTAAGTAACCCACCTTACCGTAACCTTCTGGAACATTGCTAATAAGCTCCACATGCTCCCACTAAGTAACCTTCTCGAGGAATTTGATAGGAAAACATTCTTATTCCTGAGTGAACATCCCATAGGCTCTTCCCCTCATCTTTCTGCAAATTTGGATGAAGTGGACAGATCACACTGTTCTCTCCCTGGCCCAGGATATGGCCACTGTAAAGTGATTTTTAGCTACAACTTTTTTCCCCCACCAGGGTTATTGCTAGAGCTTAGTACCTACATGATTGCCAGGCTAGCTTCGCGGGTGGGAGACAGAGACTCATGGCTGAGCTGTACGCAGTATCTCTTTATTCATGTGGAATGCAGCATAATCTAAGCTATCTAAACTATCTATAATCACAATCCTGTCCTTATATATATACTTGCCAAGTAGGGTGGAAACAGGATGTGACATAGAGAGGGTGGAGCGAAAAGAGACTGGTGCAAATCAGGGTGAACTACAAGAGGGGGCGGAGCAAAAGGACATCATGAACCAGTGGGGATTAAACCAATGCCCTGCAGGCAGGGGAGTGCTTCCTTAACAGTGGTTATGTAAATAGAGTACAGTATTAAGCAGGGGGGATTAAACCAATGAAACAGAAGGGGTCTTAGAAGCATACCAACACATGATGAGTCCCCTGCTCCTGGCAGCCTTTTTTTGTTTTTCCTTTTTCTGATAGTACAGAGAGAAAGTGATAGTGGAGGGGGAGATAGAGAAGGAAAAGACAGATGCCTGCCGTACTTGATCCATTGCTTGAGAAGTATCCCTCCTGCAGGTTGGGGTCCAGGCCTCAAACTGTGGACCTTGGTGATGTGTGAGTAAATCTGGTACATCGCTGCCTGGCCTCTACAAGTGAGTAACAGTCCTGCCTACCAAATCAGCTTAGCTGTGCATTGTTCCTAAAAAGTACATTAGCATTCTCTTACCACTGTCTTCCAGGGTTTGCAGTTTGTGTTTATGTTTCATCAGTGATTCTTGGTTCACAGTCTTGAAAAGAAAATAAACAGACCACTAGTGCATTTCATGTTAAAACCAACAAGTGCTGTTTATGGTTTTTCTTGAGTAAGACCTTGTAAGTTGATGAAGGATGCAAATATAGTATTAATTCTGGAAGAGCAGATGAATAATCAACAAATAGTACCTCAGATACATTTTCCTCCACTTCTGAGTGTTCCAGGGAAGAGAGCTCACCCAGCTGGGGGGGACTCTGGAGGTCTGAATATTAGAAAAAAAAAACAAGTTAGGTTCAAGGGAGTAAACAGCCCAAGAAACAACTGTAAATACTAATATTTCATTGAGGCTCTATAGTGAATCTCACCATCAAAATAAAAAACTCATAAAGCTTCCCCCCTACAAACAGGTGGAGACTAGAAGCTTGAACCTGGGTCCTTATGCATTGTAACATGCGTTCAACCAGATGTGCCACCACCTCCCCCACCTCCTGCCCTTTATTCTCTAATGCTACAGTTGTCTTCCATTTTTCCTTTCCACCAGTGTCAGGCAGACCAGATATATGGTTTAGATGGTCCATTTAATCTTATTAAAATCTCGTGTGCTCAGCAACTTGCTAAACAGCAGCAGGAAAAGTGGGAAAGAAAACAACCTTCTATTCTCCAACTGAAAAGATACATAGTTTTAATAAAATAGTTGAGAGAAGAGGCAGGGATATAACTCAGTCTTAAAGAACAGAATTTACATGTTCAAAGACTTAGAGGTCCCAGGTTCAATCATCATATGCCAGAGTTGAGTGGAGCTATCATCTCCCTCTGTCATATTCTGTCACTCATAAAAATAGATTTGGGGCAGCTAGTGGTGGGCTCATTTTCCTCCACTTCTGAGTGTTCCAGGGAAGAGAGCTCACCCAGTTGGGGGGGACTCTGGAGGTCTGAATATTAGAAAAAAAACAAGTTAGGTTCAAGCCCCAGTCCCTACCTGTAGGGAAAACTTCAGAAGTGTTGAAGCAGTGCTGTGAGTATCTCTATCTCTCCCTTCTTGATTTCCCTTTGACTCTATCCAACAAATAAGTAAAAATAAATATTTTAAAAATTATTTTTAAAAAATACTGTGAGGTTAAAATAGACCTTGCAAGTTAGGAGAGGGCAAGTTTGTGTTTCTCCCATCCTAATTCAGTTGCCTTCTAAATTTTAGTCTCCCTCTCTTAAAAAGTAAAGTAAAATGAAAAAAGCTGGTGTTGGACTGGTGAAATTACACATGCATGAGGTCACACCATGCACAAAAATGTCCTTGTGGGTTTATATCTTGTCTGAAAATATAACTATAACTGAAATCTTCAGTAACTATGACAGGTTATATGCTCCAAGGAATAAAAATATTACCTGATCCTTGACAGAAAAAAAATCACAATCCCTTGCTGCAAAAGTCATCACTTTGGAGGAAGACTGAATTATGGCTATGCAAAGTGACTTCTATGCCTGAGGTTTCAATGTCCCAGGTTCAATCCCTTGCACCACCAGAAGCCAGAGCTAATCAGTGCTCTGGGAAAAAAAAAGAGGAGGAGGAGGAAGAAGAAGAAGAAAGAACTAGCACTGGGGGCTAGGTGATGGCAAACCTAGTTGAGCACACATTATTCCCATACACAAGGACCAAGGTTCAAGCCCCTGGTCCCCACCTGCAAAGGGAAGCTTCATAAGTGGCAAAGCCGTGCTAGAGGTGTCTTTGTCTCTCCCTATCTCCCCTTTCCCATCATTTCTCTGTCCTATCAAATAAATAAAATCATAAATAAGCAAAGAAAAAGAGAACCAACATTAGAAAGTGAAAAAAATTAAAACATGGTTCTCAGAGCCAGGGAAGCAGCACAGTATTGGGATTGTTGGACAAGTCATGATGTACTTGTTCTGATATTTTTCTGTGCCAAAAAAAAAAAAAGTGTGTTTTTTTTCCCAATGACCCAACAGTTAATGCAAAGACCTTCATTGCGTGAGACACCAGATATCCAAGAGTCAATACTTGGCACCACAGTAAGCCAGAGCTGAGCAGTGCTTCTGTAGGAAGGAAGACGCGGGGCAGGGGTGAAGGGGGAGTGACACGAAGATAACCTCTTTTGCTATGGGGATATTAAGGAGAAAATTACTATTGTCACTTTTCCTTTAAAAAAAAATTGTGGTCTGGGAGGTGGCGCAGTGGTAAAGCTTTGAACTTTCAAGCATGAGGTCCCGAGTTTGATCCCCGGCAGCACCTGTGCCAGAGTGATGTCTGGTTCTTTCTCTCTCCTATCTTTCTCATATATAAATAAAAACTTTGAAAGAAAAATTTATTTACTATCTGAGCCCCAATATATATTTTTTTTCCTCTGTAAATCATCAGAAAAATCACAAACCTGTTTTCTGCCCAGAATCTCCAGGAGTTAAAACTGAAGATCCACTCTGCAACTGTGTTCTAGACACTTTTGAAGGTTTGGCATTATTTTGCTTGTAAGTGTATTTTCCTGGTGGTGTTACAAGTTTAGGCTAGAAGATAAGATTAACTACTGAAGGAAGTTAGCAAAAACATTCTAAGATATTTCCCATACCCTCTTTCATTTAAGTTTTACTAGATTTGCTCCAGTTGAAAATAAGCACTATGGTCAGAAAATTCCCACAGTCAGAAACCCAAGTCACATGCTACTTGGTAACTTTAATTCAAAAGCAATTAGAATCAAAGTTTTCCCAAATCAGAGCAGCAGCATCACCTGGAAACCTGACTGAACTGCAACATGCAAATTCTCAAGCCACATCTCTGATCTGTCCAATATGAAACTCTGGGAACAGACACAGTCAATTACATTTTACAAGATGTCCTGGTTAAAGTGGGTAACTCAAGTCTGAGAACCCTGGCATAAATTAAAAGCCAACAGACCACGTAGCTCACTCACCTGACATTAGAACAAGGTCTGCAGGTGTCTTTCTCTCCCCCTCTCTATCTTCCCTTCCTCTCTCCATTTCTCTCTGTCCTGTCCAACAACAATGACATCAATAACAACAACAATAAGAACGATGATAAACAATAAGGGCAACAAAATGGGGGGGAAATGGTCTCTAGGAACAGTGGATTCATAGTGCAGGCACTGAACCCCATCAATAACCCTGGAGGCAAAAAGAAAAAAAAAAAGGAATTGTCTCTGGCTGTTTCTTCTTCTTCATTTTATGTATTTATTTATTCATTTCTTTTGGACAGAGAGGTTGAGAGGGAAAGGGAAGACAGAGAAAGAGAAACCTGCAGCATTGCTTAACTGTTCATAAAGCTTCCTCCTGCAAATAGGGACTGAGGGTTTGAACCTAGGTCCTTGCACACTGTAATGTGAATGCTCAATCAAGTGCACTACCACCGGGACCCCTTCATATTTTTTTTATTTTATTATTTTTTTAGTAGCGTGGTTAATGGTTTACAGTCCAGTTGCTGACAGATGAAAACAGTTTCTCACCTCACCAAGACAGGTGTCTGCAAAATACTCTCACCTACAATTTAGGTCCATAATTGTGTACCAGGCTCTGAAAGAGTCCTTATCCCCCTCCCCCATCCTTCTTGTCTCCCTTCCCAGAGTCCTTTTCCTACAATGATTAACTGTTTAAAAAGTCAAATTATTTGCAGGACAAAAAAAAGAACAAAAAACAAAACTACTGGACCCTTTCAAAAACAGTTCCAGCCTCAGCTCTGTGTTTTTCTCTAGACTCCAACACAAAGAGATAACTTCTGGACCCAAACATTTGTACAAAACCATCACTGCCTTCGCTGAACATCAGTATACACTTCTTGTTTGGCACAGCTAGCTTTTAATTTTATGGATTCGTGAAGCTTTGATGGGTCTTTGGTGATCATTTAAAACAAAATTCATTTTTAATTAAAAAGAAAAATAAGCCACATTCTTTAACCTATTTTTAACTAGCAACACATTATTTGAAGTTGAATTATTCAAAGAGCACTTAGGATATTTGGGTCCTTATGCTGGCTCATTAGTTTTATCTAGAAACTACCTGTTTTATTATAGAACATGACAGCCCCTTTTAGGTTCACATAGAGAGAGGGCAACAATCCCAAGGTTGGTGAAGAAGGATGGTGGGAGGTGGGCTGGGTGGTAGCGGCGGGTTAAATGCACATGGCATGAAGCTCAAGTACCTGCGTAAGGATCCCTGCTCCCCACCCACAGGGCAGGGTGGGGGAGGGGGTTGCCTCACAAGCAGTGAAGCAAGTCTGCAGGTGTCTGTCTTCCCCTCCTCCCTCGATTTCTCTATATCCTATCTAACAACAAGGCCAACAAAAACGGGAAAAAAATGGCCTCCAGGAGCAGTGGATTTGATTCAGCTCTGAACGCACTTGAAGGGCAACGTTTGCTATAGAACAAAGATACTTTGCATACTACTTTGCTAAAATACAAGGATAATTGAAGAAAACTGAGAAAGTCGTGCAACTCTGCAAGCCTTTCAACCACTTGAAAGTAAAAATTTAGATGTTTAGACCATTAAGAGCTTTAGAAGTAACAAGTCAACAACAAAATCATTCCTTAGTTTTCAAAAGGGAATAATTAAAGAAAGAAGTTTATTTTGAAATGTCAATTTGGGAAGATCAGACAGTTGCAGGCAAGCAGAACTGCCCAGATTTTTAGCACTGGCCACAGTAAACACAGCAGATTTAGTAATTTAAAAAAAATTCCAAACTGTACTCAAGGTTCATGCTACATGTTCAGAGATGCCAGTAGCTCCTACTGACAGTGGTTGAAATACCAGTAACTGGGTGAGGGTATAGCATAATGGTTATGGCAAAGAGACTTTCATGCCTGAGGCTCTCAAGTCCCAGGTTCAATCCCCCACACTGCCATAAGCCAGAGCTGAGCAGTGCTCTGGTAAAACAAACAAACAAACAAAAAGCAACCAGTAACCTTGCTAAGGAAAGGGTTGTTGTTGTTGTTGTTACTGTTGTTATTCAAGTCCAGCTTAACCCTAAACAGACTGAACCATTTCATAGCGGTGCCCTAAGAATACAGACAACCAGATCACATTTTCTTTGCTTTCTACTAGTATTATCACTGGAGCTCGGTGCCTGTACAACTCCACTGTTCCTGGCAACCTGTTTTGTTATTGAAGGAAAAAGACAGACATGAGACATACAGAAAGAGGAGAGACAGGCAGCACCACTCCACTACTCATAGTTTCCCCTCTGCAATATGGTGACCACAGACTCTCGCACACGCATGGTAACCTGTGCTTTCTACCATGTAAGTCACCAGCCTGCCCCAGATAAAAATTTCTTACCTGGTCTTTCTCATGATCACTTCCACTACTGGAAAGGAAAAGCGGCAAGACTGAAATCAAAGAGAAAAGGGTCTAACGGTTAAGTGTGCTAATGAGAAATACAACTTGAGTCCCCCAATAACTACACATCTCCATGCTGAAAGCATGGCCCAGTTCCTACAGCTTGCCCACAGTCTAAATGTCATGGCTTCTACTGATTCCATGTAGATTCCCCACTTCTCACAATTCTCTGCTTCAGACCCTGTTTCCTAACGCTGGCTTTACACACTCCTGTTGTCCCTATAGTTTTATCTGAGAAAATTTCACCTTCCCCATACTTCTTCCAATCCTATTCTTTTTTTCAAGGATTAACACCTCTACCTTGAAGACTCATCTGATGAATCCAACTCAGGTCAGATTCATCATATCAGAACTTTTGTTCTGCTTTTCAAAACTTATGTTTAGTGGGAGTTGGGCGGTAGTGCAGCAGGTTAAGCGCATGTGGCGTGAAGCGCAAGGACCGGTCTAAGGATCCCAGTTCAAGCCCCTGGCTCCCCACCTGCAGGGGAGTCGCTTCACAGGCATTGAAGCAGATCTGCAGGTGTCTATCTTTCTCTCTTCCTCTCTCCATTTCTCTGTCCTTTCTAACAACGATGACACCAATAACAACAATAATAACTACAACAACAATAAAACACAACAAGGGCAACAAAAGGGAAAATAAATAAATACTAAAAAAAAAAACATGTTTAGTAATCACTGGAAAAATTCTATGGTCTCTGGATACATATTGGCCTTTCCAGTGTCACCACAGAGGAGAAAAATGACTTGATCACACAATTCTGTGGCACCCTCTCCTTCACAACTGAAATGTAAAAACTGATTTATTTTTAAAATGACTTGAGGGGGCCGAGTGGTGGCACACCTGATTAAATTCACACAGTACTAAGCCCAAGGTCCCACACAAGGATCTGAGTTTGAGCCCCTGGCTCCCTCTGTGGTGTGTGTGAGGGGGGGTTGCTTCACAAGTGACAAAGCAGGTCTGCAAGTGTTTATCTTCTCGCCTCTATTTTCCCCCTCCTCTCTCAATTTCTCTGTCTTTTCCAATAAAAAGGGAAAAAAAAATCACTGCCAGGAGCAATGGATTTGTAGTACAGTGATAACCCTGGGCAGGGTTGGGGGGGGGGAACCCTAACAAAAAATGACTTGAAAGAAGACACACTCTAAACTTACTTCTTAGTTTACTCTTGGTTGTCTTTTTTCTACCTGGATATGGTGTTAGGGATTTCCATTTTTGGTTATTGATCCAAGACTGTTCACTGGTTTCAGAGCTTGAACTGTGATCATTTTCCAAGAAGATATGTTTCCTATAATTAAACTTTTACAAGTACATATGAAGTCTTAACAGTCTGTTAGTGCCATTTATGTACAGTTAAATTTTACTACAGAGTTGAGGAAATGTCAGACTAACTCCTCCCCAGAGGACTGGGGTCTCCTGCATAAAAAGGTATAGAAATATGGAGGAGGGACAAAAAGAAATAATTCTTCATTGGTCAGTTCTCAACCAAACTGTTGTTTTAAATTATGGGAAACCTTCTCTAATCAAATACTTGGAATTGAAATTATGGTAGGTAACTTTTATGAGCCTGTATGAATATGATCCAACTTCAAAATACTAGTATAAATGACAAGTAGTACAAAAGTATTTCTATGTGGACTTTCTTATCCACATCTTGAAATAAATCATAGGTCATTTCCACTTAAGCCTTAGAGCACTTTGAAATTGAACCTAGATTATGAAGATCAAAGCCTTAGGGCAAGCTTATTTTCTTCTGTGAATCATCAGACTATACTTTCATATGTCAACATTTTAGAAATCTTTTGTTTGGGGATTAGTTTTTATAAGTGCTGAGACAAACAAATGCTTATGTTTGTGTTGAATATCCACTTATTTTATCTAGCAAAAGCATTTTCTATCTGCTTACCCCTCCAGGGGAGTTCATTCCTTAGAAATAGCAAGCCTCTCTAGGGTTCCACCAGAAAATAATATAGAGAATTTGCATTTCAGGCTGTTGAGGATTCTTATGAATCCAAGCACAGTACATGGTGACAGAGGGGCTCACTGTGGAGGTGTAAACTTGTGCAAACAGGAAAAAAAATAACATGAGCTCAGGGTGAACCACTTTTCAGCTGACTCGCACCATCGATTCTTTTTAGCTTAACTCTCAGTTGCTGGTAGGCCTCTAACCCTATTAACTAACTAACTTTTTTTTTTCAATAAAAAATATCAGGCGTTAGTCTCAAATCAGGTGTTAGTTAGTTCAACAGAAATTGTTCCTTTAGTTGAATTAATGTGAGCCTTTCCCATTAACTCAATTTCCACATGAAAATTAAATGACTCCTTTTTAAAACGAAGTTATGATAAAGTTGAGAAAGATCGATGACAAATTATAAGGATGGCATGCAAGCTAAGAATTAGCAAGTACTGCTATCAAACACTGAACGTTAGTCCGTTACCGACATCTGTTTTTCTTGCCTTCTGTCACCCTTGGAAGCAGAATGTGCCCTGAAAACAAAATGTGTCTCATTACTAAAACAGGTACCAGTGTTTTCTTCTTCCATACTTCTTAGTCTTAACTATGCTTTATCTCCCTCTCTTTCTTTTTTGCCTCCAGGGTTATTGCTGGGGCTGGCTGCCAGTACTACAAATCAGGACTATGAATCCACTGCTCCTGCACTCTCCCTCCCCACCTTTTTTTTTCTTGTTGCCCTTGCTTTTTTATCATTGTCGTGGTTATTATTGTTGTTGTTATTGCTGTCGTTGGATAGGCCAGAAAGAAATGGAGAGAGGAGGGGAGACAGAGAGGGGGAGAGAAAGAGAGACACCTGCAGACCTGCTTCACCGCCTGTGAAGTGACTCCCCTGCAGGTGGGAAGCTGGGGGGCTCGAACCGGGATCCCTACGCTGGTCCTTGCATTTCGCGCCACCCGTGCTTAACCTGCTGCGCTACCACCCGACTCTCAGCCTTTTTTTTTTTTCCCGATTCTTTTTTAATAGGATAGAGAAATTGAGAGAGGAAAGGAAGAAAGAGAGGGAGAGCGAAAGACAGAGAGAGACCTGCAGACCTGCTTCACCACTTGTGAAGCAACTCCCCTGCAGGTGGGGAAGTAAGGAGCCAAGCCAGGGGGCTTGAACCAAAATCCTTGTGCGGGTCCTTGCTTAGTACTATGTACGCAGAAACTAGTGCGCCACCACTGGTCACCCTTAACTCTTCTCTCAGGTGTGCTCTGCTGTAAGACCAGCACATGGTTGGGGCTGGGGGGAGCGACCCACGACACTCATATCCATAGGGATCACTAGAGCTTCACGAAGCAACAACTGCTATTTCATTCATATGAGACATACAGATACGCCAAATAAACACTCATTAAAAAATAAATGACTGGAACCTTGTTGGTATACATGAGACCCTTTCTGTTTCATTTGGTTTAAATCCCCCCTGCTTAACACTATTCTATTTACATAACCACTTCATTCTATTTACTGTTAACAAGTTCCACCCTCCCTCCAGGGCATTTGTAGTTCAGTGATAGGATTCTCGCCTAATCTGCCCCCTCCTTGTCACACTCTGATTTTTACCAGTCACTTTTCTCTCCACCCTCTCTATGTCACATCCTGTTTCCACCCTACTTGGCAAGTATATATAGACAGCATTGTGAGTTTTACTTTACCTTGAGTTTAGCTTAGCTCGTCTTAGATTGTGCTGCATCCTGCATGAATAAAGAGATACTGCCTACAGCTCAACCATGAATCCCTGGTCATCTGTTACCCGCCCGTGAAGCTAGCCTGGCGAAAACAACCTAACCCATCGAAAACAACAGAACCTGAAAACACCTAGAATTGCCAAAACCATCTTAAGGAAAAGAAACAGAAATGGAGGCATTACACTCCCAGACCTTAAACTATATTATAAAGCCATCATCATCAAAACAGCATGGTACTGGAACAAAAATAGGCACACAGAGCAGTGGAACAGAATTGAAAGCCCAGAAGTAAATCCCAACACCTATGGGCATCTAATCTTTGATAAGGGGGCCCAAAGTATTAAATGGAAAAAGGAGGCTCTCTTCAATAAATGGTGCTGGGAAAACTGGGTTGAAACATGCAGAAGAATGAAATTGAACCACTTTATCTCACCAGAAACAAAAATCAACTCCAAATGGATCAAAGACCTAGATGTCAGACCAGAAACAATCAAATACTTAGAGGAAAACATTGGTAAAACACTTTCCCACATACACCTCAAGGACATCTTTGATGAATCAAACCCAATTGCAAGGAAGACCAAAGCAGAAACAAACCAATGGGACTACATCAAATTGAAAAGCTTCTGCACATCCAAAGAAACTATTAAACAAACAGAAAGACCCCTCACAGAATGGGAGAAGATCTTCACATGCCAGACATCAGACAAGAAACTAATCACCAAAATATATAAAGAGCTCAGCAAACTTAGCCGCAAAAAAGCAAATGACCCCATCCAAAAATGGGCAGAGGAAATGAACAAAACATTCACCACAGAGGAGATCCAAAAGGCTAACAAACATATGAAAAACTGCTCTAGGTCACTGATTGTCAGAGAAATGCAAATTAAGACAACACTAAGATACCACCTCACTCCTGTAAGAATGGCATACATTAAAAAGGACAGCAGCAACAAATGCTGGAGAGGATGTGGGGACAGAGGAACCCTTTTACATTGCTGGTGGGAATGTAAATTGGTATAGCCTCTGTGGAGAGCAGTCTGGAAAACTCTCAGAAGGCTAGACATGGACCTTCCATATGACCCAATAATTCCTCTCCTGGGGTTTTACCCCAAGGACTCCATAACACCCAACCAAAAAGAGGTGTGTACTCCTATGTTCATAGCAGCACAATTCATAATAGCTAAAACCTGGAAGCAACCCAGGTGCCCAACACCAGATGAGTGGCTGAGAAAGCTGTGGTATATATACACAATGGAATACTATGCAGCTATCAAGAACAATGAACCCACCTTCTCTGACCCATCTTGGACAGAGCTAGAAGGAATTATGTTAAGTGAACTAAGTCAGAAAGATAAAGATGAGTATGGGATGATCCCACTCATCAACAGAAGCTGACTTAGAAGACCTGAAAGGGAAACTAAAAGCAGGACCTGATCAAATTGTAAGTAGGGCACCAAAGTAAAAACCCAGTGGTGAGGGGTAGACATGTAGCTTCCTGGGCCAGTGGGGGGTGGGAGTGGGCGGGAGGGATGGGTCACAGTCCTTTGGTGGTGGGAATGGTGTTTATGTACACTCCTAGCAAAATGTAGACATATAAATCAGTAGTTAATTAATATGAGGGGGGGAAATCAATTGTATGTCTCAAAGTTTCTCAAAAGACAAACTGAATCTTTTTAATATATAGGCTATGTATTTGATATGCGGACTCTCTCAAAAGCCTAGACCAAGTAGATTAGAAGCTTCCAATAGCACAGCTATATACAAGATACTGGGTACTGTACAGCAAACCATAACAAAGGGACTTTTCAAAGTTAACCCAATTAACAAATAATGTGATGATAATATTAAATATTGATTGTCTTTTTGAACCCTAAGACAGCAGGAACCTCACATCTTCACTATAGAGCCCCTACTTCCCCCAGTCCTGGAACCCTTGGATAGGGCCCACTTTCCCGTATGCATCTCCCAATCCAAACCAAATAATATTGCATCTGCTGATCACAACCTAACCAAAGCAACGATTGCCACCTCAACATGCTTCACCTGAGACTGTGTCCAGAGACTTCACGTGTGGAATGACAACCCTTCAGCTTCATTACTCGGGTGAGACCTTTCCTTTAATAGTACACTCTAATTTCATCTCAGGTAGTTCACTTTCCAACAAAGTCCCATAACCTAGATATACACCAGTTTCTGTGAGAGAGAGCTTATGTGCACACGTATCCATAAACTACTGCAAAATATATACTTGAAAACAGGATTACACTAGAGTTTGCAGTGAGTACCTCCCTAACACTTCCTCTCCACTATTCCAAGCTTGGGATCCATGATTGCTCAACAAATTGTTTGGCTTCATATGTTAACTCTCTTTTCAATCACCAGGTTCCAGATGCCACCAGGATGCTGGCTAGGCTTCCCTGGATTGAAGACCCCACCAATGTGTCCTGGAGCTCAGCTTCCCCAGAGACACACCCTACTAGGGAAAGAGAGAGGCAGACTGGGGGTATGGACCGACCAGTCAACGCCCATGTTCAGCGGGGAAGCAATTACAGAAGCCAGACCTTCTACCTTCTGCAACCCTCAATGACCCTGGGTCCATGCTCCCAGAGGGCTAGAGAATGGGAAAGCTACCATGGGAGGGGGTGGGTTATGGGGATTGGGTGGTGGGAATTGTGTGGAGTTGTACCCTCCTACCTTATGCTTTTGTTCACTAATCCTTTCTTAAATAAAAAAAAAAAAGAAAATAAATAATAAAAAATAAATGAAAATTTAGACTATATTAGACCAGTAAGTATTCATTTGGAGGCATGGAGGGACCAAAGTGAGTAAATCAATTCGAAGAGGACACTTATGTGCTGACCAATAGAAATGAACTTTCAGTGGTCCGGGAGGTAGCACAGTGGATAAACCATCAGACTCTCAAGCGTGAGGTCCTGAGTTCAATCACCAGCAGCACATGTACCAGGGTGATGCCTGGTTCTTTCTCTCTCCTCCTATATTTCTCATTGATAAATAAATTAAATCTTTTAAAAAAATGAAGTGAACTTATAGCTTAATATAGTATATACACACTTGAAACCTATACAATGTTATAATGCATGGTGACTTCACTAAGCATTTAAAAAGTACTGACAGACAATGCTACAATATGTAAGTACAAAGAGAAACGTATATAGAAAAACAGTAATACTTCAAAGAAGAAAACTCACACATGCAAATTTAAGTATATAGCTAATGAAACTAGAAAGGAAACAGTCAAAAATTAGGAGAATGATATGACAATTCAAAGAAGAAGAAGAAGAAGAAAAAAAAAAAGACAAGAACCAGCTCCTTGGATTTAAAAAAAGAAAAATCTTTAGACTCACATAAAGAAAACACACACACAAAATAAGAACCAGAACAAAGTTATCACAGATAATACGGAAAATATAAATGATCATAAAAGAGTATTATGAACACTGTAGAGTAACAAATTCTACAGTCTAGAAAGGACAAATTCTTAGAAATATACAACATCCTCAGCCTGAACCAGAGAGAAAACAGAAAATGTGAAAAGACCCAACATGAGTAAAGAAACTGAAACACTAGTTGAAGATCCCAAAAAAAGCAGAGCTCAGGACCAGATATTTTCAACAGTAAGTTCCATCAACTCTTCAATTCACCACCACCACCACACACACACACCCCCAAAAAAAGAAAGAAAAGAAAGAGAAAGGGAAAATTTTCAAACACATTTCATGAGGTCAACATTATCTTGATTCCTACCCAGGATAAGGCATTCATAAAAACAAAAAAACAAAGCCTGTAGAGGTGACACCATTAATAGGGCAGAATGAGCAGCTACCAGCAATCCTTCCTGTTAAAGCACTGCCAACTAAGTCTGAGAGACACTCAACAGTTTGCCAACTAAATTTCCCTGAGGGGGCCATCGGGCATCTGAATTCTGAATGTGGATGGGTAAGGGGCTTATAGCTGTGATTGAACTGATAGACAGGAAACATCTTGTGGCCCTGGTTGTGATTATATATATATATTGGCTCACAAGACCAGAGCAAGGGGGAAGGAAACAGACTGAAGATTCATACATCTACACCAGCAAGCCTCACAGCATAGGTGAATGATAACATTGCCTGTCAAGACTACTGGTTGAAAAAACTTACTGGAGCCCAGGCCAGGTGGTCTTGGCTGGTGATAATGTAGGGAACTGAATGTTCCCTCTCCCTCCACTCCCCCCTCCCCCCACGGCCACACCACACTTGACAATGTGAATCAAGTCAGACAGAAGTAAAATCTGCTCTTGCTCATAAGACCTGGGGCCTGAATGTTACCGGAGGCACAGACTTGTGCCCGGAGGAGGGTTTGATGGAGTCACAAATTGAGGAGAAGAAGCATGAGACTCTTTGCTTGCTTTATCACACTCCCCAAAACTTGACTTCCAAGTCTTCTAGCCTTTATCCTGCTTAACAAATCCAAACCTATAACTGCAGCACCACCTACTGGCCAATCCAAGGAAGCAACACAATTTCCCAAACTAAAATCTTTCTCCCCAAATGATTCAAAACCACAAGTTAGACAAATTGAAAGAATAATCTAGAGGGATCAAATTTAAAGACTAAGAATTTAAGGATCTAGCAAAAAAAAATTAGGTTAACTTTCATGGAGAAACTTGAGGGATTGTGATCATTTCAATTAAACACAGAAAGGCAAGTTCACATTCCCAGAAAGTACTTTTTCAAAAATGAAAGATATCCCTCAAAGAGATTGTGGAGATCCAGAAAGTGGCTTAGAAACAGAGTGCATGTACGAAACCTTGAATGTGTTACCTCTGGCAACACATTTTTTAAAAAGCATTTGAAGCTATAAAAAATGTGAGATTCTGTGGTCCAGGAGGCGGCACGGTGAATAATGCACTGGATTTTCAACTGGATTTTCCTGAGTTCAACCCTTGGCAGAACATGTACCAGAGTGATATCTTGTTCTTTCTCTCTCTCTCTCTCTCTCTCTCCTATTTTTCTCATGAATAAATTCTTTTTAAAAAAGCGAGATTCTGGATATGAAGACTACAGCAAAGGGAGTGTAGACTAACTACCACCGAAAGTGTAGTAAGAAGGCTTGACTTCCCAAGGGAAATAAAGCAGTGAAAACGTCTTAAGCTTAAGAGTGGAGAGAAGATTTAAGAAAAAAAAATAGCATATGAGGATTATCAGGCACTCCATTCGAAGAAGGAATATTCAGGTGAGGGCTACCCCACAAGAAGAGAAGAAGGGAAAAGAGCACAGCACTTATTAATATAAATTCCCAGGCTTAATGGACACCTAGAAAGTTGACAGGGCTCCAAAATGTCTAAATGGAAAAAGATGTAGAGTTGGAGAGTTATTCAAGCCAATGATAAAACAGTAACAGTAAGTTAGAAGTGGCAGTATCAATGGCTGGGTGGTAGCACACCAGGTTAAGTGCATATAGTGAGCAGTGCAAGAACCTGCACAAGTATCTCTGTTTGAGGCCCTGGCTCCCCAGCTGCAGGGGGGTAGCTTCGCAAGAGGGCAAAACAGGTCTGCAGGTGTCTTTCTCTTTTCCCTACCTCTCAATTTCTCTGTCCTATGCAGCAACAATAACAAAAACAATGGGGGAAAAAATATGGCCACCAGGAGCGATAACCCTGGAGGCAAAAAAAAAAAAAAGTCAGTATCAAAATGGCTTAATAAGGAGAATTAGTGCCCATCCCCAGATGACCCAGAGGCCCAACAAATCTACAACTGAATATGAATTAATCCACCCAGAAGCAAGCCTGAAATCTGAAGAGCTTCCAAAAAAAATAATAAAACTACAACACAGCTATATACAAGATGCTGGGTACTATACCCCAAACCCTATCAAAGAGACTTTCCAAAGTTAACCCTATCACCAAATAATGTGATGATAACAATTACTATCCATTGTCTTCTTAAACCCTAAGACAGCAGGAACCTCACATTTCCACTATAGAGCCTATATTTCCCCCAGTCCTGGAACCTTAGGGTGGGGCCCACTTTTCTGCATGCTGCTCTCAATTCAAATCAAATAATATTGCATCCGCGGATCACAACCTAATCAACACAACGAGTGCCACCCCAGCATGCTTCACTTCAGACTATGACCAGAGACTTCAGGTGTGGAATGACAACCCTTCAGCTTCATCACTCGGGTGAGACCTTTCCTTTCATAGTATTCTCTAATTCCATTCCAGGTGTTCCACTCCCCAATAAAGTCCCCAAACCTAGATATAGTCCAGGTCCCCTGAGATAGAGCATAAATTCACCTGTGCCCATAAACTAGGGGAAAAATATATACCTGAAAGCAGAAGTGCATATGAGCATGCAGGGAATACCCCCAACACTTCATCTGCACTATTCCAGTCTTTAGGTTCATGATTGTTCAATAATTTGTTTGGCTTTGTATGTTAACTCTCTTTTCAGCCACCAGGTTCCGGATGCTGACCAGACTTCCCTGGACAGACGACCCCATCAATGTGTACTGGAGCGCCACTTCCCCAGAGCCCCACCCTACTAGGGAAAGAGAGAGACAGACTGGGAGTATGGATCGACCAGTCAACGCCCACGTTCAGCGGGGAAGCAATTACAGAAGCCAGATCTACCACCCTCTGCAACCCACAATGACCCTGGATCCATACTCCCAGAGAGAGAGAGAATGGGAAGGCTATCAGGGGAGGGGGTGGGATGCGGAGATCGGGTTATGGGAATTGAACCCCTCTTATTCTATGGTTTTGTTAATGTCTCCTTTCTTAAATAAATTTTTTAAAATTAAAAAAAAAGACTAAAACACTCAACAGGAGAGAAAGGTGCCCTCACTAAGAAAGCAACTTTACCCCAGGCACAGCTGGAACCTCGCCTCTCCACAGCTCTGGCCCACTAGGGAAAGATAGAAATGGGCTGGGGGGTATGGATTGACCTGTCAACACCTATGTCCAGCAGAGAAGCAATTACATAAGTCATAAGTCCTACCACAGTGTAGGCACCCCCAAAACAACCTTGATCTGTACTCCCAGCACAGGAGAAGTGATAGGATGAAGATAAGAGGACTCTGCACTCCAACTCTATCAGCACCCAGAGAGAGAGAAGGAGAGGGACATATGGAGGTAGTAATGTTGTCATGAGTGGCTTGGAGGGGAAGAGAGGATTAGATCAGGAAGAAAAATGGGGCAATTTTGTATAAATGTAGACAGTTGTAGAAATGATGGCCGACCCATGTGGTGGCTTGCTGAAAATTCAGAACCCTGGTGGTGGGAATGGAGTAGATTTATACCCCTGTTGACATGTAATTTTGTAAATCAATATTAAATCACTAATAAAATTTTTAAAAAGAAAAATAAATATGTAAAGTAAAAAAAAAAGGGGGTAAGGGAAGAATGAAAGAAAGGAAGAAAACCTGGGCTATAAATTTCCCAGATGCAAGAAGGGGAAACACAACAATCAATGCACTTATGCAGAGTAATCTACAGAACTTACTGGGTCTGAAAACCACTTACTTTGATTTTTCATATAATGTGGGAGTCTGAATTTTTACTGATGATTCTTGTAAATCTGAAGAATCCGAGCCTTCGCTTTCTGAAGTCTTTCCTAATCATGAAAAGCAAAAGCAAAGACTGTTAAATTTCTCAAATAAATATTCTGATATACCACTAAAATCCTGTTTAATATGGTTTAAATTAACTGACCTCTGTGTGTCTCTTTCAGTTCCAATTCTTCAGGTGAACGATCAGCTGTATTTACTTGCTGTAAAAAAATATGTATCTCTATTAATTTTTATCTAAATGTTAGCACTTTTGAAGCTTCTCTTAATTTTTTTATTATTGATGTAATTCTGAATGACAATTCTGTTAGATAAGAGGGGGTACAATTCCACACAATTCCCACCAACAGAGTTCTACTTCCCAACCCTCTCCATTGGAAGCTTTCCTATTCTTTATCCCTCTGGAATTATGGACCCAGGATCATTATAGGATACAAAAGGTGGGAGGTCTGGCTTCTGTAATTGCTTCTCTATTGAACATGGGTGTTGATTCTATACAATTTGATCTATACTCACAGCCTGTTTCTTTCTTTCTCTAGTGGGGCAAGGCTCTGGTGAGGGGTGGGGTTCCAGGACACACTGGTGAGGTCGCCTGCCCATGGAAGTCTCACATACAAAGAAAGCATTCCTACTGCCTGCTAGGATACTAGCTTGTTACTCAGCAGGCCTAGTTCCAAGGGACTATTGCAAAAATACCTAATACATACTGTTTAGGGGAAGGAGATGACCAGAGGGTCCTGGGCCCCAGTTCTATCTGGAACTTTTGTTTTTGCCCCCATCATGAGAGGGAATTTGGAGAACACCCAAGGGTACACCTTTAGTTAATCCTTCTCTCCACCATTACTGGTCACTTCCATCAGGAACAATATCATAAGCCCTTTTGCTGGTCTTCCCCTCTCTATAAAGCAGCAATAGTAGAGACTACCCCAGTCTCTGAAGGGAGGCTAAGTCATCCTGCCCTGCCACTTGAGGAAGACTGGTCCTGAAATGAGAGCAGCCTGTAATGCCTGTAATGTTCCCAACTATGACCATGAACTGCAAGCTCAGATCGACAGGGACTCAGAGGTTACACAGGCTCCTGTGCTAAATTACACACACACACACACACACACACACACACACACACACACACACACACACACACACACACACTCCTGGGTTAAATGGATGGGGTAAACAGTTAATTTTATTCAGTGATCTTTTTCAAGAATGGGAGTTACTCTGTATCCTAATCCAACTCTCTAGCCCTCTTCTCTACTCTGACATCAGATTCTTAGACAATATTTTTGCCCAGCTCCATGTTAGCTATCAAACTAAAGCAAAAATTATCACAGTGTAGGCTCCTAAGAACATACCTAAAATGGACTTCCTAACTTCTTTCCACCCTAAGATCCCTATTTTCATCTGCTCTGTTCCTACTTTTTGTTTCTAGTACATTAATTATTTTGTCCTGCTTTATATCTTATCACCTTTCAGTCACCAAGTTGCAGATGCTAACATGATTCCATCCTGACTTCCCTGGGCAGACAACCTCAACCAATGTGTCCTGGAACCTCACACCTTTTCAGAGCCCTACTAGGCAAAGATAGAAATAAGCTGGGGTATGGATCAACCTGCCAGTGACCATGTCCATCAGATAAGCAATTATAGAAGCCAGAACTCCCACCATCTGCACCTTCAAAATATTTTTGATCCATACTCTCAGTGGGGTAGAAGTGATAGGGGGTAAGATGACCAGAGGGCTCTGAACTCCAACTCCATTAGGACCCAGAAAGAGAAGAGGACAATGAGAGGGACATTTGGATATAGTAATAGGTGTGTGACTTGGAAGAGAAGGAAGATATAAGGAAAAGATGAGATCTTAGAAAAAATTCCAAATATATACAAATATTGACATAGTTGTAGAATTAATAGTTAACCCATATCTGCAACCTTAGGAGAACTGCTGTAGCTTACAATGGAGGGGTTGGGGATGCAGAAATCTGGTGATGAGGAACAATGTGGAGTTATACCCCTGATATCCTGCAAATCTTCTAAATCAATATTAAATCATGAATAAAAACAAAACGTAAGATAGAACACCCAAGGTCAGGCTATTTCCCTTACCTGACAGGGAAAAGGGAAAAGTTTGCCAGGAAGTTGTACCAGGTGTAGGGATGGCTTAGGAAGGAAGTGAAGGTAGGACCTTGGAAGTGCATAGAAAAGGCCAGCTTTGAGTCTGGCGATAGCGCAGTGGGTTAAGCACACATGACACAAAGTGCAAGGACCGGCATAAGGATCCCCATCAAGCCCCCCGTCTCCCCACCTGCAGAGGAGTCCCTTCACAGGTGGTGATGCAGGTCTACAGGTGTCTATCTTTCTCTCCCCCTCTCTCTCTTCCCCTCCTCTCTCCATTTCTCTGTCCTGTCTAACAACGACAGCATCAATAACGACTGTCGTAACAATAAAAAACAACAATGGCAACAAAAAAGAAAATAAATAAATATTAAAAATTAAAAAGAGACCAGCTTCACTACAATTTGGCATTTTGCCCAAACATCTCTCTCTGTGCCTCATGTTTTCACTTCTCTTGCATAAAAGCTTAAATGCTTGAAATCATGCTCTTCTGCCCAATTTGTCGAGTTTAGCATAATGAGCCAGACATCATAAGAGAGAGACTCCTTAGCTTCTTTCTCCCTCAACATACCCTGAGGTGATTTGCCACTATCAAAAACAGATCATCTGTCACTGAGGGAAATATCAGGGGAGATTTATGTCTTCTGTGGCATAAGAATTGCTAGGATAAAAGTGCCCAATTTCCCAGGGAAACTTTTCTGCCAAGAGCCATTTGGATATTCGTAACATTATTTGTGGGTCACATAAAATTGACTCATTGAAGGGGCTGTAGAGATAGCATAGTGGCTACGCAAAGAGACTTTCATGCCTGAGGCTCTGAGTGGTCCTGACACCACCATTAGCCAGAGCTCAGTAGTACTCTGGTAATAAATAAATAAGATAATAACAATTATAATAATAATAAAATTATCAGCTTGAAATATTGCACTTAATGTTACTATAAAAAAAAACTTCCTAGATATATTGAATTTCAGGTCCCGCCTGTAGCTGTTTTGGTAGGGCCAGGTGAAATAAATAATACAGGCTGTAGGCCATTATTCCCCCAACTTTGATCTAGACAAATAATTTGGGGGAGAATGAGGCACAGCCAATCAGGTCTCACAGGCCTGAGAGAGACCACAACTGTGACAGGCAAAAATAATGGCGGCGGGGTGGGGTTCAAGAGACATAGACGATTTCATCAGGAGAAAATTAACAATCCGAGAAACGTGGATACAGCTCAGAATACCTCATCCTGAGCTCCCAAAACTCACGTTAAATTCATTGAGGTCACTTAAGGAGAGAGTTATCAGGCAGCGGTCATATCCAGCACCCCTTGACTCTGCTAACTCAGTGGCTTCCTCTGCCTCACCTGTACACAGTAAGAAAAGAGTGATAAGGAGGCTCACTCAACAAGGCACACTCCAACTGCCAGTTCTGGAATCCATACTATACGGGCATAACCATCTTTGCATAATGAAGAAGCCTACTGGCACTTAGGGAAGTCTAACAGCCTTGAAATGCAACTCCTAAGCAGAAAGACCGGGGCTGTGCAGGGCAGGTTTATGGAAAGGGCAGGTTTATGGAAAGGGAAGGTTTATGGAAAGAGCAGCTCATTAAACCTCATCTACCTGCCCCCTGCCTCCACCATCACATCCTATCTTTGTCACTTCCAGCTGGCCCTCTGCAGGTGGGGACGAGGGGCTTGAATCTAGGCCCTTGCTCATGGTAACTTGTGCATTCAACCAGATGCATCACTGCCCAGCCCCTATAAGTTAGCACAGGAGGAGCAATTTAAGGAAGTGTTGGATGTTAAGTCATTGTCTAATTAAAAATAATTCAAACATTTTAAAAGGTCAAATTTTGTGTCCTAATATACCTGTCTCTTTTTCACAGTTGGTAGGAACCTTGGTTTGACCATTCTCAAATTTCATTAAATGCTCTGAGGACATTTCTGTCTGGTCAGGCAACATCTGAAAGGTAAGTCAAAAGTCATTAAATTTAAAAAGGTTTCAGAAAAATTTTAGACTCAGATGCTAGTACTCAGGTAAATTACCAGTCTGAAGCTGGTTCTCTTTGAAAGGATCACTTTACTATTTCCAGCCTCCATGTCCCATAACTTCCTGCAGAACCAACATGGATTAACATCCTTGCTCACAGTTTCTGTATCTGAGTCTCTTCCCTCTGACCTAACCCCCTTGTCAATGTCTATCCCTACTCACTTGGAAGTTTGGTGCTCCCCCAGTTCCAACCCCACTCTCCTACAACATTATTTTGTGTGTATGAAATGTGAAGATACAATTTTGATGCTTTTCACAAGTAAAGGAAAGACTATGGTATCTTTGCTTCATTTGTAAAAATGGAGTTACTTCTTGGTAAGTGATTGATTTTTTAAATTGTCATGATAGAGTTGGAGAGAAATTGAGAGGGGTGGGGGATATAAAAATGGAGAGAGAGAAAGGGAGGGGGAGGGAGGGAGGGAGGGAGGGAGGAAGGGAGGGGGGGAGAGAGAGAGAGAGAGAGAGAGAGAGAGAGAGAGACTCATGAAGCTTCCCTGTTGCAGGTGGGACTGACTGAGGACTTGAAAGAGACTTCTTCCCCCAGCTATGTGGCCTGTTAATTCAGATCCATGTTGGCCATTGTCAGTATTTTAAAAAATTTTTATTTATAAAAAAAAAAAAAAAAGGAAACACTGACAAAACTATAGGATAAGAGGGGTACAACTCCACACAATTCCCACCACCAGAACTCCGCATCCCATCCCCTCCCCTCCCCTGATAGCTTTCCTACTCTTTATCCCTTTGGGAGTATGGGGTCATTATGGGGTACAGAAGGTGGAAAGTCTGGCTTCTGTAATTGCTTCCCCACTTAACATGGGTGTTGACAGGTTGATCTATACTCCCAGCTTCTCTCTCTCTTTCCCTATTGGGGCCGGGCTCTGGGGAAGTGGGGCTCCAGGACAGACTGATAGGGTCATCTGCCCAGGGAGGTCTGAGTGGCATCATGGTAGCATCTGGAACCTGATGGGTGAAAAGAGTTAACATATAAAGCCAAACAAATTGTTGACTAATCATAAACCTAAAGGCTGGAATATTTCAGATGAATATTTGGGGTCTCCATTTTGGAGACAGCTAGTAAGCCTATTTTAATTATATTCCATAAGGCCCATGACTGTACTAGTTTTTGCCTGAGCCTGACCTCTGATATGCAGGTGGACCCAGGTTATTGTTTGGGGAGATGATGTCAGGGCTGGAAAATGGACCAGAAAGTTGTATCAGGGAAGAGAGTAGCTCCCAAATATGGGAAAGGTGTATAAATATTGTTGACTGTAGACCTCATCTATTTGATCTGGGGCCCATATTCAGCTTAGGAACCTATGTAACCTCTGCATCCCTGTAAGTCTGAGCTCACATTCTGTGGTCATGAGTAGGAATGTTCCAAGCTGCCCCAATTTCAGGACCCATCTTCCTCAGTGGAAGATAGAGTATGTTGTTCAGCCTCCCTTCAAGAGGATGGAACATTCTCTACTGTTGGTGATCCACATTGAGGGCAAGATCCTATGGGCACTGTCAGTCTTTTAAAGTATTATCTTGTTAACAGATTATTCTGACCCGCTACAGTCTATGTAGAAAAGAGAACCTTACTCTTGCATATAAGTGGGAAACATGAAAATCAGCAAGATATAGACCACAAAAGGGGGCTGGGTGGTGGTGCACCTGGCTGAGCTCACATGTTACAATGCACAATGACCTGGGGTCAAGCCCCTAGTCCCCACCTCCAAGAGGAAAGCTTCAGGAATGGTGAAGCTGTACTGCAGGTGTCTCTCTCTCCCTCTCTGTCTCCTCTTTTCCTTTGGCTGTCTCTATCTAATAAATAAGTAAAGATAATAAAGCTTTAAATGTTTTAAAAGAAAAGTCAGACCTCAACAGTTAAGGAGAGCTTCAGACCTTTTCCACAACATAAAACCAGTAGACAGAATTTACATAAAACTTCCTATTTTCTAGGAGTCCCCAGGTCCTCATGGGACTGAAGGGGAAGAAAGACCAAGTAATTTACAGTGAGGTTCCTCAGGATTCAGGAAAGATGTGCCAAGGATAGATGAGGGATAGTAGCCTCATCAACAGTTCACAAAAAGGGGAATACAACGTTTCAGGGAATATTTGGGTTCCTTTTCATTAGGATAGTGATACAGGAATTACTAGGATTCGAACCAACACTCAACTCATCACACACTATTCAAAAGATCAAGTCTTCTTCTTGATCAAGTATTTGCATCCAAACCCAACAAAGGGGCCAGGAAATCGCTCCCTTGGTAGAGCATATGCCATACCCTGTGTTTGAGCTCAGGTATCACAAGAGAACCTGATGGATAGTGGAGTATTCCTGTCGTGTCTCTCTAAGAATGAAAAGAATTGGTCCCAGGAAGTTCTACTCAGTAAAGGTTTCACATGCTTGAGGATTCAAAGCCACATGAAAAAAAAAAAAATGAAGCCAACAAAGTAACTTAGAGACAGCAAAACACACCAAAACTATTTCCCAAATAAAATGAGCAAAACCTGTTTGTCTTCTCCGAAAGCACGAACAGAAGCCTGTGATATGTTAAATTGTAAGTCAAAATGGATTTCTACTTTCATCACTTCTCTATTACTGATCCTTATGGGCTTCTCCAGGTTAATAATCAGCCTCTTTTTCTTTGTAGTTTCTAGCAAGAAAATAAAATATGCAATGTTTATCAGTATAATCAAAGACTTTAAATTTCTGTAACTTTTAAATACTGCACAGGGACATATCAACTGTCCAGATTGTCTCCAATGTAAAGCTGAAAAGAAATCATAACAAAACTCCAGCACCTAGAGGTTAAAAATGATGATCAGTGCTTTGGTACTACTTTTATAGTACCTAGACTTCCAGAACTTTTTCATCTTGAAAACCTGAAACTATCTTCATAAAAAAATAACTCTTGATCCAGAGGTGAAATAGTTAGGTTATGTAGTTATCCTGTTTTTAATTTCCTGAAGAATTACTGTCATTTGTACAAGGAGAGGTAAGTAATTGACTCCTAAAGGCATAATGCCAGTGAGTCACTGTTGGGGCTAAGTGTAAGCTTGATTGAGCATAGGGAGAACTCCCCCCATCCTTGGATGGAGGTCTGAGAAGATACCCTCTTGGTTAGTCTCTCTCAACTGAGGTGAACAAAGGGGAGAAGCTCAGACTTAGTTCTTTCCTTCTTGACTCTCAGGCCCACAGAAACCCCAATACTTCTCCCCATTAACTGCAGGCCACATGGCCGCCTACTTTAAGATACTTACTCAAATTCATCTTACCTTCTGATCACAGAGGAGAACACAACTTATCACACACTCCATCATATACCTCAGACCCCAGACAAGAGAAATTCCAAACTATATGGCCTTTTGATATCCATCTTCTCTCTGTCTCACCCTACTGGTTTAACCCCTATGCTTCTCTCAGATACCTTTGGATAATTAAGTTGCTTGCATCATGGAGAATAACTGTCTTGTATCTCATCAATTCCTGTCATACCAGCCCCCTACCATAGGGGCAATCTGACCTTTAAGAAACCTGTAATTTCTGACATATTTCAATAATTCCCTTTGTTTGGTTTTCTATTTAACTCATGTCCACCTGCTAATAAACGAGATCTGAGCACGCTGCAGGTCTCCCCGGTGTCTTTACTTCGTGTCGTCCCTTGCACAAGCGAGAAAGAACCGGTCCGTTACCTTTCCCCTGGAGATCACCCCGGCAGAGACCCCGACAAGTCACCAACCCTATATACCTCCACCTTAGCCCAAGCACAATACTCCCTTATTTATTTATTTTTATTTACCACAGAGCAGCCCAGTTCTGGTTTATGGTGGTGCAGGGGATTCAACCTGGGACTCTGAAGCTTCAGGCATAAGAGTCTTTACATAATCATTATGCTATCTACCCCACCCACACAATACTCTTTTTTTAATATAAAATGTTATTTTTTAATTTTTTTCCCTTTTGCTGCCCTTGTTGTTTATCGTCGTTGTTATTGCTGTCGTTGGATAAGACAGAGATAAATAGAGAGAGGAGGGGAAGACAGAGAGGGAGAGAGAAAGACAGACACCTGCAGACCTGCTTCACCTCCTGTGAAGCAACTCCCCTGCAGGTGGGGAGCTGGGGGCTCGAACCCGGATCCTTATGTCGGTCCTTGTGCTTTGCGCCATGTATGCTTAACCTGCTGCTCCGACTCCCCACACAATACTCCTTAACCTCCCCTTTCAACCTCAAAGCATGGTCAAGATGTGCTCTAAAATTATCATAATGTATACCTATCTATAAACAAAATGAACATAACTAAATGTGGAGTAGTTTCAAATTGCCTTACCTATTATGCTGAAATTAGCCACTGCTTCTTTTGAAAGTCTTACTGGGTCCCACAGAACACTCTTAAGAAAAAAATCAAATTCATGAGAGCACATAATATAGGTTTTAATATGTCCAATGTCTAAAAATTAGGTCTACACACAAGTAAAATTTGAGTACCTCAGTATTAGCTATATAAAAAGTAATACTCTGACTTCCTTCGTTGAAATCAATCCAAAATTTTTCTAGTTTTTCGTCTGCTGGTTTTTTCATCTGTTAGATACAATTTCAGTATAAATCATACACATTAGTAGTATGCCAAAGGGTTGGATAAAATTTATTCCATTAAAATATAACTCCTACTTTTCCCAGAACACTACCCTAAAATAAAATGTTATCTTACTCATTTCTATAAATAAGGTACAAAATTTATAGAACTAATCCACTCCCTAAAAAAAAAAAAAAAACTGTTCATAACTATTTAGTAAGCTACCTAAGTGTGCCAATATGACTACCCACACAAGTTTTCTTTGCTGTAAAAGTCAAAGAAAATAGTTCTATGTTGAAGCAGTAACAAGTCATACTACATCTTGATGGAAGTTTCTAGACAGAGCAATTATAATCAAATATATGTAAATGATGACCTATCATGTAAATTATCAGCTATTAGAAACTCGAGATTCCAGATTATATTTAACTTACTATTTTCACATTAAAATATGGAGAGAGAGAGACTGAAACAGAGAGATTGATTCAAAGGTAGCATCTCCCACTATATCCCCCAACTTGCCATAGGTAACATCCCCTTGTTTCCTTACATGTTTTCAGACTACACTTTGGAAATTATCAAACTTGTATTACTCAACAATGAAACAGACACACTATTCTACCACTTGCCTTTCCTATACATAGTACTTCTTACACACTTTCCATCATTCATGCTGCTTTTTTAAGATGCTGACCATCTAGATGAAGTTTTTATTTCATCTTGGGGGATTAATGGTTTACAGTCAACAGTAAAATACAACAATTTCTACATACATAACACTTCCCAGTTTTCTACATAACAATTAAACCCCCACTAGGTTTGCCTCTACCATTATGTTCTAGGACCTAAACCCTCCCCATATCCCGACCCCCGAGTCTTTCACTTTGGTGTAAAACACCAACTCCAGTCCCAGTTCTGCTTTGTGTTTTCCCTTCTGTTCTTGTTTTTCAACTTCTGTCTATGAGTGAGATCATCCCATATTCATCATTCTCTTTCTGACTTATCTCACTTAACATGATTCCTTCAAGCTCCCTGGATGAGGATTTTACCCCACAGTGAGTAACTGGAAAATCAGTATAAACGCTGATGGGAAATTTAGAAGTCCTGGGAAGAAGAACCAGCAAGCACAGTCCAGGCAGCAGAAGAGAAAACTAGAGGTCAGGTGGTGGTGCACCTGGTTAAGTGCATGCATTACAGTGCACAAGGATTTGGATTCAAGTCCCTGGTCCCCCACCTGCAGGGGGGGAGATTCACAAGTGGTGAAACAGTGCTGCAGGTGTCTAATCTCCCCCTTCCCTCTCAAGATCTTTCCCTCTACAAGTAAAAAAATATATATGTTTTTTAAAAAAGGAAAAATAGAATTGACATACCTCATGCCCATCAGCAAAAGCAGCAATACATGGAAACGAATAGACCCTGCAAAATATTTCATGGTTAAAGAGTCTGATATATGAATGACTCCCATCACAATGGAGGAAGCACTGGTGCCATAGTATCTTTCCCTCTCTGTCTCTGTCTCTGCTTCTATGTATCTGAAAACATCAGCTGGAAATAATGAAGCCCAGTGACTACAAAAAATGGATATATATGAATGAATGAGCCACAAACATTATACAAATGCTTTACAAGTGAGCATCTGTATCCAGAGTTACATTCTAAGTTAAGTTTCTCTCTACAAAGTATAGAGGGGAATCCCAAAGTAGCAAATGGATGTATATTTTGGGGGAGATTTCACATCTCCATCTGGCAACCTAAAGAAGCCAAGTCTACCCAGATCTCAACCTAGTTACTCAGCAAGACTCCCAACAAAAGGGTACAACAAATTATCTTTTAATATGTATTTTTAATTTACTTATTTATTGGATAGAGAGCCAGAAATCCAGAGGAAAGGGGAAGAGAGAGAGGGTGAGAGACAGCACTGCTTCATCACTTTGAAGCTTTTCCCCTGAAGGTGAGGACTGGGAGCTTGAACAAAAGTCCTTTTGCATTGTAACATGTGCACTCAAACAGGTAAACCACCACCCAGCCGCCCAAACAAATTATTTTCTCATCAAGGACTTCACTGGCCATTATGCAGTAATCTTCAGAGGCATGGGGTCTATAGAAAAACACTTCTCATGGGAAAAGATATAACATCATTGTTATGGAAAAAGACACTCATGTCTCAGGTTCAAACCTCTGCATCATCATAAATCAAAACTTACAGTGCTGTAGGTAAAACGAAACAAACAAAAGCTTCTTTATAAAAGCTCCCGAAAGGGAAATATATTTTTAAAAAAACCAACTCCAAATTAGGTAAATTTGCTAAAATGTAAAAAGACTTCTAAAATAGTGGTCCCAGGAGTGGTGCAGTGGTAAAGCTTTGGACTCTCAAGCATGAGGTCCAAAGTTTGATCCCCGGCAGCCCATGTGCCAGAGTGACGTCTGGTTCTTTCTCTCTCCTCCTATCTTTCTCATAAATAAATAAAATCTTTAAAAAAAAAAAAAAAGGGAGTCGGGCTGTAGCGCAGCGGATTAAGCAAAGGTGGCGCAAAGCGCAAGGACCGGCGTAAGGTTCCCGGTTCAAGCCCCCAGCTCCCCACCTGCAGGGGAGTCGCTTCACAGGCGGTGAAGCAGATCTGCAGGTGTCTGTCTTTCTCTCCCCCTGTCTTCCCCTCCTCTCGCCATTTCTCTCTGTCCTATCCAACAACGATGACATCAATAACTACAACAATGAAACAACAAGGGCAACAAGAGGGAATCAATAAAATAAATAAAAATTTAAATAAAAGACTTCTAAAATAATTGTTAAACCTAAATGAGGCAAAACAGGCCTACTAATCTGAGGATTTAATCAGTGAAAATGTTGATAGTGCCCCAGAATAATGTGATCCTATTATCCTCTCCTAAAACAGAACAGATTGTAGATTAAAAAAACATTTTCAGATAAAACACACAACCAGTCAAAATAATGCTCAAAGGAACATCTTACCTTCTTTGGTCACCAAGTCTGTTGTTTAGGTAATTGAGAAACAGTCTACCATCCTTCAAAGTAAATAATGCAAATGTTTTTAAAATTAAAATCATTTCCAGTCATACTTAAAGTTTATCCAAAGCAACATCTGGGGAAAAGTGCTTCCTTCCAAAAGTGTGGAGTCTAGTAACATCATAAGGTTTAACAAGGACTCAGCATTACATTGTGTCACTAAGAGGAATTTCTGAAAACTTCTGGAAGGAACCCTTTATAGAACACATGAGAGTTCTGGCAGAGGAATGCTTACTCTTCAAATATTACAATGCACTATTACGTTTCACTAGCTTAGCAGAGTGAGCAAGATAAATACATCTTGCTGATAGCCTACATCACAGTAATTGGCCAACTCATTAGACATGCGTACATCTCCCTAACATTTGCCCAGGATAAGTCCACCACAAAGCACCCATAAAACTTAATCAACTTTGAGTTTGGGTTTATCTGGAGATGAGATAAAGACAGACACAGAAAAAACAGAGTGGGAGACCACAGCATCAAAGCTTCCTTCCATGCAGTGGGGGTCAGGCTCAAATCTGGGTCCTGCAGACAGCAAAAAAGCACACTATGCAAGTGAGCTATTTCATCAGCCCTATCTTGGTAGGTTATATGCGGTCCACTTCCTTCTCAAAAATTACCTGTTCCACTGCTTCCCGGGCTTTTCTACCTCTTTTTATGTTTTTTTTTTATTATCTGTATTTACTTATTGGATAGAGACAGCCAGAAATCGAGAATAGGAGGAGAGGGAGAGAGAGAGAGAGAAGGAAAGAGAGAGAGGAGAGAGAGAGAGAGAGAGAGAGAGAGAGAGAGAGAGGGAGAGAGAGAGACCTGCAGCCCTGCTTCACCACTTGCAAAGCCTTCTCCCTGCAGGTGGGGACCAGGGGCTCAAACCTGGGTCCTTGCACATTGTAAACACATGTGTTCAACCAGGTGCGTCACCACTTGGCTCCCGGTTCTCTTCATGTTCAAAGAATATTTTAGGGTTCTAAGCAACAACATTTGTTGTCTCCAAAATATTTTAATTTTATTTTTTTTATTATTTGATAGAGATGGGTAAAATGAGAGGGGAGGGGAAGAAAGAGAGACAGAGAGATATCTGCAGCTCTACTTCATCTCTCATGAAGCTTTCCCCTGCAGGTAGGGACCAGGGGCTTGAACCCAGGTCCTTGTGCACTGCTGTCTCCAAAATCCTAAAGCCAAAGTGATCCAGTTTTCTCTCCTTTTATGAGTCAGGACTAGTTACTGGAGTCACTGTCTTCACTCTTGGTCCTCTTTCTGGACAAAATAAAAGAGAAGCCTTCATCTGAAAGCAGTCTGTGGATAGCATAGGAAGAAAGCAGTCTGTGGATAGCAGATGTGGATAGCATAGGAAGGACAGAACAATATTATCACTATGGTCCTATTTTCTTTAAATTTCCCTGCAGATTGGGGCATAACAGAGAAGAATAAAAAATAAAATTAAATAAACCTAACACCTGGGTGTCCACAATATCAGGCACTTTCAGATTCTCATTTAACTCATATAATTTATATGTGAGTTTGTATCCCACTTTACAGAGGGAAGCACTGAAGATTCTTAGCTCTTGCCAAAAGACACAGAGAACATGTAAATTGGGGTACTCAAACCTAGGGCTCTTTTGGTCTTTCTATTTAGATCAAACTGAATCTGGGATAAACAACCACTGCAGATCTTGCAGTAAGTTCAAAGCCAAATAGAATACATTTAACATGTTCAAAGGTACAGTGAGATCCTCCTTGTACTGCAGTTTAGGCCTCAGAGGATTTATTTGTTCACTGTTAATGATTCTATCTTTTCCTGAGGGTCTAACCCTTATGTTAAGAACTTTCTGAAAGAGGGAAGCAGTCAAAGACATTGCAAGATGAAGATGAGCATGTGAAAGTGTCATTAGCCAATACAACCACAGTGAGTCTAAATCACACAGAACACAACTTCAACTGTTGCTTCCAGCTAGAGTTGGATGCCTCACAGTCATCCCATGTAGTTTTCCTACCACTAGAGCCTCCCATGCCAATTTCAGCCTCCTCTCATCCTCCCCCCAAAAATCTATTAAATGCACTTTTCATCATGTGCCTTAACCCACTGCACCCAGCCCTAAATGCATCTCTCTCTCTCTCTCTACCTGTAGGGGACCAGGTCAAGAGATAAATAGGGAAAATAGGGAGAGAATGCTTGATTAAACAAAAACAAATGAGCAGGAATCTCACCGTGTCAAACTCTGGATCCTTAATTTTTTTGAAAGCATCAGCAATGGTGTTATCTTCAAACCACTGCTGGACAAAGTCACTCCTCGATCTTTTTGTTGTCAGTCTACACAATGTTTCACAAAGAGTGATCTGTTGGTCATAATCTAGACATTTAAAATATGGTGACATCGGTTAACTCTGGATACAAAACAAAAATGTGTTCCACAGATTTGTAATCACTCTAAGAAAGTCTTAGAAGATAAGCACTGTATTTTAACATTCCAGGCAGTGGGATGTATCCTTCCAAGAGTAAGTTGGGAAGAAACAGAAAACCTGAACAAATCAGTCATGACTAAGGAAATTGAAACAATAATCAAATGACTCCTAAAAGCCCAGAACCCGATGGCTTCACTAGTGAGTTCTATCTGTCCTTCAAAGAACACCGCAATTCTACTCCTTCTTAATTAGAGGGTTCCTACAGAGGAAATGCTTCAAGCACATGTTAAGAGGCCACCACTACACAAATGCCAAAAGCAGATGACATCACACAAAAAAAGAAAAGAGGGGGACCGGGTGGTGGCACACTTGGTTAAGCGCACGTGTTATAGTGCACAAGGACCCGGGTTCAAGCCCCTGGTCCCCACCTGCAGGGGAGAAGCTTCACGAGTGGTGAAACAGTGTTGTAGGTGTCTATCTCTCTCCCTCTCTATCACCCCCATCCCTCTCAATTTCTGGCTGTCTCTCTAATAAATAAAATAATAAAAGATAATAAAGAAATAAAAAAAAAGAAAAGATCAGTTTGTCTGTGATGAATATAGATGCAGAAACCTCCAGAAAGCTCAAGTCCAATCCAACAATACATTAAAAGGATCATACATCACAACCAGGTGGACTTTATTCCAATAATTTAAGACTGTCTCCATATATGCAAATTAATGCAACATGCACCAATAAAAAAAGATAAGAATCAAGTAAAAAAAATGCAGTAATAATGGTTCTGCAGAAAAGACTTTCCTGCTTGAGGCTCTGAGGTTCCAGGCTCAATCCGCAGCAACGCCATAAGCCAGAACTGGGCAGTGTTCTGGCTTTTCTATCTCTACTTTTCTATCTCCTTAAAATCAATTTTAAATAAAATAAATCTCTTAAAAATAAATAAATAATTTGAGGGGGGGGCTGGGTGATGGCGTGCCTAGTTGAGCACACACATTACAAAGTGCAAGGACCCAGGTTCGAGCCCCCGGTCCCCTCCGGCAGGGGGAAAGCTTTGTGAGTGGTGAAGCAAGACTGCAGTATCTCTGTCTCTCTCCCTCTTTATCACCCTTTTCCCTCTTGATTTTTTGGCTGTCTCTATCCAATAAAAAGATGATAATAAAAAAGAAATTGAGAAGATCTGACAATCATGATAAATTTCCAAATTGGGAGAAAAGAGTGTACACTTCAATATAATAAAGGCCAGATATCATAAACTTTTAAGTAACATACCCAGCAGTCAAAAGATAAAGGTTTTTCTTCAAAGATTAGAAACAAGATAAGGATTCCACTCTCCTCACTATTACTCAGTGTCCCATATTTGTTTTTATTTATTTATTTATTTATTTATTTATTTATTTATTTAAGAAAGGAGACATTAACAAAACCATAGGATAGGAGGGGTACAACTCCACACAATTCCCACCACTGAGTGTCCATATCCCATCCCCTCCCCTGATAGCTTTCCCATTCTCTATCCCTCTGGGAGTATGGACCCAGGGTCGTTGTGGGTTGCAGAAGGTGGAAGGTCTGGCTTCTGTAATTGCTTCCCTGCTGAACATGGGTGTTGACTGGTCGATCCATATTTGTTTTAATATTTAATTTTTTTATCAGAGCACTGCTCAGCTTTGGCTTATGGTGGTGCAGGAGATTGAACCTGGGACTTTGGAGCCTCAGACATGAGAGTCTCTTTGCAGAACCATTATGCTGTCTACCCCTGCCCAATATTTAGATTTTTAAAACATTTCTTACCACCCTCAGTCAAGACTGTCCTTGCGAGGTCATTCCTGAAACATTTAGAAAAGTCCTGTTTTACTGGAATGAAGATAAAACCAGTAAAATGTTTACTAAATTAGCATTCAAATGCAAAGTCAAGATACAAGTTTTCTAAATTTTTCCAAATATACCACCAGAATTTCCTCAATGTCAGAAATTCGTCTTAATGAAAAGATTTCTCACTTATGACTTAAATGTACTTAAGAACCAAAGATACTCATTTTGAGATGCTGCTGCACTACTGCCCGACTCCCAACATTAAATATTTTTAATAAAAATTAATTAACCTCTGAATTCAAAGGTAGTTCATAAGCAGGTCTTCTTTTCACCATAGTTTGACATGGAAGAGATAATACAGGAGCTTTGCCCTTTCCTGTGAGATTTTACTAACAGATTTTTAAAAATTGTTACAGATCTAACGGGACTAAGTGATTATTATGATTAATACATGATTAATGATTAATATTATTATGATTAATACAGACTTACATCTTGTATATTCACTTACCAATTTCACTTAAAAATATGCAGTGCTGATCCTTTTTCAATGCCTTTGACAACCTTTTTGAGGAAGACTGTTATCTGGGGAGTGGGCAGTAGCAAGTTAAGCGCACATGGCGCAAACCGCAAGGACCGGTGTAAGGATCCCGGTTCCAGCCCTGGCTCCCCACCTGCAGGGAAGTCGCTTCACAAGCAGTGAAGTTGGTCTGCAGGTATCTGTCCTTCTCATCCCCCATCTTCCCCTCCTCTCTCCGTTTCTCTCTGTCCTATCCAACAACGACGACATTAATAACAACAACAATAATAACTACAACAATAAAACAAGGGCAACAAAGGGGAATAAATAAATAACTTTTAAAAAAAGACAAATCTTGTGTCCAGTTTCTTATATCAATGGGTGGGTTTGCTACTATTAAATAGAAGCCTTTAGTGGAACTCCTATGTATACAGTTTATATTTTATGCTTGCGGATCTGTTTGCCTGGAAGTCTAGAACATTCTAGGCTTTCTAGAAAATTCAATGGGCAGGTATTAGGAATACAGGATTTACTTGAAAGCAGGAGCTACCATCAGTTTAGCTGTTCTCTAAATCTAAACATAGCTCCCAAAGAGAAGTTATTAAACTGATGTCAAATATTTTAACAAAGACTTCATAGAAAAAACACACTTTGCAAAGATTAGGTAAAGTGACAAGAGGAGAAAGACACATACTTCCTGCACCTCTAGAGGCCTGTCCTTGCCCTGTCTCACTGGACACCCTCTTTTCCCAGTCAGTGTTACTGAGGCTTTGGTTGGTTATTAGCTCATGATCACATGTTTGGGCTCAAACTTCAAAGCAAGGTTTTGCTCTTTGCATTGTCACGCATTGCCAGCTTACCTCCAAATTTCAGTGACCCAAGAACTACAGAGAAAGGATGAGCGGAAGGAAGGGAGGGAAGGAGAGGGAGGAGAAGAGAGGGAAGGAGGGAGGAAGGAATGAAGAAGGAAGAAGTCTATCTTTTCAAAAGCAATACAACATTCTTTATCCTATTAATATAGTCAACAGTTAGTGATCTTTTAGCATTCACCAGAAAATGATAACTACTGCTGATGGCTGATGGCCTGAGTCGATGTACAAAATAACTACATAGATATTAATGCTATATACAGATATAATACTAATGTTGGCCCCATTTTATAGGTGAGCAAATGGAGGTACCACAAGGCTGAGGTAAAGCCCTAAAGATATAATCAGTAGGGGCTGGGTGGTGGTGCACCTGGTTGAGTACACACACTGCGATATGTAAAGACCCAGGTTTGAGCACCTGCAGTGGGGGAAGCTTCACAAGAGGTGAAATAATACTTTAGGTATCTCGCTCCCTCTTAATCTCCCCACCCCCCATCCCCACTTGCAAGGGAAATGCTTTGTGAGTAGTAAAGCAGTGTTGCAGGTGTCTCTCGGTGTCTCTCTCTCTCTATCATTCCCTTCCCCTCTCAATTCCTGGCTGTCTCTATCCAATAAATAAAGATTAATTTAAAAACTTTTTTAAAAAATGTAATTTGCGTAAGTGGCAAAAAACAAACTTTACATCTAGCAGTCTGGTTCAGAATCTAAACATCCCCCCATGAGTCATTTAGTTCACATTCACAATGAAGAAAAAAAAATCCTTTCTCAGGCTATAGATAGAGTATCTCAAAGATTTTATGTAAGACCAACAAGAAATCCATACTATTAAGAACTTAGTGAAACTCAGCTTCCTCCAGTATTTCCCTGTTTGGACGCACACTGTCCCGCACAAAGCATTTACTGTCAAAGAGCCTCGTGCTCAGACCTAAGGAGAACAAAAGCAAAGGCACAAAGAACAAAGGCCTGAGAGAGTTCACCCTCACACCATCACTAAGGGAGCACAGTGAAGCACTAGGTCACTTACATGAACCGAGCCCATTCTTCTGACAAAGGGAGCTGCCTTCTTTCTTGGCAGGGTACAGCATGCAAAATAGAGTTCAGAGTCCTCAGAACCTAGAGGTGGATGGGGAAAGGCACTCATAGGAGGAATGAAATGAAACGAGATCTTTGCTTCCTCAGTTCTCACAGTCAACAGTCATCTGTCTCCATACTTGCAACTCACCTCCCTTTGAATCTGATGGTGTACAGTCTTTTCTGTCACCAGGGATCCTAAGGTGAGTAAGAAGGAATCTAACATCTGAGTTCTCCCTGAAAGGATAATTTGAAAAGAGTCAAGTTGATGTAAAGTAGAATAAAGAGGTGGTGGCGCACCAGGTTAACGCACAACGTACAAAGCGCAAGGATCTGTGCAAGGATCCTGGTTCTAGCCCCTGGCTCCCGTTTTTTTTGGGGGGAGAGGGGTGGGTGGTGGTCTGATCACAAGCGGTGAAGCTGGTCTGCAGTGTCTATCTCTTTCCATCTCTATCTTCCCCTTCTATCTTAATTTCTCTCTTTTCTATCAAAAAATTTTTGAAAAAAAATGGCTACAGGAGCAGTGGATTCCTAGTGCAGGCACTGAACCCCAGTGATAACCATAAAGACCAAATAAATAAATAAATAAAGACATGGCTAGTGACTAGCACAGAGCAGGAGGATTAAGGACTAAAAAAAAAAAAAAGTCAGGGAATGGTACTATTTGGCTGAAACAACATTTCAGAACTGATAGTCTGAGCAAGAGGGAAGAAGGGGGGAATGTTGCTTTTTCAAAGTGTGAACAGCCCCAGGCTACTGTCACTTGGCTTCAGATACCAAGGCGACTGTGTGGGCACCTGTGAGCCCAGCCTTCCTAGCAATGTCTGAAGAGATTCCTGCTGTTTCTTACATTTGTGTATTTCTTACAGACAGAACTTTTATAAAGTCTTACACTAACGGAAGCAGCATTTTAAACATTTTTATTGATGGGATACTTTACAAGGCTATATAATTGGGCTGGAGAGATAGTGTAATAGCTATGCAAACAGACTTTCATGTCTGGAGTTCTGAGCTCCCAGGCTCAATCCCCAGCACCACCATAAAGAAGAGAGCTAAGCAGTGCACTGGTCTCACTCTGTATCTCTTTTATAAATAATGTACATGTGTACTTAAAAAAATAAAAGACTTGGGCCCGGGTGGTGGTGCACCTGGTTGAGTGTACATGTTACAGTACACAAGGACCCAGGTTCAAGCCCCCAGTCCCCACCTGCAGGGGGAAAGTGGTGAAGCAGGGCTGCAGGTGTCTGTCTTGCTCCCTCTCTATCTCTCCCCCTCCTCTCTTGATTTCTGGCTGTCTCTGACCAATAAATAAATATAATTTAAAAAATAAAAGACTTGTTACATAGCATACCATTTCACATTTCCCCCAAAATATATTTCAGCACACCTCACCCACCCCCCACCGAAGTGTCATTTCTAGTGCTAGGTGCTAAAGGCCCAGCCTCCTTTTAAGACTCCCCATTTAGAATCCTTGAGTCAAATGTGGGGGAGACAGCACAGTAGTTATGCAAAAAACCTAAGGCTCCCAGGTTCAATCTGCCCTTATGTCACTATGAGCCAGAGCAGAGCAGAGCTCTCACAAAATAAATTTAAACCCCAATGCAGGAATTTTTCTGCAAAGTGTTGGTCTTTATTAAAGAATGGAATCATAGGAACTTCATCGGTTATTGGTCAGTGAGATATCTCTGCATTTAAGAGATTAGAGTGTCTGCTCTGGAGACAAGCTGTGGGCGTAAGCACACCCCTGGGAGATAAAAACCTGAGGTAAAAAACCTGACAGCCTGGAGATCAAAGGCCCACACACGCCTGCCCCTGCTGCAGATTATAGTTCTACTACTATGCCAAAGCAGACATATTTCAGGTGGGTTGGGGGGGGGTTAGATCCAGTAATGGTAGGAAGGAAGGCTTCCCTGAAAGACTCAGTGGCTTCTCAAGGACAGACAGAGTGAGTTCATGCTCAACCCTGTGAGGCCACAACAGGAAAGCAGCTTCTGCCAGCCAAGAAAGAACTCTCTCCAGAGCCCACAGGAGAGCACTCTGATCTGACATCAAGCCTCCAGAGTCATGAAAAGTAACATCAAGCTTGGTTCAAGTCCCTGGTCCTTACCTACTGGGGGAAGCTTCGTGAGTAGTGCTGCAGGTGTCTCTCTCTGTCTCTCTCTCTCTCTCTCTCTCTTTATCTATCTATCTATCTATCTATCTATCTATCTATCTATCTCTCCCTATGTCCCCTTACCCTCTTGATTTCTCTGATTCTTAATAAAAGAACTAAAAATAAAGGGAGGGAAATGACTGGCAGGAGTTGTGTTGTTTTTAATTCGCAAGACCAAAGAGCATCTGAATCAGCTCTAATTTAAGTCAGTGAGAGCTAGACCTTTACTGGTTTGGATGAGCAGGTGGGCTTTTCACCCCTAATGGAACCAAGTATCCAATGGTGACAAGTGCATAAATGGGGCCAGGCGGTGGTGCACCTGGCTAAGTGCACACGGACCCATATTCAAGACCCTGGTCCCCACCTGCAGGGGGGGGAAGTTCACAAGTGGTGAAGCAGGGCTGCAGGTGTCTCTCTCTTTCCTCTTCTCAATTTCTCTGTCTCTATCCAATAATAAATTATTTTTTAAAAAATTACAAAAGTGTAAATAAATGCAGCTGAGGCAAACTGACACTCTTTACAATAAAGTTCATTTCAGCATCACAGTCTAACAGCCTGGTCAACAAGGCAAATAAAGCATTAAACCCACGATGGAATATTTAGATTTTCTTCTCTCTCTCTCGCTCCCCCTCTCCTTCTCCCTCTCCTTCTCCCTCTCTCTCTCTCTCTGCCTCCAGAATTAGCACTTAGAGCTCAGTGCCAGCACTAAATCCACTGCTTCTGGAGGTCATTTTTTTCTATTGCATTTGATAGGACCGAGAGATGAGGGGGAGATACAGAGGGAAAGAGAAAGACACCTGCAGACTTGCTTCACCACTTTTGAAGCTTCCCCTCTGCAGGTGGGGAGCTGGGGGTTCGAACCCAGATCCTTGCGCCCTGTACTATGTTTGCCTCATCGGGTATACCAGCACCTGGCCCCCAGATTTTTCTTAGCTCTATACCATAATATTATTAATATTAATAACAATATTAATATTGTTAAAGTAAACCAATTTTAAGTAATACTCTTACCTTTACTACTACTCGTGGAAATAACCTTAAAAAGAAAAAGTAAAGGACATTTTTTAAGACATGTATAAATATGAATATATTAATGATGATACCACTCTACTAATTACACAGGAGTTGATTTTAATAAAATAGAAAGCTATCAGAAATTATTTTACCTTCACTATTAAAATTAGCATACTACCCTCAGCTATAAACTCTGTGTATTATTCTATACTTATACCCTCAGTCTGGTGACAACTAACGTATACATCACCTCACGTTCCTATAGCACTAAATATATATATTTTTTCTCTTAGAATAATGTATGCTAAACATTATACAAGAGCCTTAGTAAAGCCCACGTCTTAGAGAAAAAAGCTCCATAAATAACTAAAATATTCCTGAAAATTACCAATGGCATATACTTTGTGAAGCTCCCACCCCGATCCTTACCAAGGCTGTGTCAAAGAAGTCATCCATAACATTCCACAAGGAGGTGTCTAAGGCTAGATCTCCCACAGTTAGAAAGCCAGCTACTCTCTCAAACCAGGAAGCCATGTACAGAAGAGAAAAGGGATTGATGGAATAGCCATAAGTTCACAAGAGAAATACTTCCAGTAGAGCATAATAATTTTTAAGATGTTTTCCCATTCTTTGACATTCTCATTAGATCTGGCTCCGATGTAACATTTCAGGGTGGAAGTGTATGACTGCTGAGTTGCAATAAGTCAGTGCTCAGGTACCAACAAGACCTGGATATTTGGTCAGGATCAAGTCAGAAAGACATTCAAGGACTAGTAAGCAAGGATTATGAAATAAGCATTCAGTGGGAGAAACACAAGCCATCTGGGAAGTCATAGAAAACAAGCTATCAGGGACCAGGCAGTGGTGCACATATTACAATGCACAAGGACCCAGTTCCTTCAAGCTCCCAGTTCCCACCTGCAGGAGGGAAGTTTCACAAGTGGTGCAAGTATGCTGCGTATCTTTTTTTTTTCTCTTTCCCCCTCCCCTCTCAATTTCTGTCTCTATCCAAAATATATAGATAGAATTAAAAACAAGCTATCAGATCACCATATCTTGCCATGTACAAAAGGCAAATCAAAATAGATCAAAGACAGATATTAGACAAAAACAAACAAACAAACAAAAAAAAAGCCTTAAAGCACAGCCACAGTACTCCTGTTCAGGAAATGTTTCTGGAAACTAAAGACCAACAGCAAGCTGAACAAAAGCTAAAACCAATGAGTGAGGCTGCATCAGGATTTTTTTAATATCAAAGATGTATTTCAGAGACTTATCCCTGTGGGCATATGAAACTAAAACAAGATTAAAGAAGTTGGACTGCATCAAATGGAAAAGCTTCTACATATAGGAAAAACAAACAATCAAAAACCCTCACAGGTAACCATCAACCCAGGAAATGGGAGAAGATATTTACATATCACATCTGACAAGAAGCCAACTGTATCAAACATCTATCAAGAAATCATTTTTAGGGAGTCGGGCTATAGCACAGCGGGTTAAGCGCAGGTGGCGCTAAGCATAAGGACCCACATAAGGATCCTGGTTCAAGCCCTGGCTCCCCACCTGCAGGTGTGTTGCTTCACAAGCGGTGAAACAGGTCTGCAGGTGTCTATCTTTCTCTCCCTCTCTCTGTCTTTCCCCTCCCCTCTCCATTTCTCTCTGTCCTATCCAACAACAATGACAACAATAATAACTACAACAATAAAACAACAAGGGCAAGAAAAGGGAATAAATAAATAAAAAGTAAATATAAAAATTTTTTTTAAAAAAAATCATTTTTAGGAATTTTCTATTTTATTTTAAAACTCCAGTGAATTGTTTATCTGACCCTTTCCTTTAAACTTTGAGACAGCATTTAAAAAAATATTTATTTACTTATTTATTCCTTAATTGCCCTTGTTGTTTTATTGTTATAGTGACTGATGTCGTCGTTATTGGATAGAACAGAGAAATGGAGAGAGGAGGGGAAGACAGAGAGGGGAAGAGAAAGATAGACACCTGCAGACCTGCTTCACTGCCTGTGAAGTGACTCCCGTGCAGGTGGGGAGCCAGGGGCTTGAACTGGGATTCTTAAGCCCGTCCTTGCCCTTCACGCCACGTGTACTTAACCCGCTGCGCTACTGCCCAACTCCCGAAACAGCATTCTTAAATCAAACTGGGAAATTCAGATTGGAGTAGATCCCAACTCGTCCCCGCCAAAATATCAGCTTAAGTTTCCAATCCAGGGATATCTTTGCTCCATTTCCTCAAAGCTTCTTCTCTTTCTACTTCCTGTTACCTGAATGAGTAAATCTATCACCACATTGAATTGGGGCTAAATATAAGGTGAAATCGACAATATTTATTAGATCCTTCTCCTCCCCCCACCACCTCCCAGCATCCCACAAACACTTTTGAAGTACCTGAGAGGATTAAAGGAAATCTGAACTTGGAGGCAGTCAGTAAAAGTAAAAAGGGCAGAGACTGGTTTCCTACACCCTGCCTACTTACTATTCCTCGGGTACTAGCTTCCAGGGGGTAACTCAAAGGTTGTAGTACTAGCAAAAATAAGTCAGATACCCCACACCACCCCCATCTTACCAAATCAGTTATCTCAGGGTCACATACTCTGTTTACTGAAAGAAGGAAAGTACAGAGATTCTGCAATATTATCTTTTTTATTGTTTTGCATCCAGATGACAGCATGAAAACAGTCATGATGCTACTTCCTCGTTAACTGAAAAGGTTGAGAATGTCATAGCTGGGGTGACTTAGAATAAGCAAAAAATATTTTTGCCTTTTTCCAGATAATAGTGGGATTATAGGAAGCTGAGCAAGTGAGTTGTAGCAAGCAGTGTGTGACATTTTATTTCAGTTCAAACTTGCAAGTAAAGTCTAGTATAGTAATAGACTCTGAGGAGGGCGGTTGTATATCTCATTGTCTATTCATGCTATATTCCTAAATTCAATGAAGCAAAATCATGTAAAGCTGCTATTATTGCATTGGTTTGTTAACGGAGTCACAGTGTTTGATTCAGCCAGCACACTCCCAACATCTTCCCCACAACAAACATCAGGAAAAATGTTGAACTTATTATACATACAGACAATAAACTTCCCTACTGATTACTTTTCTAAATCCAACCTATCTAGAAAACTGAACTCACTCTAGTTCTAATAAACTCCCTCAAGTCTCATACAAGATTAAAACATCACACTTGGTCACTCTATCTATCTCCCTCTCTATCACCCCCTTCCCTCTCGCTTTCTGGCTGTCTCTATGTAATAAATAAATAAAGATAATTTTAAAAAATCACACTTATCTTTGCAATAAGTCCCTGCTGAATTAGCAAAGACTCTTCTTTGAGGTCATCTTTGATGAATTGCTGAATACATTTGAGCAGCCATGAAACACATCGAAACTCATTTTTATCCAGTTCCTAGGCATTAGACCACAATATGTTAAAATCCTGAAGAATGAAACAGTGGTATTCTGGTTACCAAACAAAGCAGAAACATGAGATGACTTACTTGCCTTATTTATTGCTCTGTTAAAATGGTACAACAAATGATGATCATATTTTTGAGGAATATGGCCTCCACTCTGTTGAAAATATTCTTCTATTTTCTGAAATCCTTTGTCATGGAATGCATCAGTAACAAGTGACTGAAGCTGGAAAGTTGACCATTTGCAAATTACTCCCACCCTTCTTTATTTTGTAGTAAGATTCCTACCATCAATAATAATTCAGAGTTGAAATAGCTTATAAATGTGTGTTACATCTGAATAATAAATAATTATGTAGCCAATGACTGAATATATTCACTTAGTTCACAAAATAGTTTCTGGACATTCCCTCAAGCCCCACCACCATGCATCCTGGACATTACCCAGGGACTTGACAGGACACTGAAATGGGGGTGGGGGTGGTTTGGGTGATTCACATGCGGATAAGTTGCAGAGCCACTGAGAAAAACCGCATTTGAAAAATAAGACATTTATTTATTTATTTATTTATTTATTTATTTATTTTAACCAGAGCACTGTTCAGCTCTGGCTTACAAAGGTGCTGGGGATTGAGCCTGGAACTTTAGAGCCTCAGGTATGAGAGAGAGGTAGATAGCCATTATGCTATCTACCCCACCCCATTCCACCTCCAGATTCTTAAACTCAGACATCTATCTGCCTGCTTCTCTGTTCACAGAGTAAATCTAACCTCCCCCCCTTTTGTTGCCCTTGTTGTTTTTCACTGTTGGAGTTATTGTTCTTGATGTCATCATTGTTAAATAGGACAGAGACATGGAGAGAGGAGCGGAAGACAGAGAGGGGGAGAGAAAGACAGACACCTGCAGACCTGCTTCACCACCTGTAAATCAATTCCCCTGCAGGTGGGGAGCCGGAGGCTCCAACCAGGATCCTTAAACCAGTCCTTGTGCTTTGCACCACGTGCACTTAACCTGCTGCACTACTGCCCGACTCCCCAAATCTAACCTTTTAACATGGGTCTTCAAGGACTTTATATGATCAAATCTATCAGTCTCCTAAATCAGGATGCCCATGAGTCCTGAATTAAATGTAGACCTCTCTGCCTCAGGGTTTCTGAACAGGCTACCCTGTACAAAACAAGTTTTCCTAACTAGCTGCACCTGAAGTTCTCTTCAGATCGTAACTTAAAGTGCATGTGTCCCTCTACCCTCAATTATTCTCCCTCACAAAAAACCTGTGCTCTTTCTTTCTCATACTTTCAAACAGGCCTGAAGGTAAGAATGGAGCCTGTTTTCACTCAGCATGGTCTACCTCTCCTAGAATAGTCCCTCCTGCAAGACAGCTGGGTTTAGAATGTTGGTAGAATAAGAGGAGGCGAAAGATGAGGAAAGTCACACACTGGATATGGGAAGTCAAGGAAGAAGAGCCGCAAACAACACACACACACACACACACACACACACACACACACACACACACACACACATTTTTTAACCAGAGCACTGCTCAGCTCTGGTTTATGGCGGTGTGGGGGATTGAACCTGGGACTTGAGAGCCTCAGGCATGAAAGTCTCTTTGCATAACCATTATGCTATACCCCTCATCCTCGCAGACATTTCTATGCCCTGGGTCTTAGCAACTGAAGGGAGATGTTTTACTGACAATCCACGAAGTGCCAGGAAAAGAGCACAAAATAAACCCATCCTTACATAAAAAGTGGCCAGACTCCTCTCATTTTCTTTATCTCCCTTCACAGGCTGCAAAGGACCTTCCTTCTCCTGTGCACAATGAAGAGGTTGTTAAATACTGTTTTTCCAAAGAAGCATATTTCACTTTAAAAAAAAAAAAAGTTTCATACTTTTTCCCTGAAAAAAACAGGTTATTTTTTTTTAATGTACCCAATTGTTATTGAGAGACCAGAGCTTTACTCTGGCTTATGCAATACTAGGGATCAAACACAGGACCTCATGCTTGGAAGTCAGACACCAACCATACCACCTGAACAAAAACTTCATTTGTTCATGCCTCGATAAACAAGATTATCTTCAACCAAACCTTTATTTTGGATTTCAAGCCTTCTTTAAGAACTATGTAAACAACTGAAAAGAAGTAAATATTGCTGTAACAGTCACAGAAAACATACAAACTACAGTGACTATAAAGCAGAAGGAAACAATCCCCTTAGCACTTAGCATGAGTAAACCAGCCACTAGACTGTTGGTATTATGCTAATTTAGGGTCTCCGCCAGTATGCTAGCATTAAAGCTCTCTTTTTAATGCCAAGAATTGCCCAACAATAAACATGGCTCCTGAGATTCCATAGGAATCATGTGGTTATTAAATTCAAAACAAACCAATAGGAATCATACGTGGGGCTCCTGATCCCTTGTACTTTATATGGGTGAGAGAAATGCTTTAAAAACAAAGTCTGCAATCGACATCACTTCCACATGTTTAAGTAGAGAAGCAAGACTAGGATTTTGAGCCTCCCTCCAGCTGTGGCAAAGCTTTTTTGTTCTCCTTTTTAAAAATATGTATTTTTGGATAGAGAGAAAAGCAAATTGAGAGGGAAGAAGGAGATAGACACGTGCAGCACTGCTCCACCACTTGTGAAACTTCTCTCCCAAGTGGGGGTTGGGTGATTAAACTCAGATCCCTGTGCACTGTATTAAACATACACGGTCTACAAAGCGTGCCACTGTCTGACCCCTACAGCTCTTTATTTTCTGTTTTACTACACCAACAGTGCAATTTAATTCTTCGTGAAAGACTGAAGCCTGCCATATTTGAAAGGTAAGGAAAACTAGAAGAATACTTTCTCACTTGAATCTAAATGGAGCACACATGACTATTTTGTTAATAAGCTAATATTAAACTTATTGGAGAACTTGGGTCAAAAAAGAAAAAAACACATTAGAAATATTGTCACATTTGATTTTCAGTTTTTATAGGTGTTCTCTGCCAGTTAAGTTTGTTTTGCGGTCACAGAAGCAATAGCATAGGGTGGGGTATTAGAAGTGTAATGTTGAGAGCAAGTAAGCCATTTATTTAATAGAAATCATTTGTAAAAATCATTACTCAGAGATATAAGTGAAAGTTGTCAAATTTTAGAGGATTTTTAATATTTTTTTTCTTATTTCATGTATTTTTCCCTAATAATTTTATGGTGGCAGTCATGATTTACAGTACAGCTGTTGACACATAGGTTCATTTTGTCAGATTTTTCTAAAAAACCTAAGTGTTTAAGGTCCAAGTTGCTGGAGGTTTGGAGGACTTTGGACTGAACTCAGTGAAAACCATCCTTGACTATAATGACAAGCACTGACTTCAAGAATGGTCACAGGCTCTGCCTGTGACTTGCACATTTTTATTTGCCACACCAGTAATCTCCTGGTGTTAAGACTTTCATCTCATCCTGAAGTCCAAATTTTACTTTATTCAATGGAATACTTGCTGTGTGAATGTATGTAACCTGGGCAACTGAAGTCTTAGTGGCTTTAATACTATATAAATAAATGTAAGAGTTTGGGTTAATCAACCTTTCTTGGAGTAAAACTCTGAGTTTCAAAAGGTCAGGCAGCAGCATAGCTAATTAAGCACACACATTACCATGCACAAGGATCCAGGATCAAGAGTTCCTCTCACCAATCCTACAATCCTGTAAGCTTATTTAAATAAATATTTTTAGAAATTAAAAAGTGTCCTCCTCCCACCTGCAAAAGGAAAGGTCTGCAGGTGTCTTCCTCTTTTCCCCCTCTTCTCTCAACTTCTCTCCCTATCCAATAAAATAGAAATTAAAAAAAAAAAAAGTGTTTCAACCTTTTATAGAATGCTGTCAATCCAGTCATGAGTTTAAGCTTAGATGATTTTTTTCTGTATTAGTGGTTAAGCGGTAGATTAGTGGTTTAATAATGGTTTACAAAACTATACAATTAAAGGGTTATACATAGTTCCACACTGCACTCATCACCAAAGCTGTGATACCCTCTCCCCCCTCCCCATCCCAAGACTAACCAGAATTCAAACAAAGTCTTAGAAACTGGGGTTGTTGTTTTTTTTTTCAAATTCATGTTCTTTGTTGCATTAAAAAATGTGACTCTAGGACTTTTATGACACTTCAGAGATCAAGTAACAACTTTCACAAGAAAAACTCGCAAAACCTTTAGTGAATTGTCATATGCTTCAAGTGACCCCTCGAAATAACTTTTTCACATTATGAGTAAAATAACAGCATCTCACATGCTATACACCCCTCCTAACAATTAGCATTATTGAACAGTATAGTATGCATGAAGTATTTTAAAACATCTTTTTTTAAAGAGCTTGTGATTTTTTATTTATTTTTATGTTTGTTATTTTTGATAGCACAGAGAAACTGAGAGGGAATGGGAGAGAAAGAGAGACATGCAGCACTGTTTCATGGCTTGTGAACCTTTCCCTCAGCAGTTGGGGTCTAGAGGCTTGAATCCCAATCATTGCAGATGGTAACATATGCACTTAATCAGGTGCGCCCTTTTTTGCTTTTAATCTAGTTTGGGCTAACAATCCTACACCCATACATAACTGAAATCTTTAACTGTCAGGGTTATTTTACAGACGTGTGTGTAACCATTTATATATAAATAATATATATTTATATTTTATATATTCTCTCTATATAAACATATAGACCACACACATAGTTAAGGAGTGAATTCAAAAACCCCAGTGTAGACTTGTTAATTTATTTTCATCAGGATTTTATTCAGTTCAAAGAACGCTGGACAAAAAGAGCTTGGGCCAGTGGCACCTGTCCACCCCTCCCCACCACCACCACCCTCCCCAGTCCTAGACCCCATATCCCAGAGTTTGGCCCCGGGATCACACACACGCTGCCTTTTCTTCCAAGGCTTAATTTTTCCAGCCCCCTTTACTCCCCCAGTCAATCCCTGAGTACTCTGTTTGGCCCCGGGATCACACACACACACACACACACACACACACACACACACACACACACACACGCTGCCTTTTCTTCCAAGGCTTAATTTTTACACACACACACACACACACACACACACACACACGCTGCCTTTTCTTCCAAGGCTTAATTTTTCCAGCCCCCTTTACTCCCCCAGCCAATCCCTGAGTACTCTATTGGCAAGGGAATAAAAGTTAACTCGCCTGCTTCGTTTTTACACTGAAAAACTGTAGGCAAATGCCCAGCAAACTGAAGGAGATTGAAGTTGGGAGGACTCCGGAGGAGCTTATCCACCCAAAGCCAGGATTCTAGCCTCCGCGCCCACAAACTCACCCGCCCTTGGGTTCTAGGCCCACCGCTCACACCAGGGGTCCTGCGTTCCTGAACTGTGGAAAGGAGACGCCCGGGCTCACTCACCGCCTGCATCCTGGACTCAGAGCACAGAACAAGAAGAACCGTTCATGCGCCCCTCTAGAACCGCGGCGAGGAGAGTTTCCACCACCCCCCCCTCCCGCAACCTGCACCCGCGAGCTCCCGCTACACTCGGGACACTACGCGCCCAGCGCTAAATCCCGAGCTAAACCCACGCTGGAATGCACGCACGCCCTGAAGATCCCGGGAGGCCCAGCCCCTCTTATGCTAGTCCCAGCCAGAAAGTTTAATAGGTATAACTCCTGTGAGGCAGGTGTAGGGTGTTTACAATAATTGGCTATTTGGCTGCAGGCACGTGGGCACACGCATAGAGCCTTAAGGCAAAGCGGTTACCCAAAGTGCACAGGCAAAGTCCTTTACACAACACTTCTGTGCAATTCTGAACTGAGAGGATCGCCGCCGACCCCCCCCCCCCCTTCTATAGCTGGCGACTCTATCTTGGATGGTTCTTGAGCTGGCTTTGGTATGTCATATGTAAAGGCTAAAGCTCGCTTCTGCTCTATTGCCAAACTCACACAAGAAGGTGCACTGATATCCTGGTTTAGATTGATAGGTGACCTGCTGTGTGAACACAGTGGTAAAAATTCATTGGGTTGGGGTTTTCTTTCTTCTTCCTTTCTTTTCTTTTCTTTTCTTTTCTTTCTTTTTTTTTTTTTTAACAGTACAGCTCAGCTCTGGCTTATGGTGATGCAGAGGATTGAACCTGGGACTTTGGAGCCTCAAACATGAGAATCTCTTTGCATAACTATCATGCTATGTACCCCTTCCCATGGCTTTCTTGAAGATATTTATTATTTATTTTATAATTATTTATTTTCCCTTTTGTTGCCCTTGTTTTTATTATTGTTGTATTATTATTGTTGTTGTAACTGATGTCGTTGTTAGATAGGACAGAGAGAGAGAGAGAGGAGGGGAAGACGGGGGGGGGGCGGGGGGAGAGAAAGACAGACACCTACAGAACTGCTTCACCACCTGTGATGTGACTCCCCTGCAGGTGGGGAGCCAGGGCTCCAACCGGAATCCTTATACTGGTCCTTGAGCTTTGTGCCATGTGCTCTTAACCCGCTGTGCTACTGTGACTCCCAAGGAAGATGTTTTGAGACCTTGGATTCTACCCCTGGCCAAAAGGACCCTCTCCCCTCTCTTCCCCTCCCCTCTCCTCATTGTCTAGAAATCAACTTGTTTTTAGAGCCAGCACAATAGCTCACCTGGATGATAGGTATTTCATCATTTAGAAACCCTGAGGGTCCTGCGAGGTAGTCAACCTTGCAGGTGCCTGTTTGCACTGTGCACCACCCAGGTTCCAGTCTGGCTTTCACTGCATTAGGAGAAGCAGATAGAAATGAAACAGAAATTGAGAGGGGAGGAGGAGACCAAGCAGAGGAGAGAAAGAGAGACCTGTTAACCTGCTTCACTACACATACACAAACACACACACACACACACACACACACACACATATATGAAACATTGACAAAACCATAGAAGAGGGGTACAACTCCATACAATTCCCACCACCACCCTGATAGCTTTCTTATTCTTTTTTTAATATTTATTTTCCCTTTTTGTTGCCCTTGTTGTTTTTATTGTTGTTGTAGTTTATATTGTTGTTGTTATTGATGTCATCATTGTTGGATAGGACAGAGAGAAATGGAGAGGTGGGGGAAGACAGAGAGGGGGAGAGAAAGACAGACACCTGCAGACCTGCTTCACCATCTGTGACTCCCCTGCAGGTGGAGGGGGGGGGGCTCGAACCAGGATCCTTACGCTGGTCCTTGCACTTTGCACCATGTGCACTTAACCCACTGCCCTACTGCCCAGACTCCCAACTTTCCTGTTCTTTAACCCTCTAGGAGTATGGACCCAGGGTCATTGTGGGATGCAGAAGGTGGACGATCTGGTTTCTGTAATTGCTTCCCCACTGAACATGGGCTTTGACAGGTCGATCCATACTCCCAGCCTGTCTCTCTCTTTCCCTAGTAGGGTGGGGCTCTGGGGAAGTGGAGCTCCAGGACACATTGGTGGGGTTGTCTGTCCAGCTTCACTACTCCTGAAGCTTCCACCCTACCAGTGGGGAGAAGGAAGTATAGCTCAGTTATACCCGCAAGGGTGATAACCAGAGACATCCTGTCCAAAGAGATCACCCACACTCCCCACTCCACCACCCTGTATTTTCAGATCAGGGTGCTCTGCAGAAGGGTCCACACTGCAGCTGCATTGCATTGTGTGCTTGCTGCTGGGTGAGGCAAGGACGGAGAGCGCCAGCCTGGGTGGGGGGCCTGGAGCCCCCATCCATTCAGCAGGGCAGTCTTCTCTAACAGAGGCCAGCTTTCCCCTGGCTAGGATTAAAGGCTCAGGGAATTGATTCCCAGAGACCATTTTCCTTCCAGATGGGTTGTCCAAAGAGCAACTCCTGACTCTATTTATTTAGCTAGAGTTTCGCTGCTCCAAGCCAGCTTTTTCGGACAGAAAGAGGGAAAGACACCACAGCACTTCACTGTGGTGGGGGCCTGGGGTTCGAGAATGACAAAGCAGGTGCACTATCCAGTGGAGCTGTTCTGGCAGCCCCGAAATCATTTATTTTATTAAGTGCCTCGAGGTACTGGGACCACTTAAAATGGTGTGTGCAGGAAGGCAGAAGCTTGGCCCCACCCCCAGGGAGCCTACAGGGGATTAATTACCTGCTTCCCCACCTCACTCCCAAGCTGGCTCCTCTGGGTCACCAGGAAGCCACCCAAACCATTTCCACAACACCAAAATAATAACAGTAGTTATTATTAGTAGTATTAATAATAGTACTGGTAGTAGTATCATCATCATTAATAAATATTTAAAACCTGATATTTTGTTTTGATAAAGCCTTGGTATGTTTGCTGAATTTTTTTCTGTGAGGATAAGAATATAATAACTAGGGAATCGGGAGGTAGCGCAATGGGTTAAGCACAAGGACCGGTGTAGGGAACCCGGTTCAAGCCCCCGGCTCCCCACATGCAGGGGAGTCGCTTCACAGGCAGTGAAGCAGGTCTGAAGGTGTCTTTCTCTCCCCCTCTCTGTCTTCCCCTCCTGTCTCCATTTCTCTCTGTCCTATCTAAGAACAATGACATCAATAACAACAACAATATTAACTACAGCAAAAATAAAAAAACAAGGGCAACAAATGGGGAAATAAATAATTATAAAAAAAGAATATAATAACTAAAACATTTAAATACCTATGGTCATTGGATAAAGTGTCTTCAGGATTTTGTTTTCTAAGGAGTAGGTTACATATTGTTACTCATCTTCATCTTCTCTTATTTTCCTTATGGGGGGGATTACTAGTTTATAGTCCACAGTAAAATCCAATCGCTGGTACATGTGTAACATTTCTCAGTTTCCCGCATAACACTCTAACCCCTGCCTAGGCTCTCCTCCACCATCTAGTTCCAGGACCTGAGCACTCCCCCACGCCGCCCCAGAGCCCATCATTTTAACACCGAATACTTTAAAGAGGTGTTTCAAGTAGAGAGCACTTAGAGAGAGCCTAGGTTGGAGGGCCTTGTGGAGACTGCCTGAGAGCGGAATTCCCCCTCGCCGCCCCGCCTGCACACACCTCGGCGCCTTCTTTCGAGCATCTTCCGGAACTTTCTTCCCACCGAGCCGGGACCCTCCGCACCTCCCAGAAGTTTGAGTGCCCACAGACCCACAAATTCACGGGGGACTTTGCACATCACCTCCCCCACGCCCAAACAAAATAAAATGTGGAAAAACTTCGGACCCGCACTACCTCACCGTAAGGTGTACAAGCCGCAGCAGGCGCTGTTTGGCTCAGAGCGCGGGGCCGCGGGGTGCGGCGCGGGGATATCACACTTGAGGATGGGTATTGGCTCACAGGTCACTTTGCCAGAAAATCTCGGACTCAGTCTAAGTGTCAGTCTAAATCCAGAAGAAACCCTTAGGGAGGGGTGCAGGAGGCGGGAAAATCAATGTCAAGGAGGTACTCCAACCCCCCCCCCCCCCGCCGCCAGCCTGCAATGCCCCCCTACAAACCCAGGCTTTAGTTTTCAGTCTTCGCTAAGGTTCAGCTCCACCTTCCCCATCGTCACCTCCACCCACACCGGTCCCCGCTACGACACGGAGGCGGCCACCCTCCAACCAGGAGCCCGTGGAGAAGCGCAGAAGGCGGGGCGGTGGGTGAATCTGTATAAACTGCGGTGGGCTGGGGACTCCACCAGCTGAATCCCTTCCCACCGCTTCCGTACCCCCTCCGCTGTGTCTTTTCACAAGAAAGATCACGCTTGCCCTTCTAGATTTGCTTTTTCCTCCACTCCTCCCCTTCTTTTTTTCTTTCAGGGCCTTTGACGCAGAGCAGTGGACAGATGTCGGTGGACGCAGAGGGCTACAGCGTGACTCCCTACCAGGCGAGGCTCAGCTGGGACATCAATGACCCACTGATGCCCCAGGTGTGCGGACTGGGTGAGCGGCATTGTCCTTTCAAGCGAGGGTGGTGGCATTCAAGTCCCCGCAGTGACTGTGGACATATCTTCACCACCACCACCACCACCACCCCCATTCCTAACCCCCAACCCTGAAAGCATTCCATCGCGGGACCTTTTCTAGATATCTTGGACTGACACAGTTGATGCCCTTGTGTGTCTCCTGCTCCCTCTCTGAGTTGTCTGAAAAACAACGCTTAGCTAAGGCCACTGTCCCACGGGCTCTGAAAACAAGGGAAAATATCAGGTGCTTTTTCTCCTGATCCATTTTTTGGATCCCCAGAGAAAGGAAAGAAAGACTGTCCGCTGGTGTAGTGCCACTGCTTCTAACCCCATGAAACTTGTGATACAGGTATCTGGAATCTTAAACAGCAGGACTTGAGCACTTGTGCAGATCCTATGGCCTGAATGAAGCAGGGCTCCAGGTCCTGTTATTCCAGTTATGCCCCCCCCCCCTTAAACCCAGATTTTGGGAGTACATTTTGAGTTTCTTTATCTTATGGCAAGGAAATAGCTGGTATGGGGGGGGGGGCGGTGTTTGCTTTGTTTTGTTTTAATGGAGCAAAGAGGTTTGGAGTCCAGAGGAGGGAGTGAATTGTACAGTTATGTTTGGTCATAGTGGTTTGAGGTAAAACCAGAGGGTGATCTTAATGTCCTGTGTGAAAGTAGAGGAGAAGATGAGGGGAGTGACCTCCCAAGCATTTGCAAAGGTGGACTTGGACATGTGGTACAGGAATAAGAGACCCGTTATCTTTTCAGCATGTGCTGTGTGTAAGCAGGTTTCAGATGGACAGTCATTTGCAGGCAAGGCTGTGTGACCTTTCAAATACGTGGGCATTATTTTGCATACATTTATTTGAAGTAAATTTGTTTTATAATCTGCATATTTTAAAGTTGGTCTGTGCCAGTCTTGCGAAAATGGACCACAGTTCAGCAAGGGTTTTCCATTCCCAGCACTGCCTGTCCACACACATCTTCACAGGCAGCCCTCTATCATGCATCTTTAAAAACACGAGTATCCCACAATGAATGCAAAGATAGAAAGATAGCTCCTCTCTCTTGCATTTTCTAAGCACTGAGTCTATATAAATTTTCCCTTGGAGAAACTGGTTCTTAAGCCAATAGTGCATGTGGCATCACAGAATCAGAAGCAACTGACTAAGGAAGGAGAACTGGAGGAAACAGGGATCTGGGCTTTGCTCCAGCTGATTGAAGCCAAGACTTGTATGACCTTGAGATAGTTGATGAATGTGCTTTAGTCTCAGACTCATCACCTGTCATCAAGTGGTAAAATGGATAACAATCTTCACCTCTCATCAGGTCTATCATTTCTAGTCTGTGTGCTCTTGTGCTCACAGGTGTCAACACATGAATGCAGATGAAACTCAATCCTGGGACCTTTTTCTCTGGTTTTGATTAAAAATTTAAAAAAAAACAGAAGAAAGAGAGAGAAAGAAATAAAGAATGAATGAATGGGAAAGAGATACAGTCTCTGTGGCTTCATCTTCATGGCACTGCTTTGGTAGCTGGTGTGAGACCCAAGAACTGGGACTGCACCCCTATCGCAGGAGAGTATGACATATTGTGGAAGAGTGCCAGTGTGTTCAAATGAAATGCTCACTTCTAAAAACAAACACTATTAACAGTAAACACTGAGTTGATACATTTGCATGTTTATATCTTTGTGACTTACCTTATCTCAATGTATTACTTTCTGGAAACTATGTATCAGAAGCAGATAAATAATCCTATGGTAGCAATAATTTCAACAGTCCCTTTGTAAGTTTAGAAACTAGGTTTTCCATTTGCCTATTTCTGTTAGAATGCATGATATTAGCCATATATGCAATTTTGAACCGTCCAATTGAGAAAACTTATTCTTTGTAAATATTGGACTTCCTTTTCCTGATTAGGTGGAAAAGGAATAATTTGGGACTGTGACAATACTCCCTTCAGTCTCTATCACACACCTAAGGACGTCAGGGCATGGATGCCACCTCCTGTTTAAATCACAGTGAAGCCAAGTAGAAGGTTACCCAGAAGCAGGAGAGGTGACTCAGAAGCAGAATGCAGTTCTTGCAACCTGCAATCCTGAGTTGGATCCTCCACATTGCATAAGCGAGGCCAGTGCTCTGGCGTGTGTGTGTGTGTGTGTGTGTGTGTGTGTGTGTGTGTGTATCATAAGACAACTGATTTTTTTTAATTCAATTTACTCTTAATTATCTACTTATTATATAAGAACAAGGATATCCTATGATGCTTGGTCAGATGGCTGAACTTTATCATAGAATTCTTTGGAGAGCTAAGTTAGGGAGGAAGAGGGAAGTTGTACTCTGAATATCACTGTTATTGTAATTAACAGATTCAGGATGGAGCCAGGAATTTCTGCATCAAATTAAAAATATTAACAGGTTGACTAGTGCTGTCGGTAAAAGAAGTTACTGTCACTTAATGCCTTGGTACTATAAAACATTTTTCTCCCTTCTCAGTGACTTCACCCCTCCCTATAAGCGAACATTTTTCTTTCACTAGTGATGTACAGAATTACAAAATAACAGGGGTACAATGTCACACTGTTCCCACCATTCACGTTCTGTGTCCCCAGTAACTCTATTGGAAACTGTAGTGGTCTTCCCAAGGTCACAGATATGGGTTGACTTTTATTTCTGTAACTATGTCTATCTATCATCTTTTTTTTTTTTTTAGAGAGAGAGAGAGAGAGATACAGAGAGATAACAGAGAGAAAGACCATAGCACTGCTCAGCTCTGGCTGTGGTGGTGCTGAGGAATGAACTTGGGACTTCAGAGCCTAAGGCATGAAAGTATTTTGCAAAACCATTATGCTACACCCCCAGCCCCCCATCTATCTATATTTTAGCCCACTTTTTTTTTCCTATGGTTCTGTCTTCTCTTCTTTTTTAAGTCATATCTACACTTATTACTACTGAATGTCTTTTTTTTTCTTTCCTTTTTTTCCTCTTCTCTTTCTGGGTCCTGAGGGAATTGCATTTCAGTGTTCTCTAGTCATTTCCCCCTAACATTCCTCCTCCTCTGGAAGTATGGACCAAAATTCTTTTTGGGGTGCAGAAGGTGAAAGTTCTGGCTTCTGTAATAGCTTCTCACTAGACATGGGTGTTGGCAGATTGATCCAGACCCCCAGTCTGTTTCTATCTTTCCCTAGTGGGGTAGCCAAGCCAACGTTTTTTAGATAGAGAGGAAGAAGTGGAGAAAAGGAAAGGTAACACAGCACTGAAGCTTGTAGGTGGGGAGGGGAATAGGTTTGAAACTGGACCCAGTGAATGGCAAAGCAGGCACACTATTCTGGTGAGTTCTTCTGCTGGCACTTAATCTGAAAGTGTTTCCAACATGAAGTGGTATACAATAGTAAGGGACACAGACTCTCAAGCCCAGCTATTTGTATTCACATCCAAGAACCAGCCTGCTTAGCTCTATAGATTTGTCGGGCAAGTCAAGTTAACTGTGCTGCTCTCCATTTTTACTGGGGATAAGGACAGTACCTATTGATTTTGAGGAAATACCCTGCACATGCACAGTCTTTAGAAGCTATCAAAGCCAGTTACTAGCCAGTGGTCAGAAAGGCAAAGGCACAGTGAGAACTTAAGTTCAGGCAAAATCTTCGCAATAATTAATATTCCCTTACTATTAATAATTTTTCAGAACCAACCAACTTCAATAATAGAGTACTAGCTAATTTCTCCAAATATGAGAAAAAGTTTTGTTTCTTGGCCCAATTACTTAAAAGAATGCTTAAATATTTATTCAAGAACTGGCATGATGGACTGCACACTGCGTGCTCAATAAACACTAATTGATTTTTATATTTTTAAGCAAGTTGGTAATAAAACCACTCTGAAAGGGAAAAAAAAAAGGTCTAGGCGTATACACACACACACACACACACACACACACACACACACACACCACTTTTGAGTGGCAGATTCTGATAGCGTAGTTTCTGAGTTTTACAACATCAGGATCCGAGCAAACCTGCTTTTCTTCTCTCACTTCCGGGGCCCAGTCCCTTTCGACCACTTCTGTGAGTGGCCAGACGGCCACGTGCGCCTCATCTACCCCGGGGATGAACGGCGGGCGCAGCGCCACCTGAGCGGCTGGGCCATGCGCAACACCAACAACCACAATGGCCGAGTGCTCAAGAAGTCCTGCCTGGGAGTAGTGCTGTGTGCTCGGGGCTGCGCGCTGCGCCTGCGGCCCGCCATCTGCGACAAGGCGAGAAGCAAGCAGCAGAGTGAGTCTGCCCCTCAACCACCTCTACCTCCCTTGGGGAGGGGGGTCGCACTTGGGGCGTGGCCTTTCGTCGAGGGGGAGGGGAGGAGAGGGAGCAGCATTTCCTCCTCCAATGGATCCAGAGTCTGGTCTACCAATCTCTCTTCCTTCTGACTATGCAGAGAAAGTTTGTCCCAACTGTCATTCTGCTCTGGAGTTGATTCCCTGTCGAGGACACAGCGGATACCCTGTAACTAATTTCTGGCGACTTGAAGGCAATGCGATCTTTTTTCAGGTAGATGGTGAACTGTAGAGTTGGTGCTGGATCTTCTCTCTCTCTCTCTCTCTCTCTCTCTCTCTCTTTTCTCTCCTCTCTCTCTCTCTCTCTCTCCTCTTCCTCGCTCTCTCTCTCTTTCTCTCTCTCTTAGGTGATTTAATTATGAACGACAAGTCCGTTTGATTCAGAGTGGTACAATTCTACACAATTCTCACCACCAGAGTTCTGCATCCCATCCCCTCCACTGGAAACTTTCCTATTCTTGATCCCTCTGGGAGTATGGACCCAGGATCTTTATGGGGGTACAGAAGATGAGTGTTCTGGTTTCTGTAATTGCTTTTCCGCAGGATATGGGCGTTGGCACGTTGTGGATCTTTCTTTTTACAAACCAAAGACCCTAAACATCTGTTTGGTAACCTGGGTAGTCTGGACCAAACCAAATACAGCTCCTTGGTCAGAAGATGCAAAATTTAGGGATTAGCTCATCTACTATGATGTACTCCTTGAGGATGGGACAGTGAGTCATGTGGCTAGCTTCACATGGTGTAAATAATCACTTAAATAAATGCCTTTTAGCTGATTAGTTTTGTTCACAACTTTTTTCTTTATCATCTTGGGGGTGGAAAAAGCAACAACTTGACTTTTTGGAAGAGCATAATCAGTTTTCCACCATGGCTGCCTAACAGTACTTCTGAGGAACAGGTGTATGCTCCTTTTTTTTTTTCTCCAAGGTTATCGCTGGGGCTTGGTTCCAGCACAACATATCCACTGCTACTGGCGGCCATCCCCCCACCCCATTTTATTAGATAGAACAGAAAGAAATTGAGAGAGGAAGGGGAGATAGGGAGGGAGAGAGAAAGATGGCAGACACCTGTAGATCGGCTTCACTACTTGTGGTATCTTTGCATGGGTCCTGGCATTTTGTACTATGAGTGCTTAACCCGATGTGCCACCGCCCAAACCCCTATGATCCATTTCCTTATTGATGCAGGCCAAAGGAGTTCATGATCACCCAAGACCAGAGAGTAAATCAGAGACAGAAGCTAGAAGAAGTGCTGTCAAAAGACAAATGACTGCTTGTCACCAACCCCAGAAAAAGAGAATTCAGGAACCAGAGGTAAAAGGAAGCTGATATTATATTGTGTGTTATATGCAGTTTCATCACAACATATGCTGGTAATTATGTGACATTGAAATGTCATACATGAAATAGATTTAATATGTGATGAGGAGATTTTGTATCTCTAACAAAGTGTTATTGAATCAATGTTTCAGATAGAATTTCTGACCCATTCTTTAAAAAATAAAAATAAAAACAAAAACATTTTACCTCCACAGTCAATGATATAGTAAGGATTGTTTTGGGTCATTACCCAGTGGTCAAAGGAATGAGTGAAACCAGCAGTGAGCTCATGTTTCATCCTTGAGAGAGTCGTTTATGTTATTTAGAAGGAACAGTTAGTTTTGAGAGATGACCTGAGAAGAGTTTGGCTTATTAACCGAAGCAATCCCAAGTAGGCATAGCCCATGGATAACAGGAACTGGCTTTTGTACTATTGGTGTACCAGTACCTAGGATCTGAGAACTTCACTCAGAAGAAGGAAACCTTATGATAAAGTTTCTGTTATTGTGCCAACCCCATTTCAAAAACCAGGACTCTGAGACTTTAGTGAGAGACAAAGTAGGGATATGAATTTAGCTATGTGTTAGCTCCCAAGTGTCTGCTACTATATACACATAGTAGAAAAGAACAGCAGCACTACCTAGCTGCCAAAGGTGCTCCTCAACCTCAGAAGTATGGTTTCCTGCCTGACGGGCTTAGCTATGCAGCCCGGAACCACATGTTCACGGCATGAGCATGAGCAGCACAGTGCTGGCAACAAACATTCCACCAGCTGGAAGCTTACTGTGTTCAGTTGATTGCTTACTGTTATATAGGAGTGTGTGGTTGCACTTTACATATTTACTTACTGAAGAATGGTTATCATCTTTTAGGCTCAAGAGAATCAGGACAACAGTGGACATTTCAACAACATACCTCCCTTGAAAAATCCAGAACAGTTTGAAATTAATACTGACCCTGACTTTCCTGTTCCAAGACAGCCTTGCTTGACCTTCTCAAACACTGATGTTTACAAAGCTACCAGTGGCCTAGCCACCTTTCAAGGAGATAGAGTGTCTCCTTTTCAGAAATATCCAAACCCAAGAATCTACTTGCCTCAGCCACCTTGCAGCTATGAGTTGGCAGGCCCTAGCTACACAAATTCAAGTCCACAACCCACCCTTTATAAAGATTCCAGCCACATCCCTAATGACACAGACTGGGCTTATCTGAATGCACGACAATACAGTGTCAATTCTTATGGAAACTTTGAGAGAAATTTTGATGTTCCTAGCAAACAACATTGCTGGAAACCAGCTCTTGGGAAACATAGCCTTGGGGAGAGGACTGATTGTGGACAGCTCCAGCCTGTGGCTGCTGATCCTTACTATAACCCAGAGCTTCCCTGCAAACACCTTCTGACACCCCTAACAGGGGCTCCAACCCTGCACACTGTGATCACCACCACCACCAAAGTGTCCTACCAGGCCTACCAACCCCCTATTTCCCCAAACTGTGACAACATGCAGGAATTTTCAGAAAACACCCCTTTGTCCATCTATCCAGAAGCCTTGGACCTTCCAGTTGCACTCACCCAGTCAGCCTCTTCAGCAGGGTCAATTCCTATGAAAATCCCAGGAGAGTACAGGCCCCTCAGACCCTCCCAGGATTCAGGCCCCACCAGGATGGATGGAGCAGAAGTCTGGGATGTGTGGACATCTGGACTGGGACCTGTAATCAGTTGTTCAGGGAGAGTAAGTCCATTCTTTAGTTGTGGCAATGGGGTCTTCTGAACAATAATTCTGGCACTTTCAGTATCCATGTAGGCAGAGACATGAAATGGCAACTATCTCTTGTTGAGTTGGGAGATCGTCTAGTATATAGCTATTGACATATATATTTTATCAGTTGAGGAAATAGGACAAGGACACATCACAAAGCTTTTTAAAACCTACCAGATTACATAGAATTAGGACTGAACTGGGATTCTCCCATATACCAAACTAAGAAAACTAGGGACAAAGAAGATTATAAAGCAAATTCACTTAGCTTACTAGAAGGTGAGGATACTGGTTCTTATTCTAAACATTGCCACATTAGACTGTATTAGAGAATTTCACAAGTCTTTCTTCAGCCCTTACAGAGTGTGAAAAAGAGCCCCACCTGCAGGGGAAAAGCTTCACAAGTGGTGAAACAGGGCTACAGGTGTCTCTTCCCCTTTCTCTCTCTCCTCCTTTCTCAATTTCTGTCTCTATCCAGTAATAATAATAATAATAATAAACCATAGTGCAAAAAAGTCTTCCAGAAAAAAATCTTTGTAATCTTTCCTCCTACATCATAGTTACAGGAAGTAACTTTGATAATTTTAACTTCAAACTTAATTTTTTCAACTTAATGTTAAAGCTATGATTTTATGGTGATAAAATACATTTGTTTTTATTAGAGTACTGTTTACCAGTATCAACTGAATACTATTTCTTAACAATGGTAAATATTTTCCTTACAGAGACAGTTTAGCAATGATGATGTATATTTAATAGATTATTGTACTAAAAGTACTTGCTCTGATTAGGTTTTAAAATGAGAATAAAATGTTTAACTCAGATAGAAATTTGCTATTTCTTTATAAATGTAATTGATAATAATGTTCAATTAAATGTAATAAAGATGTTTGAAATCAATAAAGTAAAAAATGTTTGAATTACTTCAAAGCAAAAGTAAGACCCTAAGTTTTCTCTTCTGTACCCCCCTCCAAAAAAAAGAAAGAAAAAGTTTCTGCAACTACAGGATATATTTGTAGAGAGGAATATTTATATATATGCATGTCCATATGTAAAGAGAAAGAGGGAGATTGGATTAATGGAATTGGTTTACAAGTGGCTGGTATGGCAAGAGTTGATGGTGCATCCTTAACTCCAAATGCCACAGTGTAGTAGATTGGAAACTCAACAAGACTGTGCCACAATATTACATCAGAAATGCTTCTTCCTCAGGAAACCTTTTTCTTTCTCTTTGGATTTTTCAGTTTCTTGGATGAGTCCCACCCACATAATGGAGGTCATATGTTCTATTCAAACTCTGCTGATGTGAATGTTAATTGTATCTATAAGTACCTTCACACACACACACACACACACACACACACACACAAATCTTAGAATAATGTCTGACCAAACAACTGGAGATCTTGGCCAAGGCCAGTTGAAGTTGATACCAAAAAAGTGGCCGGGGGTCGAGCAGTGGGTTAAACGCACATGGCGCAAAGCACAAGGACCCATGCAAGGATCTGGGTTCAACCCTGCGCGGGGGGGGTTGCTTTACAAAGGGTGAAACAGGTCTGCAGGTGTGTATCTTTATCTCCCCCTCTCTGTTTTCCCCTCCTCTCTTGATTTCTCTCTGTCCTATCCAACAACAGCAGCAGCAATAACAACAACGATAAACAACAAGGGCAACAAAAGGGAAAAATTTGCCTCCAGGAGCAGTGAGTTCATAGTGCAGGCACTGAACCCCACCAATAACCCTGGAGGCAAAAAAAAAGTGACCAATACCTTGATAAATTGGGTGAAAGAAACTGGAGATATTTAGCAAGAAGGTGCAAATGGGACATGATAAAGTCTAGAAATATTTAGCCTAATAACTTCATGCAGATGTGGGGTGGAAGATTAAAGCTAAAATTTCTTTACATAAAACTGATGTCTAAACTTACATGAGGAAACTATTTTTATTTTAATAGTGTAATATTCCAATGGGAGAAAATAATGTAGATTTCTTATTAAAACACTGTTCAGCTCTGGCTTATCATGGCTGGGGATTGAACCTAGGACTTTGGAGCCTCAGGCATGAAAATAATTTTTCATAACCATTATGCTATCTCCCCCACAGGAGAAAAAAAATATTTCTATCATCCTCAAAAGTATAAACTCAGGTTTACAGATAAACTTCATAAATGCCTCAAAAATAAACTTTGAAAGCTTTTTTAAAAACCAGATAAGCCCCTTTAAACATTTCTATTTACAGACCACACTGACAGATGAGGGTTTTGATCACTAACCTCTTCAGTTGATAGTCACTGTGTACATCTGTATTTCAAGAACATTCTGCATTAGTAATGGGTTTTCCATTAATCAGCTCATTAGAATTTTTTTTTGTCCTCTCTCAGACAGCTGAGCTACCCACCAACCATTGTGATTTATGGTTTGTCTGAAAAATCTTTTAAAACGAGGCATTTAGGACGGCAGCTCGGTGAGAGGATCTGGAAGAGGGCCATCTATCCGGAGTAGCTGTGACCCTCCAAACCCATGTTCCAGGAGAGCACTTCATAGGAAAAGTGCCACCTGGTGACCCAAGGCTATGTCTGCAGGAAGTAAACATTGCCCTATGCTTCTTCAAAAACCCCAGAAGGGAAGGCCTTCCTGCCTTGAGATGGCTCATTTAATAGGCTTTATTATTGACTCACATTTCTATAAACCGTTTGAATTCCTTCTCTTAAACACCCAGAGTACTCTGCTTTTAAAGACCTTTCCTGGCTATTGTCAAGATGTAACAATCAATCCACTTGATTAAAGTGCACTCAGAAAGGAACCTGAAGGTCCCATCTCTGTCTTTAGGCTCTGTGTCCTAGAGGCTTCAGATCACAGGTCCAACTATTTCCATTTGTGCTATTATCCCTATTGCAAGAACTGCAACAGGGAATCTTAACAAGGACTTGTAAAATAAAGGTATGTTTTTCACTTTGGGTTTATATTCTTTTAAATGTTGAAATAATTTATCATCATTTTGATAAATTTATCATTTATCAAAGAGTTGCTTTCATTAATTTGACACACAGCTGCTAGAGAGCAGGTGGGAACATAGTCTTCATCCTAACAAGGAAAATTCAAATCACAAACAAGCAAATGGGGGGCAGTCAGTGGTACACCTGGTTAAGCACACATACTACAGTGCACAAGGACCTAGGTTCAAGCACCTGGTCCCCACCTGCAGGGGGAAAGCTTCACGAGCGATGAAGTAGAGCTGCAGGTGTGTCTCTGTCTTTCTCCATCTCTATTTCCCCTTTCTCAATTTCTACCTGTCTCTATCTACTAATAAATAAATTATGATTAAAAGAATATTTTTAATAAATCAAATACAAATAGGGTTGTTTCAGGTGTTTCCACACTATTAGTTATTTTGATTTCTCTTTTTACAGGTCTGATTCGACCTGAACCAGGAGTTGGGCTGGTAACTAGTCCTCAAAGTTTCTGAAGATTCAAACCAACTTAAAAACCATACCAGGCTCTATCACAGTATACCCACTGCCAATGTGAGCTATCCTCAGCCTGTAATACCTTCCTGACCTATTGTGCCTTTGTCTACAATTTCAGGTTTGGGGTTTTTCAACCTCATAGAATATATTTTCAAAAAAAAAAAAAAAAACCTCATGGTATATTCAACAAAATATATTCATTCACCAGCTATGCACCAAATACCTATCAAACCACAAAACACATTCTCTGCCTTTACGGAATTTCTACTAACCTGAATTCTTTCAACTTTTTTCTCTTTTAATATTTTTTTAGTTTGTAGATAAATCTACCTTTTAAAAATGTTTAAATATTTTTTAAAGAATTTATTTATTTATTTATGAGAAAGATAGGAGAAGAATGAGAAAGAACCAGACATCATTCTGGTACATGTGTTGGGGATTGAACTTGGGACCTCATGCTTGAGAGTCCAATACTTTATCCACTGTGCCACCTCCCAGACCACTAAATCTACCTTTTTATTTCAACTTTTTATGTACAAATGAAAATCATTAATGCTTCTATAGAGATAAACTCAAACATAGTTTCTTACATAAAATGAATGTTTATTATTTACCATGGTGTGAAAGTGAAATCATTGCCAAGAGGACATATTTCTAGGCAAGGATGTAGCTCAGTGGTAGGATATATGCCTCATTTGTATGAGACCCTAGGTTAGATCTTCTGTACTAAAAAGAAAAAAAAAACTACAATTAGATATATTTCTAGAGAATAATATTTATATATGCATGTCCATATGTAAAGAGAAAGAGGGAGATTGGATTAATGGAATTGGTTTACAAGTGGCTGGTATGGCAAGAGTTGATGGTGCATCCTTAACTTCAAATGCCACAGTGCAGTAGATTGGAAACTCAACAAGACTGTGCCACAATATTACGGCAGAAATGCTTCTTCCTCAGGAAACCTTTGTCTTTCTCTTTGGATTTTTCAGTTTCTTGGATGAGTCCCACCCACATAATGGAGGTCATATGTTCTATTCAAACTCTGCTGATGTGAATGTTAATTGCATCTATAAGTACCTTCACACACACACACACAAAAAAAAAAAATCTTAGAATAATGTCTAACCAAACAACTGGAGATCTTGGCCAAGGCCAGTTGAAGTTGATAGCAAAAAAGTGACCAATGAAGGGAGTTGGGCGGTAGTGCAGCAGGTTAAGCACACGTGTTGCAAATCGCAAGGACCGGAGTAAGGATTCTGGTTAGAGCCCCCAGCTCCCCACCTGCAGGGGAGTCGCTTCACAAGCTGTGAAGCAAGTCTGCAGGTGTCTATCTTTCTCTCCCCCTCTCTGTCTTCCCCTCCTCTCTCCATTTCTCTCTGGCCTATCCAACAATGACAACAATAATAACTACAACAATTAAAAAAAAAGATTTTTTAAAAAAGTGGCCAATACCTTGATAAATTGGGTGAAAGAAACCAGGGATATTTAGCGAGAAGATGCTGATGGAATGTGATAAAGTCTAGAAATATTTAGCCTAATAACTTCATACAGGTATGGGGTGGAAGTATAGCATGGCTGTTATGTCTTTAGGCAAAACTGAACTCAAAATGAGAAGGGATCCTGCCAGAGTTTGCATAGCTATTTAGTGGGAGCTGGGATGCGGATGTATTCACTATGTGAAGATGGGAAGGCACTTCATTTTGTGAGCTGGGAGAGTTTCTCCTTCTTCTGAGTGCCTGAAATTTCTCCTTATTATTATGAGGCAGAAGTTCTAGAGTATTTAGAAGACAGGAACATAAGAAATACAAGTTTTGCAATTTGAAATTATTATGAGTAAAATGAGTTTGCTTAGAAAAATGCAGTTAGGGTACAGAGAAAATACATTGTATCCAACTAGGCAAAAGTGTAGTGTTTTCATACTTTCCAGAGGCCTTGGGATTCATAAATACAGCAATGTACTCTGAAAATGTAACTGTTTACATGAGTGTTGGTATGCATGAGACCCCTTCTGTTTCATTTGGTTTAAATCCCCCCTGCTTAACACTATTCTATTTACATAACCACTGTTAACAAGCACCACCCTCCCTCCAGGGCATTGGTGGTTCAGTGGTAGAATTCTCACCTGCTCCGCCCCCTCCTTGTCACACCCTGATCCTCTCCTTGTCACACTCTGATTTTCACCAGTCACTTTTCTCTCCACCCTCTCTATGTCACATCCTGTTTCCACCCTACTTGGCAAGTATATATAAAGACAGCATTGTGAGTTTTAGGGTACTTTACCTTTAGTTTGGCTTAGCTCGGCTTAAATTGTGCTGCGTCCTGCATGAATAAAGAGATACTGCATACAGCTCAACCATGAGTCCCTGGTCGCCTGTCTCCCGTCAGTGAAGCTCAGCCCGACACATGAGAAAGAAAATATAGGGGCCAGGTGGTGGCGCACTTGGTTGAGCACACAAATCACCATGCTCAAGGACCCAGGTTCAAGCTCCTGGGTCTCCACCTACAGGGGGAAAGCTCCCCAAGTGGTGAAGCAGGGCTGCATGTGTCTCTGTCTCTCTTCTCTTCTATTTCCCCTCCCCCTCTCAATTTCTTTCTGTCCTTTCAAAGTATAAGAAAGATAAAATAAAACAAAACAGTTTTTTAAAAAAAAAAAAGGAATACAATATGAAACTCCAATGGTTTAAAGACCAATTTCCATCACTGTTATGATCTGTATTCTTTCTTCGTGCATTTAGGACAAAAAAAATCAAGTCATATTACAAATCGCCTATAATGCTTACACGTTGAAGGTTTGATTTATTTTTGACAAAATTAATTAGCATAATTTAAGATAAGACTATGCATTTCAAGTGAAATCTTTTTATATGAATAAGAAAGCTAATAATATGCAAAGTTAGAATATATATAAAACCTTTTGTCTACTTATCAGGATGAAAAATTTACCATAAAAATCCGTAATTCCTGCTTGGTAGTTAATAAAATACTTCCACCATTAGCATGGCTGGTGAAACATAGCAGATATACTTGATTATCATTGAGGCCATGAGATTCTGGAGAAGCAATTCTCAGAAGTGCAAATCTCCTTGAATCTGTGAAATGCTATACGAGGCATTTGCTGAACTTGGAGGGAATAGTAAGTGGTGACAGAAAAGCAAATGCTAGCAGTGAACTAACTGTATCAGATGTACAAAGGCCAAGACAATATTTTCAAGGTGATTTCTTAGGTATTTAGAATAACTCAAATCATAAATGGCTACTGATAAGTAATAGCGTTATTTTCACTTTGGCTATCTGGAGAATTCCTTAAGCTATAAAGTTGTTCTCAAAAGCAGGTCTACTATAGAAATGGAATAAGAGATGAATTCTGCACACTTTTTTTTTCTTTTTTTCTTTTTCTTTTTTTTTTTACCAGAACACTGCTTAGCTCTGGCTTATGGTGGTATGGGGGATTACACCTGGGACTTTGGTGCCTCAGGCATGAGAGTCTCTTTACATAACCATTATGCTATCTACCTGCCCTCCACACTTTTTTTTTTACATTTTTATTAGTGATTTAATAATGATTAACAAGAGTGTAAAATAACGGGGGTACAACTCCATACAGTTCCCATCACCAGAGTTCCATGTCCCATCTCCTCCATTGGAAGCTTCCCTATTCTTTATCCCTCTGTGAGTAGGAACCAAAATTCCTTATGGGGTGCAGCAAGTGGAAGACCTGGCTTCTGTAATTGCTTCTCTACTGGACATGGGTGTTGGCAGGTTGATCCATACCCCCAGTTTATTTCTATTTTTCCCTAGTGGGGGAGGACTCTGAAGAGATGAGAGATTTGGGACACATTCGTGAGGTTATCTGCCCAAGGAAGTCAGGATGGCATCATAATCGCATCTGCAGCTTAGTGGTTGTAAAGCAGTAAGATATAAAGCAGGACAAATAGTTTAATAAATAGGAGCCCAAAGGTAGGAATAAAGCAGATGAAGTTGGGGGTCTTAGTGTTCTCCAATTTTTTTATTAGACATTGGCAATCATAGGCTCTCCTTTTACACTCTAGGCTTCAATGGACAGCAGAAATAGTCCTCAAGTGGGACTAGTCTCTAAAAGTCTCATGTATAATGATTTTTAAGTTCCTAAATAACTCTGGCATCACAACCGAGGAAACTCTCCTCTCCACATTTATTTGGTTGCAGTGGGGTCATAGACACTTCATAGCAAGCAGTGCAGAAACACTTGTGAGGGTCTGTAGCAGTTAGAGCCCTGCTGAGAAACGGAACCAACAAGAGTTGGGTATGTATCTCTACATACACATTGCACACGTGTATATAGACCCATATGCATACATGTGTATGCACATGTAATGTACATCTAAACTCACATATGACGATATTCACTTGAAGGAGTTGTCTCACATGACTGTAAGGCTGGTACCTCTGAAATCTGCAGGGTATACAGGCAGGTTGAAGAGTCAACTGGGTTTCCTTTTTTGTAATTTCTTTTTTTTTAATCTTTATTTATTGTATAGAGACTGTCAGAAATTGAGAGGAAGAGGGAGGGAGACAGAGAGAGACAGAGAAACTACACCACTTGTAAAGCTTTCCCCCTGCAGGTAGGGACCAGGGGCTCTAATCTGCGTCCTTGCACATTGTAATATGTGTGCTCAAGTGCGCCACCACATGACCCATCAACAGAGTTTCTCTGTTGGTCTTAAAGCAATTTTCTTCCGCAAAACCTTGCTCAATTAGTTGGATGATGTCCCCACATTACAGCAGGTAATCGCCTTTACTTAAAAGTCAGTAGGTCTTAGATATTTATCACAGCTACAAGACACCTTATAGTAACTCGTCCACAGAAGTGTTGACAAGTCACTGAGTCCAGTGGGCGTGGAAGTTTTAACCAACACAAAGCCCTCCAACTGAATCCTCTTGCTATATACATCAAGAGTGGGAAACATTTTCTCTGGCAAGGGCCACTTGACCCTGCCACTCCTCTCCTGGGGATAGATCCCAAGGAACCAAACACGGCCATCCAAAACGATCTGTGGATACCCACATTCATAGCAGCACAATTTGTACTAGCTAACACTTGGAAGTAACCCAAGTGTCCAACAACAGATGAGCGACTAAGTAAGCTGTGGTCTGTATACACAGTGGAACACTACTCAGCTATTCAAAATGGTGAATTCACTTTCTTCACCTCATCTTGGATGGAGCTTGAAGAATTATGTTAAGTGAGATAAGCCAGAAAAAAAGGATGAATCCCACTCACGGACAGTTTAAAAATAAGAAGAGAAAGGCAAATACTAAGTGGTACTTGGACTGGAGTTAGTGTACTGCACCAAAGTAAAAGATTCTGGGGTGGGGGTGGGGGTGGGGGTGGAGGTAGAGGTGGGGGGGAGTGTTCAGGTATTGGAACATGATGGCAAAGGAGAACCTATGGGGGTTGCGTTGTTATGTGGAAAACTGGGAAATGTTACACATGTGCAAACGATTCTATTTTTACTGATGACTGTAAACCATTAATCCCCTCAATAAAAGAAAAAAGTTAAAAACCCAAAATTATCAGCTTAAATATTAGCACATGGTTTTGCTATGAAAAAGTTCCTGGGTGGGGGGGCAGAGAAAGAAAAAGTTCCTAGTTTTATTGAATGTCAAGGCCTGCCTTGGCAGAGTCAGACCAAACAATACAGAGGACAGAAGATAAATGAAATTTATCTTCTGAACCACACAAATAATTCTGTTCCTTATCTCTAGCAATTTTAATACTGCCTCTTGTCTCTTATTGTTTCTTTTAAAATATTTATTTATTTATTTATTTATTTAATTTATCTTATTGTGCTCAGATCTGGTTTAAAGTGGTGCCTGAGACTGAGTCTAAGACCTCAGAACCTCAGGCATGAAGGCTTTTTTTTTGCATAGCCCTATGATATCTCTCCAGACCTAGGTTAAACACTTTCAGTGCCTCCTATATGTACTCAAACTTGTCTGAATACACTGGAAAGATCTCTATCTTAGCTTCTGAGATCAGGCCTGTTCAGAGTGGTATACCACAGATGCCAGCAGATCTCTCTTAACAGGAACTGGTCTGTGGGGACTGTAATTGTGGGGCCACATGCTGCCACCTCCACACTCTGAACAAGGCAACTCTATTAACATGACCTAACAAACCACTAACAAATCAGCACTCCCAGGAGTGTTGTCACATGTCTAAACACCCACGAACACACATGTTTATGGTCACTAGTCATTTACTGAGCACCTGTCTGTGCTGACCAGACTGCCTTATGGAATTGAAACATCATGCACCTAACCTCAAGGGTTTATAATCAAGAAGAAAAAATTGCTCCACATAATCAGACTTTCAGAGAGAAGAAACTATAAAGAGCAACTAGTCTCCTTTTTTTTTTTTTCAGTATATGGGCATCGTTATGAGGCCCCAGAGTAGCTGGTGATGAAATGATGATGAATGAGGCAGAGAAAAATACAACTGGTGATCAATCATGGTACAGACAAGAGCAATAGAAGAAATTCACTGGGGAAGAGAATTAGTGACACTTTGGACTGCTGGTGAGAACCTCACAGAAGCAGACTTTGGCCTGAGGTGTAAAAAGAATTTAGCAGATGGAGAACAGAGAGGGCATTTGGAAAGACAAATCTCCAAGAAGCCACAAGACCAGGTGGAACGTTGTATCTTCTTAAGACAAGCTCACAAAACAAGTGGTATTTACATAAAATACCAATCATATATACAGTGTGTAGTGAGTAATGTAAAACGGATCTTGTGAATATAAATTTACAGTTTCCTAGAAAGCCTACACACTATCTTTATAAGGATAAAGGATAAAGAAAGGATAAAGAAGAAGGGAGCTGGGTGCTAGCGCACCAGGTTAAGCACACATAGCACAAATGGAAGGATCCAGGTTCAAGGTGAGAGGATTCAGCAACTGTTGGGAAGAAGTGTACTAATTCAGACAGAGTCCAAGGAACACTTAAAATGTGTCCATTGGGTAAAAGCTAGAGAAAACTTAGGAGTTGGTCTAGTGGATACAAAGGTGAGTGTCTGTGACCATCAAGTTGGGAACCTCCAGGTGGTCTGTGGGTGAGGAAAACTAGTAAGAGACAAGGTGGCTTGGTGAATATAATAGGCATGGGAGCTCCCCTCCCCCATATTGATTTAACACTGCTTTATAACACTAGCAAACTCCAGTGGCATGGCATCACACCTCTGTGTAAGACTCACTGTTTCCACCACCGAAGTTCTAGTGCCATTACAACAAAAAGATCTCAGGGAGGCCAGGTGGTGGCTCACCTGGCTAAGGGCACAAACTACAGTGCGCAAGGCCCTGAAAGCTTCAGGGTGATGAAGTAGAGCTGCAGATGTCTCTCTGTCTCTCTCCCTTTTTTATATCCATTTCTCTCTGTCTCTATCCAATAATAAATAAATTAATTTTTTAAAAAATCCTTTACCGTTCTCTCCACCCAACCTCATTCCCATGTCCTCCCTTACCTACCATAGTTTTCACTGAGTTTAAATGTTGCTTTTAGTGTGTGTGTGTGCGTGTGTCTGTGTGTCTGTGTGTTTGTGTGTCTCTGTGTTTGTGTGTGTGTGTGTCTATGTGTTTGTGTGTGTGTTATTTGTCAGTTTGTTTGCTTTGGTTATTTATATTAGACATAGAAGTGAAACCATCTGGTCTTTCAATTCCTTACATATTTCACTAGTTCTTTTACACAGGCTTCCTTGAGTTCCATTTTATACATAAGGCACAATTTAAAAAATAACAGAGTTGTATTCCATACAGTGTATATTCCACAGGTTTACAGTCATTGGTCAGTGGGCATTTAGGATAACTCTATCTTCAAGAATGTTTATCTTGGGGGCTAGGCAGTGGCACACCTAGTTAAATGCACATGTTACCATATACAAGAATCCAAGCCCCTGGTCCCCACTGGCAGAGGGATAACTGCACAGAAAGAAAAGCAGTGTTGCAGGTCTCTCTCTTCTCTCTCTCTCTCTCTCTCTCTCTCTCATTCCCTCTCAAATTCTCTCTGTCCTATAAAATAAAATAAGCAGTTTTAAAAATAAACCTCTTAAATAATCAGATTTAAAATAAAACAAATAACTGGATTTTTAAAAAAAGAATGCTTATCTTACTAGGAACTAAGCAGTCAAAAATGTAGAAAGCACAATCTTCAAGAAGTGTGAAGCTGCTAGGTCAGCCATTGGGTTGATAGTAATCATACACTGAAGGCTAGATTGCCAGTAGTTGATAAAAAAAAAAAAAGTGCTGGTAGCTTTAAATCAGACATACTTTAAAACTCTCCATCCAGAAAGAGAATTTAGAGAAAGCTGTACTCTATGTAGACTCACCACTGACATTTTGAGGATTTGAGGTTGAAATAGTTTACGGAAAACATAGGATGAGGGACTGGGTGGTTGAGTGTGCATGTTACAATGCAAAAGGACCCAGGTTCAAGTCCTCATCCCCACCTGCAGGGGGAAAGCTTTGAGAGTGGTAAAGCCTTGCTGCAGGTGTTTCTCTGTCTTGCTCCTTCTCTATCTCCCCTTGCCCTCTCAATTTCTTTTAAAAAATGTGAAGCTTATATTTATCTTCTGTGTTTAAAAAATTGCAAAATGCAGTGCATTCCTGAAGTTTTTATCATAGCCTCTTTTCCAAATATCCCACAGTGACCCAAGTCAAGAAGTTTAAGTGGTAAGGTATTAAAAACCCTGGGAATGAAAATTTCAATATGCTTGTCTTTACTGTGCCTCTGTAATAGTTTTAAATGTTACTTCAGAACTCTTAAACTTCATTTTGGGCAGCAACCTGATGTAACCTCATATTAGTACAATCTACTAAATCAGTGAATAGAAAATAAACAAAGTTGCTGGACCTAGAAATGTATTGATAAAGATCAGTTCCACACTTTCCTTACACAGGACCAGACATGCTTGAGAGGTGATTTATCAACTCCTCCCATGCAGGGAGACACCTGTGAAGAAGCCCAGTTAACTGTCAATCTGAGCTCAGACAATGGGGATCTCAGGTTCCTACCTCTCCTGTTGCCCTTCATCCCAAAGGAGTCTGCCTCAAATTCCAAGATGTGTTTGGAGCTTGATGTCTTTGGCCCCCCTCACCAGCCCCTATAAGACAATGACTTTTCCCTCTGAGTGAAATCGGTACAACTTAGAAGTCTTGAGGAGAGAGCTGAGGAGACATCATAGTGGATAAGCAAAACAAACAAAAAACAAAACAAACCATTCATGCCCGAGGCTCTGAAGTGCCAGGTTCAATTCCAGGCATCACCATAAACAAGTGCTCTGGTAAAATACATAAATAAAATGAATGTGTTTTTTTTTTTTTTAAAGAAATGTTGAGCAGAAAGGTAGTACAACTTGTTAATGCTTTAACAGACTCACTCCACCTGAGCGTTGAGAACAGACAACGAGGGACAGGATGAGGAAGCCACGTTCATGGGAAGATCCCGAATGTAACACTATTTGAACCCAAGTGACTTGAACTGGGAGAGTAGCAGTGGATGTAAAGAAAGTGATCAGATCCAGATATATTTAAAAAATAGTCTTTGGAATTCTACCCAACTCCTATAACAAATATTGCCATAAATTCTAGCATCTGAGAGCAGTAGAAGTTATGGGAATCACACTGAATCCTTCATTTTATAAAGTAGTAGACTTAGGAGACATTTCATCTATCTTTTAGGATCACACAGACTGTTAGTGCTAACTTCATGCTCCCTCCACCAGCCCAAACAGCACTGTTTCTCCCACAAAAAGGCAGCCCTACCAAAGTTGATATCAGATATCAAGGAGGTAGCACAGTGGATAAAGCATTGGACTCTAAAGCATGAGGTTCTGAGTTCAATCTCTGGCAGCACATATACCAGAGTGATGTCTGGTTCTTTCTTTCTCTCTTCCTAACATTTCTCACGAATAAATACAATCTTCAAAATAAAAAGTAAAGAAAGCACTAATACTGTTGATGATGAGAAAAAATATATATCAATGTGTTTAACTGCCCTACACTTTTTCACTTGTACTTAGCAAAAGTAGAAACAAAAATGATTGAGTTAGAAAAATCACCATTTTGCAACTAGATTGAACACATTAGGTACAATATTGAAGATGTTAGGAGAAGATACAGAGTAGATATAACCTGTAGCATGGTATTTTTTTCAATTATATTGACTATTTATATTCATTTTTAAATTTTTATTTATAAAATGAAAATATGAACAAGAAGACCATAGGATAAGAGGGGTACAAATCCACACAATTCCCACCACTAGAACTCCATATCCCATTCCCTCCCCTGATATTCATTATTTTTAAAAAGCAAATACTGTGAAGGCCAGGGAGTGTATAACTAGTGCACCAGTCTTTCAGGCCTGAGTTGTAAAAGGTCCCATGTTCACCACCATACGCTAGAGTTAAACAGTGTTCTGATGTGTGTGTGTGTGTGTGTGTGTGTGTATGTGTGTGTCTGGTTGTCTGTCTGTTCATCAAAAATAAACAAGAGCTAGCAAAGCAGTTCACCTAGATAGTGCGCCTGCACTGTCATGTACCCAACTCATGTTTGAGCTTAACCCTCATTGCACTGGGACGGGGGGAGGTCACTTCTGTGCTATGGTATCTTTTCCTCTCTTGATCAGTCTCTGTCTCTCTACTTCTATTTGAAAAAGTTAGCCTGCAACAGTGAATCACCAGTAGCCCTCCTCCCCCAATAAATAAGTGAATCTTTGGGAGCTGGGCCCTGGCCACCCTGTTAAGCACACATAATACTAAGCGCAAGGACCTGTTCAAGCTTCTGGATCCCCACCTGCAGGGCGGACACTTCATAAGCAGCAAAGCAGGTCTGCAAGTGTCTTTCTCTCTCCTCTCTATCTTCCCCTCCTCTCTCAATTTCTCTTTGTTCTACACAATAAAATGAAAAAAAAAATGGCCTCCAGGAGCAGTGGATTCACAGTGCATGCACCAAGCTCCAGCAATAACTCTGAAGGAAAAATAATAAATACATACATATATAAATACATAAGTACATAAATAAATAAGCAAACAATTCCTTCAAAAAACAAGTGTTGTGAAGACACAAACTATATACTGTCAAATTAAATGATAGCTGAAGAAATCAGGTAAAAGGAGAATATAGGTGGGCATAAAATTGAGCCACTTGACAGTGAGTAAACAGTAATACCTATTTAAAGCTGACGTGCAATTCAGAGATGTGCTAAAGAATCTGAGTGTTCTACAAGCCAAATATATGAATCAGAACACAACCAATTACCAGATTCATTACATCCAAAAAATGCAAGACAATGAACTCTACTATAGATTGTAAAAGACAAATACTGAATAGTTTCACTCATATATTGAATGCAGAGACTTGACATGAATTTTCAAAAAATCAGTAGCCAAACTGTCTCTAAGACTTTGTGAAAACTATAGTGGTTATTGTTGGGGAGATGGGGTACAGTACTTTGTGGTGGGTATGGTGGGGAGCTATAACCCTGTAATCTTAAAAAACAAATATTAACAAAGCACAAATAAAACAGAAAATAAAAATAAAATCTCATTTTTAACTGAAAATGGCTTGATTTACCTTTGCTCATAAAATACATTTTCCTTGGCATAATTCTCACTTGATAGATATTTCTTCTAGGAGGGACTTTTTAATGTATATAACTTCATTTTCAATAGAAAGAAATTTCATTTAATCTCTGACCTTTAGTTTTACAAAGACTGAGAAGTCTACTGTATGCCAGTGGTTATTCCTTTGATGGACATCTTGCTTTTCTTTCTGCTGCTTCGAGGTTTACTTTAGCCTTTCACATTTTGCAGTTTTACTGCTCTGAGTCTAGATGTAAATATATCTTTATTTGCTCTGCTTAGTATTTTTTTGTGTGTTACCACCTGTAGATATATACTGTAGAAAATAATCATGATTTTGCCAAAATTGATTCCTTTCTTTTCTACAGGATTTAAAAAATATTTTATTTATTAGATAGAGATAGAGATAGAGATAAATTGAGAGGTAAGGGGGAGATAGAGAGGGAAAGAGACAGACACCTGGACCAACGGCTTGAACCTGGGTCCTTGCCCACTGTAATGTGAGCACTTAGCCAGGTGTGCCACCACCTGCCCCCCCTTATCTCTTTATTTTGTGTCTCTTAGGACTTACTTAGACACATGTTAGATTTTCTTCTACTAGTGACCATATCTAAATCTCCATACTTTGCTGTTAGCCACTGTATCCCAATGTACCAGACATAAACCTAACTTGCAAATCTGTATTTCAAATTGCCTTCTTGTAACGTATGTTTTCCTAAAGCTCAAAATCATGGGTTTATTATCTCTCCCACATTTCATCTCCAAATCTGCTTTTCTTTCAATATTTTCCCATTTCAGTTTAGATACAAATATCCATCACTCTGGGGTTGAAAAGCAGCAGGTAGAGTGCCTACCTTTTTAGCATGAGGTCCAGAGCTCAATCTCTGGCATAGCATAAGCCAGATTAATGCTTTTATTCTCTCTCTCCCTTTTTCTCTCATAAATGCTTTTAAAAACCTGCTTGTCTGGGAGGCGGGCGGTGTCGCAGCGGGTTAAGCGCACGTGGCGCGAAGCGCAAGGACCAGCTTAAGGATCCCTGTTCGAGCCACCGGCTCCCGGCTCCCCATCTGCAGAGGACTCGCTTCACAAGCGGTGAAGCAGGTCTGCAGGTGTCTGTTTTTCTCTCTCCCTCTCTGTCTTCCCCGTCTCTCTCCATTTCTCTCTGTCCTATCCATCAACAATGACATCAATAACAACAACAATAATAACCACAATAATGTTAAACAACAAGGGCAACAAAAGGGAAAATAAAGAAAGATAAAAAAAATTAAATAAAGGAGAAAAAGACCCTTCCAGTTTATTGCCATGCTTCATTTAATCTCAACTCCTAAAAAATGCCCCATTTCTTCATCACTGTCACAACTGGCGGCCTCTCATCATGCCTTTCTGCTCAATATTCTTATTTTCCTTCTCTTGCCCTAAGGATAATTACTAAAATTCACTCTTCCTGTTGCTCTTATGATTTTTCTGAGCTGCATAGTGAAATTACCCTCTATGGAAAAAATCTTCATTGGTTGCTTCACTGCTGCACGGTGGAGTTTAGTCTTCATAGTGGGGCACATAAGAACCCCCTGATCTAGTGGGGGTTGTATTGTTACATGGAAATGTTATGCATGTACAAACTATTGTATTTCACTGTCGATTATAAACCATTAATCCCCCGATAAAGAAATAATAAAAAATAAATTGAAAAATAAAGTCCACAGTAAGAGAAATAAAGAACTCCTTGATCTAACTCATGCTTCTTATTTTGGCAGTCTCCTATAAACTGTGAATCATGAGCATGTCTGCCTTGCTTCCTCAAGTATTATTCTCTATGTCAAGTGCAGAGTCTGACACATAATAGAGAATTAATAAGTGGATAATTGCAACTGTGTTTTTTTTAATTTATTTACTGGGGATTAATGTTTTACAGTTGACAGTAAATACAATAGTTTATACATGCATAGCATTTCTCAGTTGATCACACAACAATACAACCCCCATTAGGTCCTCTGCCATCCTGTTCCAGGACCTGAACTCTCTCCCACACCCGACTGCGTTCTACTTCACATCTATGGCCTCTTTTTTTCTACACCAGCTGAACTTTGTTTTTACACAAAATATGAGAATGAACCCCTGTACAAATGTAGCCTAGTGATTTTTTTACTCACATACCCACACATTCATTCTCTTCTCTTTTTAAATATCAATTATATTGGGATTAGTAGCTTACAGTAAATACACTCGTTGGCTTATGTGTAAAATCTCTCAGTTTACTACAAAATATCTCACCCCCATCATCTCTTGTTTTAAAATTACCGCTAACTCTGTCTGGTCCTAAATAGGTTGTCTGAAGGAATAAAAATGAAACGCACTCAGAAGTATGATCTGAAGTCCACAGGAGCTGAGCAATGGAAGGCATTGTAATACAAAAGCAGTTTTCTCCCAGAAGCCTACAGAGAAATCTACTTCGTGAGGCCAGTGTGCCGGTTCCTGACTTTCTGTGACTCAGATTTAATGGATCGAGACTGTATAGTGAAACAGAGAAAAATCAAAACAGAAAGAACTGAAAAAGTAACCTAGTAAAATCCCTTGTTCTTCTGGAGTGCACAGACCCCAGCAGGTGTTCGAAGATGCCCCGCCCCTTGATAGGCGGGGCTAAAAAGTGGGGTGGGGCTTGCCTAGCTCGACCACGCCCCCCGTTGCCTAGGAGATGAAACACACAAGACGCCAAGCTTCACAAGGGAAGTTGTACAGGTAAGCTGAGCCGCGCAGGCGACCCGAGCTGCCGCGGCAGTCTCCATCTGCCCCCAGCCCATCTGGTTTGGCCAGACCGGCATGTCCCCTCGGAACCTGGTCCTGCCTGGACCAGCCTCCACCAGAGAAGGGCCTGGACACTGGTAGGGGGGCTGGGTCTCAGGGGGGCGATGCACGGAGATGGGGCCCGGAGGCCAGGAAAGACTGGGGCCTGAAGCGGGCTGGAGAGGGGGGAAGGGGGGTTGGAGGGCTGGGGGGTGGGACTGGAGCAGGAGTCCATTGGGAAGAAGAGGCCTAGATGCTGGTGGGGGTCTGGAGTCCTGGGTCAGACTGCAGAGAGTGGACCTAGATGCTGGCGGTGGTGATAAGGGGATGGGGGGGGGCACGTGAGGGGGTGTCCGTGTGCCTTTAGGGAGCTGAGAGGAGGGGCGGGCGGTTCAGCTTGAGCACAGTGCAGCCGGTGGTCTCAGCTGCCCCAGTCCTACCGCGCGCCCCTGTATGGCAGGGTTGTCCCTCGGAGGAAGGGGGCAAGGGAAGAAGAAGGGACAGAGGAAGCGAGGAAGGGAGTAAAAATCTGTTCTGCTGAGAATAACAACTGGGGCGGGGGAAGGGGTGTTATCCACTGCCCCCTGCTCTTTGTGCTCTGGATCTGGACGGAAAACTAAGCAATACTTTTGGGATGAGGGGCGGGGGCAGGGCTCAAAAAGACTACGGAATAGAGCTTGGAACTGCTCCTCAAAATATGAAAAGAGAGAGAACTGGGTCTAAACTCATAGAACCCAGAGAAAAGCATTACCCATACAGGCGGTCTAGGGGGACCCTGACAGTACCCCGTGGAAGATATCCGGGAACGGAGACCACTACATGGGGCCAGTTGTCACTTCCTAGGGGAGCCAAGACCACTACAAGGTGGGGACCAAGGTCAGTGTCTGGGAAGAGACTATTTAGTGCCCACCGAGTGGACACAGGTCCGGAATGATCCCTCCTGCAGACCACGACCATGACCCCAGAACTTTAAGGGCCAGGTTTGTAAGGAAAGGATCTGACTCGGTGTCAGTTCCTTTTTTTTTTTTTTTTTTCCTTTTGACTGCAAATAAGACATTTTAATTGGACAGGAGAGCAATAAAAGTGGTTTTTAGATGTTTGCAATCTCAAGTTAAAAGATTTATGTTGTGCTGTGTAGAACTTTTTAATCAGCAGGCATCTACTCTAATCAAATGGAATTCTTATAAAGTAACAGTTATGTGACTTATTTTAATCACAAAAGCAAGCAACTGTTAAGTTAAAAAAAAATCGTGGAGACACCTTCTTCCCTCCTTTGCCAACGCTGTCATTGTCCACTAATCCATCCTGGGAGCAAGGATATTTGATCTATTGGTTGGGGTGTTTTATTGTTTGTTCAATTTTTTAAAATGTGAATATTAAAAAAGAAAGCAAGCACTATGTATCTTTTTAACACAGATCCTTGTTGTTGTTGTTTTCTCATTGTAAAAGCTCTTTCTCAAATTTCTGCAAACATGGCTTGATTAATTTGAAGTATTTTTGTCTGTTTTGCTCTTTAAGCCATTCAACTTTTTTTTTTAAAAAAAAGACACTAATACTTTAAAGAATGAATAACATTCATTTGCAATAACATTGCCATGGACTCCATAAAGACAAGTTGAAGACCTAATGTTATCTGTTCAGTGACTGGCAGACACAAGTTTTACCCTTCATTTGCCCTCTATGTTAATCATCTTTAATCCTCTCTAAATCCCTTATTAGTTATCAGAAGCTATTAAGAAGAAAGCTTAAATTCACAGTAGCTATGCATTTAAATACAAATTAAAAGAAATAAATCTGGGAAATGGCCACATCCTTATTTGGCTTTTCTGAATATAGATGTTTCCTATGTGATCGCCATCCTTAAGTGAAATACTTTGTTTTGTTGAAAGATGGTTGGTTAGGCTTAGAAAAAAACTTCTTTCTGCAATAGTCACTCCAAAAATGGCTGGAAATGCAGGCGAGAGGGCAGGTAGATAGATAGCATAATGGTTATGCAAAGAGACTCTCATGCATGAGGCTCCACAGTCCCAGGTTCAATCCCCCAACAACACCATAAACCAGAGCTGAGCAGTGCTCTGGTAAAAATAATAATAATAATAATAATAATAATATGTAAATAAGTAAAAATAATAAATAAATGTAGGTCAGGGCAGACCATCCTCATGACTGAATGACTCACTCCTACACTAATAGCACTGCTAGACAACAGAGGAACCAGTTCTTCTTGGGGGAAGCTGTTACATTATAAAAAGATGAAATTTGGGGCTGTTATTTCTGGTGCCCTCTTACCTCTGACCTACTGTTCCCACCTGGGAAGCTGTTCTTTTGTTCCATCAAGTCTACTTCTTGAGGTCCTTTTCCAGAATTGCTTATATAACTTTCTACCTCTCTAGCCTTCAAAGTTTGTCCTTGTTAAGTTTTAACATGAAAATAATTTGCTGCTTAATTGTTGGGGGGGGGAAGATGATTTCATTAAATCTCTAAGTAAATTATTTTTATGGAGGAACTTCCAGATAATTCACACCCTCTTTTCCATCACTGTTTCTGGTTTATTTTTCACAAAGTCCTTCCAGGAGTCAGGATGAGCCTAGGATATAGTCAAGGAGACCACTCACATGTCCCATCTTGTCACTAGCATCTTAGTTTTTCACGGTGAAGAACTGGGTTAGGATTTTGTCTCATTTATGTTCTGCCACCTTCCAGACACCAAGTTGCAGGTGCTATCATGATTCTATCCTGACTTTTCTGGGCAGATGACCTTACCAATGTGTCCTGGAACCTCACCTCTCCAGAGCTATAGCCTAATAGGGAAAGATAGAAACAGGCTGGGAGTATGGATAGACCTGCCAATGCCCAAGTCCAGAGGAGAAGCAATTACAGAAGTCAGAACTCCTACCTTCTGCACCTCCAAAACAGTTTTGATCCATACTTCCCATGATGGAAAAGTGATAGGAGGAAAAGGATAAAAGGACTCTGAACTCCAGCTGCGTCAGGACCTACAGAGAGAAAAGGAAATAGGGAAGGACATTTGAATGTAGTTATAGGGTCATATGTGGCTTGGAGGGGGAGAGAGGACTGGACCTGGAGGAAAAGGGGGCAATTATGTACAAATGTAGACAGATAGTTGTAGAGATGACAGTTAACTCATGTCTGCAAGCTTGGGAGAACTGCAGTGGCTTTCAATGGAGGGATTGAGGACTCAGAACTCTGGTGGTGGGAACAGTGTGGAATTATACTCCTGTTGACATGTAATTTTGTAAATCAATATAAAATCACTAATAAAAATAAAAGAATTGGGTTAGGATCTCAAGGTGGAGGTTATGGGTCTGCTTGGTTTGGGAGCAAAGAGGTGATTTCTTTCGCTACATCATCAAGTGCAAAAACTAATAAAAATGGTTGTTTAGGGGAGTCGGGCGGTAGTGCAGTGGGTTAAGCGCACATGGTGCAAAGCGCAAGGACCAGTATAACAATCCCGGTTTGAGCCCCCGGCTCCCCACCTGCAGGGGAGTTGCTTCACAGGAAGTGAAGCAGGTCTGCAGTGTCTAACTTTCTCTCCTCCTGTCTTTCTTCCCCTCTTCTCTCCATTTCTCTCTGTTCTATCCAACAATGACGGCAACAGTAATAACTACAACAATAAAACAAGGACAACAAAAGAGAATAAATAAATTTTTTTAAAATGGTTGTTTAGAAATGGAGGAATACACTAAAAAAAATAAATAAAAAGCAACTGAAAGTATTTCAAGCCTACTAAAAGTACCAGATTGACTCTGAACACCATGGTTCTTTGGTCAGATGTTGTTGCTTAACCAGAAAAGATCAGCAGACCAATAGAGAGTGCAGTTCTTTAGAAGAGGTGGGTGAACATCACTTTAACTAGAGCAGCTGGAAGTCAATGACAAGCTATTTACCAGGCCGATAATAAATAGCAAAATACTGATTTAATAAATTATGAACAGTCAGAAAAGAAATCCTGGTTTGTTAACCATAACAATATAAAACAACCCAAAAGATTTTTTAAATATTTTATTTATGAGAAAGATAGGAAGAGAGAGAAGGAACCAGACATCACTCTGGTACATGAACTTAGGACCTCATACTTGATAGTCCAATGCTTTATCCACTGTGCCACCACCTGGACCACCAAAAGATCTTTCTAAATTATGTAAGTATAGGGAAAGGGAAAATTAAACCCATTTTGGTCAAGAACCACAAGTGGGGTGTTGCTGATTTCTATTGAATATATTAATGCTTTACTATTTGGAACCCAGGTCTAAATATACTGTACAGAACTCCTACCAAGAAAAATTCATTTTTCAAATAAGTGGGAAACCATTAACTGACATTTCTAGACCATTATACTGAGGTTTAAACTGAGAAAAATTTGCAAGCTCCAAATTGAAATGGAATTTGTTATCATGACCTCTTTTTTATTTTTTATTAGTGACTTACTATTGATTTACAAAATTATAAGATAACGGGTATAATTCCAAATCATTCCCACCACCAGAGCTCTGTGTTTCCCACTGGAAACTGCAGTTGTTCTCCCAAGGCCACACACATGGGTTGACTTATTTCTCTAACAATATTTATATATATTTGCCCATTTTTTTCTTTCTTTTCTTTTAAAAATTTTATTAGTGATTTAATAATGGTTAACAAGATTGTAAGATAATAAGGGTACAATTTCATATAGTTCCCACCACCAGAGTTCTAGGCTTGAACCCGGATCCTTGCATGGGTCCTTGAGCTTCATACTATGTGTGCTTAACTGGCTCTGAAGCTTCCCTATTATTTATCCCTCTAGGAGTATGGACAAAATTCCTTAGAGGAATGAGGGGGTGGGAGGTGGCAGGAGGTGGAAAGTCTGGCTTCTGTAATTGCTTCTCTGCTGGACGTGGACGTTGGCAGGTCCATCCATACCCCCAGCCTGTTTCTAACTTTCCCTAGTGGGGTAGGGTTCTGGAGAAGGTGAGACTTCAGGACACATTGGTCAGGTCCTCTGGCTAGGGAAATCAGGATGGTGTCATGGTAGCATCTGCAATTTGGTGGCTGAAAGGCAAGATATAAAGCAGGGAAAATTTTTTAATAGACACAAACCCAAAGGTAAGAATAGAGCAGATGAAACTAGAGGTTTTCATGTAGGAAGAAGCTAGGATGTCTATTTTAGGTATGTTCCAAGGGACCCATGAATTCAATAATTTTTGCCTGAGCCTGATAGCTAACATGCAGGTGGACCAAAAATATTGTCTGGAAAGATGGTGTCAGAGTTGAGAATAGAATTATAAAGCTGGATTAGGGCAGAGTGTAGCTCCCAAATATGAGGAGAGTATATAAATCTCATTAACTGTTAACCCCATTCATCTGATATAGGGCCCTAGGCCCATATCTATTCATATCTAGCACAGGAGCCTGTGTAACCTCTGCTTCCCTGTAGGCCTAACTCACATTCTGTGGTCACAGCTAGGAACATTCTAGGCTGCACTCATTTCATGTCAGCTCTGTGGATAAATGCATTCCTGTCTAAAGTAAACAACATACATATGCTTTACTTCTCTCTCTCCAGAAAGCCTGCTTATTGAAGCCTGGGGACTTTGACAACTACAGAAAATCCTTGTTAGCTTTAAAGTTCCACATATAGTAGAGAAGTAATTTATATAATTTTTTCCCTGGAAATGAAATAGTACTACAATAAAAGAAAAACAATCAGATGAATCAGCACATTACAAAAAAATTTTTTTTAATAAATGATTTCACCGGTTCCAAACATGTCATCCTTTGCAAATAAGCACGAAGCACAAAAGAATGACAAATATTTTTAAAAGTGATATAAGAATAATAGATAGATATGGATTAAGAAATAGTTCTTGGATATTTATCTGATATTTATCATGATCTTGAAAGTGGTTTTTCAAAAGGAATGGCTCATTCATCAAATTTAGGATGTGCTGACTCCAACAATTTCCCCACATAATCTGTGGTGACGTGTGTGTGTGTGTGTGTGTGTGTGTGTGTGTGTGTGTGTGTGTGTGTGTAGCAGGGGTGGAGGGGGGTGCTGTCTATTAGCTCTTTGCCCTGATAATAGCAAGAGAGAAACCATTCCTTGAGATGCAGCACTGAAAACAATGCGATAAACTGTTAAGTATTATGATGGGGTAACGGAGTTTTTTGTGGTTTTTGTGTTTTTTTTACCAGAGCACTGCTCAGCTCTGGCTTATGGTGGGGCAGAGGATTGAACCTGGGACTTTGAAGCCTTAGGCATGAGAGTCTGTTTGCATAATCATTATGCTACCTTCCCCCACCCCTCTTCTGTTTCTTCTCTTTCTTTCTCTCTCTCCCTCTCTCTCTCTCTCTCTGTCTCTCTGTCTCTCTCTCTCTCTTCTTGCCTCCAGGGTTATTGCTGGGAATTGGTGCCTGCACTACAAATCCATTGCTCCTGGAGGCCATTTCCCCCATTTTTTTGTTGCCCTTGTTGTTGTTGTTATTATTGTTGTAATTGCTGCTGCTGTTGCAGGATAGGACAGAGAGAAATGGAGAGAGGAGGGGAAGACAGAGAAGGGGAGAGAAAGACGGACACCTGCAGACCTGCTTCACCGGCCCGTGAAGCGACCCCCCTGCAGGTGGGGAGCTGGGGACTCGAACCAGGATACCTGCACCAGTCCTTGCATTTCCACCATGTACACTTAACCCACTGCACTACCGCCCAGCCCTCCTTCTGTTTCTCTTTAATCTCAGTAGTAAATTCAGAATCCATTGACAGCTGCACCTTTCTAGATATACAAATCCGCAAACTTTTGTCTTTATTTTCAAAATTCATATTGTTCTGAAACATATATTTTTGAAATAGATGTGTAGACTCATTTGCAACATAATGCCGCCTGATGGATGAGACTATCATCTTCCTTTATTTTATTTAGTATACTTTTAATATGTTTTTCTGCTGCTAAAGTTTAGGAGCTGCTTGGGAAGTATTACATAACATATGCTATATATATTCACTACACTAGTTTCCCAAAGTATGCAAATTCTTACATTCCAAACATATTTGCCCTAGGAGTTCTACATAAGGAGCCATGGGCCAGCTTAAGTTGATTCAAAGAATCTATATAATTTAGATGTGTGACTTTCCAAGGTATAATTTGGAAATATGCATGTAATATTCAATAAAAAAGTACATCATCAAATCATTAAGCCATTATTTATTAAACTTTCTTGGAAGAAATAGCACAGCACTATACAGAGGAGTCATTCACCAAATAAACATTTGCCAGTCCATTCCATGTACACTTAACTCTACGCAGCAAAGATGATATACTGATGATTGTTTCACCTATTGGCATTTATGTGATTTTCCACCACCACCCTTGCGTGCTATAGCATAGTCTTAAAGAGATTCTTTAGTAGAATTTTCTTTTATCCTTGTTTTGTTTTTTTATTACAGGGTGTTCATAAGAATGGAAGCACTGTTTTCTTGCCACACTCCTTATTGTTCTATCTCCTGAACCTTCAGAGCCTTGGGGAAGAGCCTGTGTTTAATGATGACAAGCTTGTCACCAGTATAGCATCCAGTCTGAGTCTAAAAACAAGTTAAAGACAAACTTAGAGTCCACATAGTCACTTCAATCAACCACTTCGTGCCACTGTTTTCCCAAGATGAATCGATACACAACTATGAGGCAGCTGGGGGATGGCACTTATGGGAGTGTGCTGATGGGCAAGAGCAACGAGTCCGGGGAGCTGGTGGCCATCAAGAGGTATGTCGTGATCGCCAGGTGCCCTTTGAACTCTCTTCTTGCCCTTAACTCCCTTGCGATTAGACAGACATAGAGAGAGGTCTACTCACATCTCCAGACCTCTGCTCCACTAGGGAAAGATAGGAATAAGCTGGGGTATGAATCGACCTGTCAACACCCACGCTCAGCAGAGAAGCAGCTACAGAAGCCAGAACTCTTATCTTCTGCTCTCCCAAAACAACCTTGACCCATACTCCCAGTGGGGGAGAAGTGATAGGATGAAGATAATAGAGCTCTGGATCCAGCCTCATCAGCACCCAGAGAAGAGAGAGAGAGAGAGAGAGAGAGGGAAAAGGACAGGGACATATGGAAGTAGTTATGTTGTCATGAGTGGCTTGGAAGGGAAGAGAAGATTGAGTCAGAATGGAAAGGGGGCAATTATGAATAAATGTGGACAGGTAGTTGTAGAGATGATGTGATGGTTGGCCCATGTCTACAACTTTAGGGGAACTGTGGTGGACTGCAGTGGGGAGTCTGATGATTCAGAACTCTGGTGGTAGGAATGGTGTGGACTTACACACCTGTTGACATGTAATTCTGTAATATAAAAAAAAAGTTTTTAATTTAAAATAAAGGAGAGGTCCAGTTGGGACCCATACTTGTTGGACTAATGTGGAATGATAATCTGGAGAAAATAGTGCCAGAGGGAATTCTGCTGCAGATATTATCTTCATGATCTGGTTTTTCTCAGTTACAGTGATAAATCAAAAATTATAAGGGCCAGGGAGAAAGCACAGGCTTTCATGTCAGAGGCACCAGTAATCCAGGTTCAATCCTTGACACCTTCATAAGCCAGAGATGAGCACTGTCCTCAGTTTAAAATAATTAATAATAATATTAATAGTAATACTAATTAAGTGTTCTGTGTTTTATGCTTAAGAATTTTCTCTATTATCTTTATTGGCTACAGACAGCCAGAAATTGAGAGGAAAGGGGAGACACAGACAGAGACACCTGCTGCACTGTTTCACCACTTGTGAAGCTTCCTCCCTGCAGGTGGGGACCAGTTTCTTGAACCCAGTTTCTTACACATGACAGAGTAGAATTTATTATTTCTTTAAAATAGTAGGCTCATGGGAGTCGGGTGGTAGCGCAGCGGGTTAAGTGATGATGGCGCAAAATGCAAAGACCAGCATAAGGATCCCAGTTCGAGTCCCCGGCTTCCCACCTGCAGGGGGGGGTGGCTTCACAAGCGGTGAAGCAGGTCTGCAGATGTCTATCTTTCTCTTCCCCTCACTGTCTTCCCCTCCTCTCTCCATTCCTCTCTGTCCTATCCAACAACGACAACAAAAATAATTACAACAATAAAACAAGGGCAACAAAAAGGAATAAATCAATTAAATAAATAAATAAATAAATAAATAAACATTTTTAAAAAAATAGTAGGCTCATAGGCCAGAGAGGCGATTTGACCGTGGTAGAGTGCTTGCCTTGTATAGGTGAGGCCCAGGACTCAGTCCCTGGTACCACATAACAGGAACAATGGTATAGCAAGTGAAACTCCGTGGATGGGGGATCAGTGCTTTGCTTTATCTCTATGTCACTGTCTTATGGAAAAATTTAAAAGTGGGCCAACGAAGTGACTCAGCAGTAAAGTACACTCATGAGATTCTGAGTTCAGTTTCCAGCACCATATAAAACAAATCAGTTACTTAATGAATAATGGGTATCAAGATCAGATGATATTCATAATATCAAATTGAGTTCTGAGATGCTTATAGGATTTTCCTGAGCTTACCAATAAAACAATTATTTCTTTTTCAGATACACTGCATTATATAATATATGCACACATATATAAATATTGAAGGCTTGGTGGCATAAAATAAGAATAAACATCTATAATTCACTCAGTTTCTAGGTGTCAAGAATTCAGAAGCAGCATAGCTGGGTTGTTCAGGTCCCTGGTCTCTGATGGGGTGGCAGTCAGATATCTACTGATTATACCCTCTGCCAAGATTCTAGCCCCTGAAGGCCGGGCTGAGGCAGGTGGGTCCACATCCAAGTGGCTCACTAACTATGAGTTTGCTTGGGCAGCTCTAACAAAATTCCACAGTCTTGGGGTAGTGCTAGTGGGTGCCTAACAAGAGTTCTCTCTTGAAGCTGGAGGTTCCAGTCTGAGGTTAAGGTTTCCAAGCAGGTTGGTTTCTCCTGAGGCTTCTTTTCCTTGGCTTATGGAAGCCATCTTCATATTATCTTCCTCTGTGTGAGTCTGTGTCCTGATCTTCTTTTTTTTTAATTTCTTTATTGGGGAATTAATGTTTTACATTTGACAGTAAATACAATAGTTTGTACAAGCATAATATTTCCAGTTTTCCACATAACAATACAATCCCTGCTAGGTCCTCTGTCATCCTTCTTGGACCAGTATTCTCTACCCCATCCCCCACCCCCAGCCACCTACCCCAGAGTCTTTTACTTTGGTGCAATACACCAATTCCAGTTCAGGTTCTACTTGTATTTTCTTTTCTGATCTTGTTTTTCAACCTCTGCCCGAAAGTGAGATCATCCCATATTTATCTTTCCTGATCTCTTCTTATGAAGACACTCATGATAACAGATTAGGGCCTATCCAAAGATTTCACTTAACCTTAATCACCTATTGAAGATCTATCTCCAAGTGCAGTCCTGCTCTGAGGTACTGGAAGTGAAAATATCAACATGTGAATTGTGTGGACACATCTGGTCCCATAACAGGTGCCGGGGTGAAGCCCAAAACTTAGTCTAATATCAAGGAGAAGGCAGGGCTGGTTTCTCCTGAGGACTGTGAGGGAAGGATGTTTTCTGGGAGCCCCTCTTGGCACAGACGACATTTTCTCCCTTCACCTCTTCACATTAACTTTACTCAGTCCATGTGTCTGTCCAAACGTCACCTTTCTGTAAGGACACCAGTCACACTGGATTAAAGTCTACCTTAATAATTTCATTTTTAAAATTTGTTTTATATTTATTTCCTTTTTTGTTGCCCTTGTTGTTTTACTGTTGTAGTTATTATTGATGTTATCATTGTTGAATAGGACAGAGAAATGGAGAGAGGAGGGGAAGACAGAGAGGGGGAGAGAAAGATAGACGCCTGCAGACCTGTTTCACTGTCTATGAAACGACTCCCCTACAGGTGGGGAGCCGAGGCTCGAACTGGGATCCTCACACCAGTCCTTGCGCTTTGCGCCACATGCGCTTAACCCGCTGCGCTACCGCCCGACTCCCGCATGGGTTCTATTTCTAAGCTACATCCTCAGTCATTTACTCTTTTGCAGTTTCTCTTCCTGGCTATTTTGCTCTGCTGTTGTTGTTCACAAGGGAGATACAACACAGCACTAGTGCTGCCTTCAGTACCAAAACACCTCCCGTGTGGTACAAGGGCTCTACCTGGAACATGTGCATGGCAAGGCATGCACTCTACCCAATGACCACTCTTAATGAGGGAAGGCAACACTTTCTCAGGCTCAGTTAGAAGGCTCTGGCCATTCTCACTGGACAGGAGTGTTCCACACGCACACCTCACTATGAGGAGATAGCAAACTGAGCAAAAACTGGCACTTTGCTATATAAAATCTAGCATGGGAGAGTAAAGAGGAAGGGAAGAAAGGTTCATGGACATGTCACTCATCATGTCTGCCGTGTTCAGAACCACAATGCTCCTCCTCTCATAGCTAAGGACAGAGGAAGAAGAAACGAGGAGTCACGTGTGGAAGGTTTGAAGAAAAATTGAAACTTGGGTGGGGGAAGACAGCATAATGGTTATGGTTATGCAAAGAGACTTTCATGCCTGAGGCTCCAAGGTCTCAGGTTCAATCCCCACACCACCATAAGCCAGAGCTGAGCAGTGCTCTGGTAAAAAATAAAATTTAAAAAAGCTTAAAAAAAAAGTTAAAGAAAAAAATTGAAATTTCAAGGTGAAGCAGTGTTGCAGGTGTCTCTTTGTCTCCCTCTCTGTCTCCCTCTTCCCTCTGGATTTCTGGCTAGCTCTATTCAATAAATAAACAAAGATAAAAAGTTAAAAATAAACATTAAAAAAAATCATATCCATTATCAACAACTGCACTGTAGTCTGCTAAGCACCACCACCACAAAAAGGAAAAAAAAGTCAGTGGTGTAGCTGTATGTCCAGATCTTCAATCCCCATATACTAAACTTTGCCTTACTTATTTCAGGATGAAGAGAAAATTCTACTCTTGGGACGAATGCATGAACTTGAGAGAAGTTAAGGTAAATGCCTAGAGATGAGAAACTTAAGATGCATTATTTCCCTTAAGCCTCTTTTCTGAGGATAGTTGCTAAGGAGATTACTCGGGTTTTTTGTTTTGTTTTGTTTTTTGTGAAAAGTAACCTAAAGATAATTGGGCCTCTTAGGTCTTTTCATTTATCTTTCTAAAATAATTTCTCATCAGAATTTGAAAGTGTACTCCCACACGAAAGAGAACATTAGAATTTATGTTACCAAAGGAAATATAACTTTGAAAACTACTACATACAATTTCCTTAGTTTTTATGCTGTGATTTGGATCAATTTTTTTTTACATGCAGTATCTTTTTAAAGATATATTTATTGGGAGTCGGGTGGTAGTGGTAGCGCAGCGGGTTAAGTGTACGTGGCATGAAGCACAAGGACAGGCTAAGGGATCCCGGTTCAAGCCTCTGGCTCCCCACCTGCAGGGGAGTCACTTCACAAGTAGTGAAGCAGGTCTGAAGGTGTCTCTCTTTCTCTCCCCTGCTCTGTCTTCCCCTCCTCTCACAATTTCTATCTGTCCTATCCAACAACGACGACATCAATAACAACAACAATAATAACTACAACAATAAAACAAGGGCAACAAAAGGGAATAAATAAATATTTAAAAATAATAATTTAAAAAATATATATATTATTTACTATTGTACAGATACAAAGAGAAATTGAGAGGGGAGAGACAGAGAGATATCTGCAGGTCTGTTTCACCACTAGTGAAGCTTTCTCCCTGAAGGAGGGGACCAAGGGTTTGAACCTGGGCCCTTGTGCACTGTCTTCTTCTTCTAGCGTTTGCCCTTCTTCCGTAGCCAGTCAACAGCATCAGGTTGAGCCTGATGTAAAGTTTCAAGACCTCCTTTGAATCTGGAGAGGTGGCAGTCGTTGACTATGTGGGTCATAGTCTGTCTGGAGCCTCTGGGGCAGTTCAGGTGGTCTCTGGCTCCCCAGCGATGGAACATAGCGGCGCACTGGCCATGGCCTATTCGATAGCGATTGAGGAGGGCCCAATCATAACGTGCTAGGTCAAAGCCGGGTTGACGCTTGCAGGGGTCTGTGATGAGGTGTTTGTTCTTTACCTCAGCTGACTGCCAACTCTGTTTCCAAGAGTCTGGAACAGAGAAGTTCAGTGTAGGCATAGGGGACCAGATTGGGTGACGAGACGTCAAGCGTTGGACAGGGTGGGCAAAGATATCCGCGTATATTGGCAGGTCCGGTCGAGCGTAGACGTGGGAAATGAACTTAGATGATGCCGCATCCCGACGAATATCTGGCGGGGCGATCTTGCTAAGAACTGGCAGCCATGGAACCGGGGTGGAACGGATGGTTCCAGAAATTATCCTCATGGAGGAATATAATTTGGAATCGACCAAGTGGATATGGGGGCTACGGAACCATCCTGGGGCACAGTATTCTGCAGTGGAATAGCATAATGCCAGAGATGATGATCGTAGTATGGAAGCGCTCGCGCCCCATGAGGAGCTGGCCAGTCTAGCAATGATGTTATTCCTCGCGCCCACCTTTGCTGCAGTTTTTATGAGATGTTCGTGAAATGACAGAGTGCGATCGAGAGTAACGCCAAGATAGACTGGCTGGGCTTCATGCCGGATTCTCGTATCGCCAAGCTGCACATTAAGCTCACGCGAGGCCGAGGCATGGTGTAGATGGAAAACAGATGATACCGTTTTTGCAGTGCTAGGGATTAGTCGCCATTTTTTACAGTAATCAGATATCAGAGACATGTCTTTCGTGAGTGTTTCCTCGAGGATGTTGAACTTGGATGCCTGAGTTGCACAGCAGATTTCATCGGCGTAGATGAACTTCCTTGAAGAAGTTTCTGGGAGGTCATTGATGTAAATATTAAATAACGTAGGAGCCAGAACAGAGCCCTGGGGGAGGCCACTTGAGACAAGTCTCCATCTGCTAGACTTGTCACCCAGACTGTAATATGTGTACTTAACCAGGTGCGCCATAGCCTCCTTCCTTGGAATTCCTAATAGAGTTAAGTCATTAAAAAGTCTAGACTGGGGCCAGGTGGACCTGGTGCACCTGGCTGAGTACACGTTACAATGCACAAAGACTCAGGTTCAAGCCCTGTGTCTCCACCTGCAGAGGGAAAGCTTTGCAAGTGGTGAAGCAGTGTTTCAGGTGTGTCTCTGTCTTTCTCCGTCTCTATCTTCCCCTTCCTGCTCAACTTCTGGCTGTCTGTATCCAATAAATAAATAAAGATAACTTAAAAGGGGGGGAGGAAGGGAGAGGGAGAGGGAGAAAGCCATATTGGACAACTGAAAGAAAAAAAAAACTAGACTAAGAAAAAGGTAAAGAGAGCCGGGTGGTGGTGCACCTGGTTGTTCTAATGTACAAAGAGCTGGGGTTTGAGCCCTCGGTCCCCACCTGTAGGGGGCAAGCTTTGCAAGTGGTGAAGCAGTGCTGCATGTATCTCTCTCCCCTCTCTATTATCCCCTTTCCTCTCATTCAATAAATAAATAAAGATACTTAAAAATTTTTAACAACACAAAAGTGAAAGATTGAAACTTTTGGTAGCTTTATTGACTTTTTTTTTTTAGCGCTCACATTCACTCTTTAAGCAGTTGCTGCTTATTTTAAACTGGTGTCTTAAGATACCTTTATATGTGTGACTATCAATCACTACCATATATCAATAGTAAAACTTCATTCACTAATGACGTCAGAAAAAAATAGAAAATCACAGTGAATTCCTACCTCTAACTTTGCTTTGAGAGTTTCAATGTAAATTTGTTGTGTTACAGTCTCTGAAAAAACTTAATCATGCCAACGTGATTAAACTGAAAGAAGTTATCAGAGAAAATGACCATCTATATTTTATATTTGAATATATGAAAGAAAACCTCTATCAATTAATGAAAGACAGGTATGTCTTTGTTTAATGAAAATGAATTTAGTCCTTTCCTGAGTTCCTTGGATTTTTTTCAATGTCATACTCTACAACATAAAAACTTTCCATTTCAGCTGGTAGGTTTAAATTCATGATCTCTGTCATCTTTATCAAAGGATAACATCTAACAGTAAAAAAAAAAGAAGAAGAAGAAGAAGAAGAAGCAATTGTGACACAGGTCCCATTATTCATATGTAATTCCTTAAAAGCTAAAGTAAATATTTCACATATACCACAAGGCTATACTTTTAAAGTCAAAATCTATCTACTGTTTAATACTCAGCAGCAAATATGCTTTCAGCAAAGTTGAGACTACCTGTTGTTCTTACAAGCATCTTGTGAAAGGTCATTGAAAGAACAGAGGAAGGAATAAAGTATCACTTAGGAATGGATATGTGATGAATTCATTCATCAGGATGCTTGTAAACCATGATGAAATCGCTAATAAAATTTTCAGCAGAGGGAGTCGGGCGGGCGGTGGTGCATCAGGTTAAGCACACATGGTGCAAAGCACAAGGACTGGCATAAGGATCCCAGTTCGAGCCACCTGCAGGGGAGTCACTTCACAAGTGGTGAAGCAGGTCTGCAGGTGTCTGTCTTTCTCTCTCCCTCTCTGTCTTCCCCTCCTGTCTTCATTTCTATCTGTCCTATCCAACAACGACGACATCTATAACCACAAATGTTAAAACAACAAGGGCAACAAAAAGGGAAATTTTTTAAAAAGCTAAAAAAAATTCAGCAGAAAAAAATAATGATATATATATTTTTTTTAATCAGTGTACTGCTCAGTTCTGGCTACGGTAGAGCTGAGGATTGAACCTGGAGCTCAGTGCCTCAGGCATGAAAATCAAGTGGGTTGTTGTTGTTGTTGTTTGTTTTGTTTTGTTTTGCCTCCAGGGTTATTGCTGCGGCTCAGTGTCAGCACTACTAATCCACCAATCCTGGCAGCCATTTTTTCCTATATTTATTTATTTATTTATTTTTATTTTATCTGATAGGACAGAGAGAAATTGAGGGGAGAAAGACAGATTCCTGTAAATCTGCTTCACTGCTTGTGAGCAAAATCGTGTCTGGGGTTCAGAGAGCCCAGACTCAATCCACAGCAGCACCATAAGCCAAAGATGAGCAGTTCTCTGGTCCAATACATTTACTTAACATCAATACAAAACAACAAAAAAAGGATTCTAATTTCCATTTTTAATTTTTTTTTTTTTTTACTTTAATGAGAAAGAGTAGATACAGAGGGAAAGATACCGAGAGAGAAAAAGAGAGGAGAACACTGCTCAGTTCTGGCTTATGGTGGTGCTGGGAATTGAACCAGGGACCTCAGGGCCTCAGGCTTGAAAAACTTTTGCAGAACCATTATCTAATTTTCATTTTTTAAAGGATCTTTAACTCTATAAAACTATCCATCATGAGGACAGTGGGTTTGAGCTATCCATCATAAGGATTACATTATTTGTTCGTTACACTCATTTCTTTTTGTTGGTTGGTTGGTTGGTTGGTTGATTAACAAAATTATATAACTATTTATTGGTCATTTCTTCACAGAAACAAATTGTTCCCTGAGTCAGTCATCAGGAATATTATGTATCAAATATTGCAAGGGCTGGCATTTATCCATAAACATGGTAAGTTTCAAGATCCTTGTCATTGCCTTTTTAGGTCATTAATAAAATCCTTATAAGAATTCTATAGGGGGGCCAGGTGGTGGCACACCTGACTGAGTCCATGTTACAATGCACAAGGACCCAGGTTTGATCCCCTGGTCCCTACCTGCAGGGGGAAAGCTTTGAGGGTGATGAAGCAGTGTTGCAGGTGTCTTTCTGTCTCTCTCTTTCTATCTATCTATCTATCTCCCCCCTACTCTCTTCATTTCTGGCCGTCTCTATCCAATAAATAAATAAAAGATAATAAAAACATTTTTCAAAGATTAAAAAAAGGAATTCTACATAATGGTACATTGGTTAACTATAAATTTTCCAGTAATGATAAGTAAAAATGCATCATATTAAACTATAGTGACAAACCAGTCCTATATCCTCTGCAAGTTTTTTTTTAATTATCTTTATTTACTTATTGGATAGAGACAGCCAGAAACCAAGAGGGAAGGGGGTGATAGAAAAGGAGACAGAGATACCTGCATCACTGTTTCACCACTTGTCCTGCAGGTGGGGACCGAGGACTTAAATCTGGGTCCTTGTGCCTCATATCGTGTGCACTCAACCAAGTGCAACATCATCTGGCCCTGCAAGTTTTAATTAAGAATGATAATTCTTCCTGAAGGTCTTTGTACAGATTAGTGGAGATGATCATACTCTGATAGTATCTTGCCTAGAATTGAATGTATTCATAAAGAGAAATATATACTAAATGGACAGGTATTATTATTTTTATCTTACACACTATGGGAAACTTGCTTGTCACATTATTTTTAAAGTTTGATCCCTATTTCCTACCAGTCCTAGACAATTAATATGGTCTCTTTTGTTCCAAGTTCACATTCCTAATTATAATAGGCTCATTGATACTGTAATAGTTCAGCTATACTTAAACTGTCCAAGCATGACAATTTATTGTTTTTCTTCTCTATGTTACCAAGGTTTTTTCCATAGGGATATGAAACCAGAAAACTTGCTTTGCATGGGTCCAGAACTTGTGAAAATCGCTGACTTTGGACTAGCAAGAGAACTGAGATCACAGCCACCATATACCGATTATGTATCTACTCGGTGGTGAGTAATTCTGTGCATCTGTCCATATATCTAAGGTAGACCTTTCCTACATGGATTATTACAAGTCTTCCTAGAGGCTTCATAGGACAAAGTATGGGTTGAATTTGCATTCTTGAGAGAGAGAAGGACTGGGTCATAACTACTCTGACTCATGCAATAAGAAAAAAGAAAAGCCTACATAACTCTAAGTCTCCTGGCAGCCATTCTCTATAGATAGAGACAATGCCCGGGAGTCGGGTGGTAGCTCAGAGGGTTAAGCGCAGGTGGCGCAAAGCGTGAGGATCCCAGTTCGAGCCCCCAGCTCCCCACCTGCAGGGGAGTCGCTTCACAAGCGGTGAAGCAGGTCTGCAGGTGTCTATCTTTCTCCCCCCCTCTGTCTTCCCTTCCTCTCTCCATTTCTCTCTGTCTTATCCAACAACAATGACATCAATAATAACTACAACAATAAAACAACAAGGGCAACAAAAGGGAATAAATAAATATTTTTTTAAAAAAAGAAAGAGAGCACTCGAGAGACAAAGAGAAACAGAGAGACGTCTGCAGCACCGTCCCACCACTTGAGGGAACAGGGGCTTGAACTTGAGTCCTTGAGTATGGTGGTTATGTGTGTGTTCTACCAGGTAAACCACCACTTAACCCACCCCCAATTTTTTAAAAATCATTCATAAATTTATTCAATAAATATTTGTGGAATTCCTACTAAGTACCAGATACTATTTGGGAATACATAACAATACAGAAAAACCTCTGCCTCATGCTACTTACATGACATCCAACACGGCAGTGAACAACCGAAAAACATCAAGGGGGCCGGGTGGTAGCACAGCGGGTTAAGAGCACATGGAGCAAAGAGCAAGGACCGGCCTAAGGATCCTGGGTTGAGCCCACCGTTCCCCAACTGCAAGGGGGGGGAGTCACTTCAGAAACGGTGAAGCAGGTCTGCAGGTGTCTATCTTTCTCTCCTCCTCCTCTCTGTCTTCCCCGTCTCTCTCCATTTCTCTCTGTCCTATCCAACAACAACAACAATAAGAACAAGGATAAACAGCAAGAGCAACAAAAGGGGAAGAATGTCCTCCAGAGAAGCAGTGGATTCATAGTGCTGGCACCGAGCCCCAGCAATTACCCAAATGCTAATCACTGGTGGCATAATATATCCATTCACCCAGTAGAATGTTTTCAGCAACAATCGTGAAGATTTATGACATTATGCAACAAAAAAGTAGCTTTGAGAGTCAGAGGTTAGGTGCAAAAAGGTGCCCATACTATGTGACTTCACATATATGGAGTCAAACACAAAGTAACAACAACAACAACAAAAATACTGGGTGTTGCTTAATGAGAGCATGTAGCCAAACAAAACAGAACTTAGTCCACTCCATCTTTGGATCTATAACAAAAATAGCCATTGAAAAAAAATTTTTTTCATAGGTATCGCGCTCCTGAAGTTTTATTAAGATCTTCAGTTTATAGCTCTCCCATTGATGTGTGGGCTGTTGGGAGTATTATGGCTGAACTATATACATTAAGACCGCTTTTCCCAGGAACAAGTGAAGTTGATGAAATCTTTAAGATTTGCCAAGTTCTAGGGACTCCAAAAAAAGTAAGTATGCTTGTCCTTAAAATCTTATAAGCAGGGGTCGGGCGGTAGTGCGGAGAGCATTAAGCTCACATGGTGCAAAGCTCAAGGACCAGCTTAAGGATCCTGGTTGGATCCCCCCCCATCCTGATGGCCTGCAGGTGTCTATCTTTCTCTCCCCTTCTCTGTCTCCCCTCCTCTCTGGATTTCTCTCTGTCCTATCCAACAATGACATTGACAACAACAATAATAAGAGTAACAACAAGAGCAACAAAAAAGGGGAAAATAGCCTCCAGGAGCAGTGGATTTGTAGTGCAGGCACCAAACCCCAGTGATAACCTGGAGGCAAAAAAAAAAAAAAAAAAATCTTAAAAGCTCTTGCTTATTAATGCTGCCTATCTATCTGGTATTTTTATTTTCAAACAGTTTTATACCACATAGTTTAAACTTTTCATATGAGTTTTATTTTTAAAATTTGGCTAAGATGGCTGTAAGAAGCCAGAATCTCATCAGTCCAAAGGAGAAAAAAATGCCTTTCTTTAATAACTTAAAGGAAACTTTTTTTATTACTATTGGATAGAAACAGAAAAATTGAGAAAGAGGGAGATAAAGAGAGAGTGAGACAGAGAGACACCTACAGCCCTGCTTCACCACTTGTGAAGTGTTCCCCCTGCAGGAGAGGACCCAGGGGTCTGAACCTAAGTCCTTGTGCAGTGTAATGTGTGCACTTAACTAGGTGTACCACTGCCTGGCCCCTTGGGGAATTCTTTTTAATTTGCATCAACTTTTGGTTGACGAGTACATAGATAATTTTATAAACTGCCAGCTTGTTCTGTGATGCCCATTGGCATTGACTCAATACAATCTCCCAAATTCTGGATGATCTTTCTTCCTAATTTTCTACTGTTTTTTTTTTTTTATTTCTCTCTCTGCACCACGAAATTTAATTTCTTGAACTGCATACTTTTCAATGACTGTGTTCACCTAGACCTAACTTTCTGAGTTGTACTTAATAAATGTAAGTGTATGTAATTAATGTCCTCTATCCTTGTAAAAAACATTAAATGTATAAACTTCACTACTGAAGTGTTAACATAATTGTCATCCGTAGCTATATGGATTTTTTAAAACAATGAATGTAACATATAAGAAATATCTTTATACTAGCCTCTTTGTAAAGCCCATTTCCTTTCATTCAAAAACCACCCAGATAGCATCATCAAGATCTAAAGATTAGATACAAATTTAATATTTTAAAGTCTATAAAAGAATTTTTTTCATTCTCCCTAACTCCTAGTGCTGTTCTTTCTATAGTACTTGTAATAATGAACTGGTGTTTCATTCTCACATTTACACGTATGGATACATGTATCAGCACTTTCACATGTAGGTGCTTATTTATTGCTATGCTTTAAATTGATGACTAGGAACAACTTTCTTTTTGTCTTCCCCTGTTAAACAGAGTGACTGGCCAGAAGGGCATCAGCTTGCCTCCTCAATGAACTTCCGCTTTCCCCAGTGTGTTCCTATAAACTTGAAAACACTCATCCCCAATGCCAGTAATGAAGCCATTCAGCTAATGACAGAAATGTTAAGTTGGGATCCCAAAAAACGACCAACAGCAAGCCAGGTAACACAAATTAAGTCCCCAAGCTCAAGACACCTTGTGTATGTTCAGCATGGATGGATGGCAAGGATAGCCAATCTGAGGATGCTCCATGCTTCTTGGCGCTCATGAGAACTTAGTAGGTTAAGACTGAAAAGAATCGATCTCTAATGACAAAAAAAATCAGGTACATGACAGACTAATTTGGAAAATAAAAACATACCATGGATAATAATAATAATAATAAAATACCCTCCTCAGTAATACATCATGGTAAATTTTCTGAGGCTTGCAGACTGGGATAGAGTGAATTTTTATTTTTATTGATTTATTTTGTCACCAGTGTTATCACTGGGGCTCACTGCCTGCACTGCTCCACCATCATTTCCAAAGGTCATTTTTCCCTCTTTCTCATTCTTTCATTCATTTTTTTTTCTCTTCTTTTTTTCTTTTTAATAAAGGCAAGAGACAGAAAGAGAGGGACAAAGAGAAGAGACACCTACAGTACTGCTCCACGATTGGTGAAGCTCCCCAACTCCAACTCCTAGGGAGTGAACCTAGGTTCTCAAGCATGAGAGCAAGTAAAGTGTGTACTCCACTAGGTGGGCTACCACCAGCCCCTGGGGTGGATTCCGGTTTACTCTATACAACAGCTGCATTACTCTTCTGAACAGAAGTAACCTCAACCTCCCACTAGAGGGCAGCACGCAACACTCATTGGATAGAGACAGAGAAACTGAGAAGGGAGGGGGAGATAGAGAGGGGGGAAAGTCAGAAAGCCACCTTCAGCCCCGCTTCACCACTCAAGAAGCTTTCTCTCCTGCCGGTGGGGACCAGGAGTTTGAACCTGGCTCCTTGCGTGCGCCTTGCATACCATAATGTGTGCACTCAATCAGGTGTGCCACCGCCTGACCCCAGTCTGAGACTTTTTAAGCATGAAAGCAAAATTTAAAAGTAATCTATAAAATAGAACTATAATATTATTAAAGCTTGTTATATAACTAGAAAGAAATACTGAAAATAAAAACATCATAATGTGAACAGTAGTTTCGTATACCCTCTATACTCTAGGAAAAGATTATCCCCTTAAAATAACAAGAAATTTTGTTCATTTTTAAATCTTTCCTTTTGGAGGATAGTAGCTAGTATTACAGAAAGGAAAGAATTATAAGAGATAAAAATCTCAAAATTATAAAACACATTCAAAAAGACTGTACTCAGAAATTACCATTATTTACTTAGGAGTTATGCCATTGAATTACAAACTGTGACGGAGTCCAGCATTTACATTATCCTCTGTGTCTTCAGTATATTCAAACTCCCACATTACTTGAGCTGCACTCAGCAGTGGTGCTATTCAAACACACACATCATTTAATAATGGCGATGCCATAATACTGTGGTGGGGATATCGTAGAGTAAAAACTCTTTCCAGAGCCACCTCTCCCTTACCTGGGTCTTGTCTACCTTCCCACAACCCAGCTTCTTGTGGCAAAGGAGAGATGGAAATAAGGGCAAGGTTTGGTTGTAGGATCCAGGGCCCATGTCTCTCTGAACACGGCCTTTCCACCTCTGAAAGTATTACCTGTGTATCAAAGGTCAGGGTTCAGGCAGGTGGGTATTGGCTCAGGGTAGGAGATGCAGGTTATATCTTAAGGAACTTCCTGGGGAGTCGGCGGTAGCACAGTGAGTTAAGCGCAGGTGGCGCAAAGTGCAGTGACCAGCTTAAGGGACTTCCCCTTAAACAATAAAACAAAAGAACAAGAAAACAAAAAACCCAAACTCTACAACATTAACATTATCTAGCATTTTATTTTAAATTAATCACATCAAATCTACCCAATGTTCATAAAGCTCAACATATTTTCTTTTTTCTTTTTTGCTTCCAGGATTATTGCTGGGGCTTGGTGCCTGCACCACGAATCCACTGCTCCTGGAGGCTTTTTTTTTTTTAATTCCGTTTTTGTTGCCCTTGTTGTTTATCATTGTTGTGGTTATTATTGTTATTGTTGATGTCATTGTTGTTGATGTTGTTGTTGTGGGATAGACACCTTGCAGACCTGCTTCCCCGCTTGTGACGTGACCTGCCTGCAGGTGGGGAGCTGGGGGCTGGAACCCAGATCCTTCCACCGGTCCTTGCACTTCTCGCCATGCAAGCGCTTAGCCTGCTGCGCTACCGCCCAGCCTCTTTTTCTTTATTGTTTATTTATTTATTTATTTTTATTTTATTTTATTTGTTGCCACCAGGGTTGTCGCTAAGGCTCAGTGCCATGAATCCACTGCTCCTGGAGGCCATTTTTTTTTCCATTTTTGTTGCCCTTGTCTTTGCTGTTGTCATTATTGTTATTGTTGCCATTGATGATGATGATGTTGGATAGGACAGAGAGAAATCGAGCGAAGAGGGGAGATGGGGGGGGAGAGAAAGACAGACACCTGCAGACCTGCTTCACCGCTCATGAGGCCACCCCTCTGCAGGCGGGGAGCCAGGGGCTTGAAATGAGATCCTTAAGCTGGTCCTTGTACACTCAACCCACTGCTACCGCCCGACCCCCTATTGTTTCTTTTTTAACCAGAACACTACTAAACTTTGGTGTAATGTCGTGCAGGAGATTGAACCCTACTGGGATCTCAGAGCCTCAGAAATAAAAGCCTGTTGTGTAAACTTCTGTGCTATGTCCCCAGTCCTAAAATATATTTTCATACAGAAAAATTAACAAATAGAACAGTTTTACCCAGATGAAAATTAGGAATGAATTTAAAGGCTCGGAAGATAGCATAATGGTTATGCAAGAAAGACTTTCATGCCTAAGGCACCGAAGCTTCCAGATTTAATCACCAGAAATCAGAGCTGGCAAAAAAAAAAAAAAAAAAGGAGGAGGAGGAGAAAGGGGAAGGAAGAAGGAAAGGGGGGGAGAGAGAGAGAGAGAGAGAAAGGGAGGGAGAGAAAGGGCATGGTCACAAGGAAGGAGGGAGAGATGGCCAAAGGAAGGAATTTAAAGGAATTTGGCGTGCTAGTTATTAGTAAGAGAGGGAGTATGGATGGTACATTCTAGCCCCCCAGCTCCCTGCCACATAGATGTACTTTTTTTTCTTGTTTGGGCATTTTTTGTTTGTTTTTGTTTTGGCAGCCACCACTTTAGGCCACTTTTTCCATTCAGATAGACACAGAGGGGGTGGACACACCACACGCAGCACTGAAGCTTCCCCCATTGCCAAAGCATCTCCCATTCGGTGTTGGGACTCGAACCTACAGTATATGATAGCGCTGCAGGCAAGGACCCAGTAAACTATCTCTCTGGTCCAAATTCACATTTTCAAATGAAATTCACAAGGGCTGGGTGGTGGCACACCTGACTGAGCACACACGTTTACAGCGTGCAAGGACCAGGCAGGGTTCAAGCCCCAGTCCCCACCTTCAGGAGGAAAGCTTTGTGAGTGGTGAGGCAGGGCTGCAGGTGTCTCTGTCTCTCTCCCTCTCTGTCACCTCCTCACCTCTTGATTTCTGGCTGTCTCTATCCAATAAATAAAGATATTAAAAATCATAAAAGTAAATAAAAATAAAATTCACTTCTTGGATTTCTTTTTCACCACACAAGAGGAAAACTGGGTGCTCCCTGCATCTCTGAAGTTTATCTAGGCAAGTCATAGATGCCTTGCCCAACACCAGAGAGCACATTTAGGTGAAACATCTTTATGTTTGCTTTTCCCATGCTTTTGCAGGCATTGAAACACTCCTATTTTCAAGTTGGTCAAGTATTAGGTCCGTCGTCCCACCTTCTGGAAACAAAACAGCCTTTAAGTAAGCAGGTGCAACCACCAGAAGCAAAGCCATGTTTAGTTGATCTAGAACCTCAGCCCCTGCCAGACATCAACAATCAGACTGCTGGACTGCCCCCACCAAAACTCAGCCAGCAGCCACTGCAGTCCATCCAGCCACCACAGAACACGAGTGTCCAGCAAGCGCCAAAGCAGCCGGCACAACAGAAACTGCCACAAACACTATTTCCAAGTATCGTCAAAAACATGCCAACGGTAAGGAGCCCATAAAGATGCCCATAGTGAAACAGTTACATTGATCCGATTAGGATTTCATCTCCAGGCCTTTCTATTAAAAAAAAAAAAAAAAAAAAAAGAGGTAAGAGACAAATCCTCTGCAGCCTCTGGCAGGGGTTTGACATGGGATAGATTAAAATTCTCTTAGAAATACATAGACAATTATGTCGTGACTTTTCTGAGAGCACAATAATACGGTTTAGGAAATGAAAAATTTAAGAATGAAAGCAAATAGAGGTTACTCACTACAGACTTGAACAACTACTTAGATATAAAAGACTTCAGAGAGAGAATTTAAAGGAATGTGGCACTCAAAAAAAAAAATGACCCCAAATCTTAAGGATTGTATACTATTTTCAAACAATAATGAACACAAATAAAATGGGTTATTTATTTTCCCTTTTGTTGCCCTTGTTGTTTTTCATTGTTGTTGTAGTTATTGTTATTGTTGTTAGATAGGACAGAGAGAAATGGAGAGAGGAGGGCAAGACAGAGAGGGGGAGAGAAAGATAGACACCCGCAGACCTGCTTCACTGCTTGTGAAGCGACTCCCCTGCAGGTGGGGAGCTGGGGGCTCACACCAGGATCCTTACGCAGGTCTTTGCGCTTTGTGCCACGTGTGCTTAACTTGCTGCGCTACCGCCCGACTCGGTTTTTTTTTTATTAGTGACTTAATAATGATTAACACAATTGTGTGAGAACAGGAGTATAAGTCCATACTTTATGTCCCTATCTAATGAGCAGGACACTAGAGTTTTGCTTTGTTGTTGTTTTAAGTTGTACTAATTAACACAACAGAGAGAAAAGGAGAGGGGGAAAAGAGAATATTCACTGTTGGGGTTTGAATCCAGGACCCCTGCCTTTAAGTCCAAAGCTCTAGGAACTATGCCACATCCCAGATAGCAAGACACTAAGGTTTTGAAGTTAAGCCACTGGCCCACAGCCAAAGCCATATACGGCAGTTTTCCAAAGTGCATCAATGGAGAGTCACTTCTGACCCTGAGTAAACAAGCCCCTCAAATCAAGTTCATAGGAAACTCCCCTCCTTTGAATTTTCCTGTTTTTAGCATGTGCTACCTAGTTTTGCTGGTACTCTTAAATGCGTATTGATGTTATTTCCTTCACTCTATGGAAAGCTCGTGGAGAATGAGGGCTCTTATAAAATATATAAATATAACAACTTGAATGCAAATGAAGTGTAACAGCTGTGACCTTTAGGAAAATTACTAAGACTGATTTTCCACCACAGAAGCCAACTGGCAACCTGAGTCACAAAACTGCCAGGAGGCGATGGGGTCAGACTGTATTCAAGGCTGGAGATACTTGGGAAGAGTTTGAGGACTACGATTTTGGAGCCTCCTATTCCAAGAAGCCAAGCATAGGTGTTTTCAAAGAAAAAAGGAAAAAGGATTCTCCCTTTAGGTAAGGTTTGATTCCTAGTGGTAAAATATGTAATCAGTATCTCACATAAATACCATCTTACACATCAAATATAAGTGGAAGCAGACAAAACTGTGAATTGTTTACTGTGTGGTTTTCTTACACAAAACCTAAATCTTGATGCCTACCTCTGAAAGGTGTAATCTTCTCACAGCAGTGATCTTTAGTACAAGTGGTTGAGTGAGGTAGGTTGTGTGTGTGTGTGTGTGTGTGTGTGTAAGAAGGGATTTTGTTAAGTTTTAATTTGTCCCACTGAATTATGATCATATATATTTCATGTTTGAAATTCACATGCCCACTTGCAGGAAGCAAAGTACAATCTACAAAATGTATGGCTTCCTCTGGTGGCGTTTAATTATTAGCTTAATATTCTAATTTTTTTCTTATTATTCTGGACTATTTTTTAGAGGTTTGTTTACTTATTTTTAATAGAGCACCACTCAGCTCTGGCTTATGGTGGTGCTGGGGATTGAAACTAGAACCTTGGAGCCTCAGACATGGAAGTCTTTGTGTGTGTGTGTGTGTGTGTGTGTGTGTGTGTCCATTTTGCTATCACCACAGCCTTCTGGAGGTTTAATATTATCACAGTTCCTTTTCTTCTTATAAACTGAATCATCATTAATGCACTATTGAACTTTGAAATTGAGGGTAGATTAAATAGGGGTGAACATGTTTGAAACATTTTCTTCCTTGAAACAGAAGAGGAGTCGAGAGAAAAATATATCTATATACAGGAGGCAAAAACTTTCTTGGGGATTTAAACCAAATGAAACAGAAGGGGTCTCATGCATACCAACACTCATGTAAACAGTTACATTTTCAGAGTACATTGCTGTATTTATGAATCCCAAGGCCTCTGGAAAGTATGAAAACACTACACTTTTGCCTAGTTGGATACAATGTATTTTCTCTGTACCCTAACTGCATTTTTCTAAGCAAACTCATTTTACTCATAATAATTTCAAATTGCAAAACTTGTATTTCTTATGTTCCTGTCTTCTAAATACTCTAGAACTTCTGCCTCATAATAATAAGGAGAAATTTCAGGCACTCAGAAGAAGGAGAAACTCTCCCAGCTCACAAAATGAAGTGCCCTTCCTTCCTTCTTCTTTCTCCTCCCTCCCTCCCTCCCTCCCTTCCTCCCTTCCTTCCTTCCTTCCTTCCTTCCTTCCTTCCTTCCTTCCTCTTTCTTCCTACCTGAAAAAAAAAAAAGTAACTACTTGGCACTATAGGATGCTGAAATCTTTATTTTGGAGTGCACACACCTCTGAAGGTCTATGGAGATGTTAACAGGGGTGTGTGTGCTGAGATATTTCTCAGTTGGTTTTTAGACCTTCGAGTCCCATAGGGACTCTTCTCTAAAATACATGAACTTGGAAAGCTGTTTACTCTCCCACCCATCAACACAAGAAAATCTTACCTCTCAGATGTTTCAAATCTGGCGTGGCACTTTTGAGGGTCAACAACCTTGGAGGTTCAAACATAAAGGGAAGAAACCAGGAAACTTACTACCTCCAACTCAAAGACTTCCTGTCACTCACCGTCTTCTACACACTTGTCTTAGGGGAAAATGCTGCCTCTATGGAAAGCATGGGGATTCAGAACCGCTGCAGCACCAAAGCCTAGAGATGCAGGTTCTTTCCAGTGGACTAGAATGTTCTGTGAGAGCATCTGATTTTTCAAAACCCCTGGGTGAAAACTATACATAATTATTTTTTTTTTAATTTAAAATTTTATTTCTTTTCCCTTTTTGTTGCCCTTGTTGTCTTGTTGTTGTTGTTGTAGTTACTGTTGTTGTTATTGATGTTGTCATTGTTAGATAGGACAGAGAGAAATGGAGAGAGGAGGGAAAGACAGAGAAAGGGAGAGAAAGAGAGACACCTGCAGACCTGCTTCACCGCCTGTGAAGAGACTCCCCTGCAGGTGGGGAGCCGGGGGCTCGAACTGGGATCCTTATGCTGTTCCTTGCGCTTTGCGCCATGTGTGCTTAACCCGCTGCACTACTGCCCAACTCCCTGTACATAACTCTTTGCATATTCATAGTGTCTTATGGACTAAGATATCAAAGACTTGTGAACCCATATAGAAATAGTCTGATGATAATCAATTCTCATATCTTATAAAATTTTACTGTTTTCTATCTGTTAACAAGTAGTTATTTAATTTATGATGAAAACTTATAGGTAACAAAGATGTACAGAGAGATACATAGCTTACAAGAAATTCTTTGTATCTTATAGCAAAAGAGTTTAAGACCATTGGTATAGGATGTAGATGAACTGAGAACTTTTTTTTAAGCCATCCCATTCTTATTTCAGCTAAACTTTATTTTTTATATACTTTTTAATTTTCCCTTTTGTTGCCCTCGTTTTGTTTTTTTATTGTTGTTGTAGCTATTGATGTCGTCATTGTTAGATAGAACATATAGAAATGGAGAGAGGAGGAGAAGGGAAAGACAGACACCTGCAGACCTGCTTTACCACCTGAGAAGCGACTCTCCTGCAGGTGGGCAGCCCGGGGTTAGAATCGGATCCTTAAGCAGGTCCTTGTGCTTCACATCACGTGTGCTTAACCCGCTGCGCTACTGTCCGACTTCCTAAACTTTATTTTTTTAAGGGTGGAAAAGGCTTGAATTAAAACCTAAAGTTAAGATTAAACTTACAGATCCTGACAAGGGAACAGTTGGTGAATATTCTCTGTCATTTTTCCCTTTTCCCTTTAAACTTTTAGAAAATGGAAAACTGCTTAGGGAAAGATACAGGCAAGAGGCGTGATGATCAACCGGCCAACTCCCATGTCCAGTAAAAAAGCAATTACAAGGAGTCCGGCTGTAGCACAGCAGGTTAAGTGCATGTGGTGCAAAGCGCAAGGACCAGCTTAAGGATCCCGGTTCAAGCTCCCGGCTCCCCACCTGCAAGGGAGTCACTTCACAAGTGGTGAAGCAGGTCTGCAGGTGTCTATCTTTCTCTCCCCCTCTCTGTCTTCCCCTCCTCTCTCCATTTCTCTCTGTCCTATCCAACAACAATGACAACAATAAAACAAAGGCAACAAAAGGGAATAAATAAAATTTTTTAAAAGCAATTACAGAATCCAGAATTCCTACTTTCTGTACCCCTAAAAGAATACCATTCCATACCCCTAGAGGGGAATCAAGGTTAGGGGAAGACAACTAGGGCTCTGAACTCCATCAAGACCCCAAGACCCAGAGAGAGGAATGGAAAAAGGTAGGACATTCAGAAGTAACAATCGTGTAGGTGTGACTTAGATAGGAATGGAAGCCAGAACCATACACAAAATAGGCAAATACATATAAACATGGGCAGTTACAGAAGTAACAGTCAGGGGCCAGGCAGTGGTGCACTGGGTTAAGTGCACATAGTATGAAGCACAGGGACGATGTGCCCAAGGATCCCGGCGGGAGCCCCCAGCTTCCCAACTGCAGGGGGTGGGTCTCAGGTGGTAGAGCAGGTCTGCAGGTGTTTGTCTTTCTCTCCCCCTCTCTATCTTCCCTCCTCGCTCTATCCTATCCCAACAACAACCAAAAAAAAAAAAAATGTTGGAAAAAGTAGCTGCCAGGAGCAGTGGATTTGCAGTGCAGGAACCAAGACCAAGCGTTAACCTGGAGGCAAAAAAAAAAAAAAAAAAAAGAAAGAAAGAAAAGAAAAGAAAAGAAAAGGAAAAGAAAGGGAAAGGAAGGGAAGAAAAGGAAAAGAGGGGGTCGGGAGGTAGGGCAGCTGGTTAAGCACACCTGGTGCAAAATGCAAGGACCAGTGTAAAGATCCCGGTTCCAGCCCCCAGCTCCCCACCTGCAGGTGGGGTCGCTTCAAGGGCAGTGAAGCAGGTCTGCAGGTGTTTTATCTTTCTCTCCCCCTCTCTGTCTCCCATCCTCATTCCATTTCTCTCTGTCCTATCCAACAGCAATGACAATAATAATAATAGTAATAACAAGGGTAACAACAAGGGCAACAAAATGGGGAAAAATGGCCTCCAGGAGCCGTGGATTTGTAGTGTAGGCACCGAGCCCAGCAATAACCCTGGAGGCAAAAAAAAAAAAAAAAAAGAAAGAAAGAAAGAAAGAGAAGAGAAGAGAGAAAAAAATAATAGTCAACCCATATCTGTGACCTTGGGAGAACCTGCAGTTTCCAATGGAGGGATAGAGACACTGAAGCCTGGTGGTGGGAATAGTGTGGAAGTATACCCATGTTGGGCTGGGAATATGAAGCGACCTGCCAACACCCAAGTCCAGCAAAGAAGAAGTTACAGAAGTCAAAAGTCCTACATACTGCACCCCAAAAACAACGTTGATCTCAGTTAATTCAGCTCCATGTTGGCCACTGTCAATTTTTTTTTAATTTTTTATTTATAAAAAAAAAAAAAGGAAACACTGACAAAACCATAGGATAAGAAGGGTACAACTCCACACAGTTCCCACCACCAGATCTCCGTATCCCATCCCCTCCCCTGATAGCTTTCCTATTCTTTATCCCTCTGGGAGCATGGACCCAAGGTCATTGTGGGATGCAGAAGGTGGAAAGTCTGGCTTCTGTAATCGCTTCCCCGCTGAACATGGGTGTTGACAGGTCGATCCATACTCCCAGCCTGTCTTTCTCTTTCCCTAGTGGGGCAGAGCTCTGGGGAAGTGGAGCTCCAGGACACATTGGTGGGATTGTCTGTCCAGGGAAGTCTGGTCGGCATAATGCTAGCATCTGGAACCTGGTGGCTGAAAAGAGAGTTAACATACCAAACAAAGTTAGCATAGGCCAAACAAATTGTTGACCAATCATGGACCTAAAGACTGGAATAGTGCAGATGAAATGTTGGGAGGGTACTCACTGCAGACTATTGTGTACTTTTGTCAAGCTGATATTTCTATTTGTACTTGTGTCTGTACTCTGTAAGTATGCACCAAATAACTTCCTTGGCATTAAATACAGTTGTGAATGGGGCATGGTGTGTGTCGTCAGCCCTCAAGTGTATAACAGCAGCAATAAGTTCCAAGCAAAATACAGGACAGAGCACCAGGCCCCCGGGGAAGGAGCGGCAGGTTTCCACGTGCTGTTGTTCAACCACTTTGAGGAAAGACCTCTTGTGAGCAGTTTTGAGAGTGGATGGAATCCAGGCAGAGGGCTGCAGGCTGAAGGGGAAGAACACAGCAGAAATAGGTGGTGTTAATCTTATGAGCCCTCCTGTGTCTTGGGATCCCAGCTGTTCAAGGAATGTTCAGACTAGTGTCCATCCCCATACAACCTGCTGACCACAGCACTGAGTAAGCAGGGAAAGAGGCTGTGACTGTCTTCTGTTTCACCGCCATCTTGGAAACCCATGGTCTCAATGCACAGCTGAAGCCACTGCAGGAAATGGAGACATCAAACCTAGGCAGTTTTAGCTCCTTATAAAGCTTCCTAACTCAGGTCTAGTTTCAGCAGGGATTCTATGCACTACCTGATAGCTTGGAGGAAGTGTCATTTAGTATTCTTCTCAGAAAACTGGACTCTGATGGGAACTAAGTGAGGTTTGCTTGTCAGGTTTGAAGAGCTGTGCAGAGTGGGATGAGAACATCCAGCACCCTTATTTCTCGTCTCCCACTAATGCTTCCTTCTGTCTATATATTTATGTAACATGATGTTACCTTTGTTGACTTCCCAGGGTTCCAGAGTCAGTCCCTTCTGGTCCCAACCACACAGTGGGGGAAAATAAGAGCGTACCTGCTGCTATTTCCCTAAAATCTGATCCCGAGATGCCCGCTGCTCCAACAGCTAAACAGTACTACTTGAAGCAATCGAGATACCTTCCAGGTAAGTAGGGAAAACAAAATGTTTACTAAGAACTAGCATACAAATAAGTCAGGCACAGGTGTCCTGAAAGGGCACCATTGGCATGAAGGGTAAAATCATGGCACACCCTGTCACCAGATATGTTTTAAACCTCTTGCGCCTGTTAAGTGCTTAAGAAATACCTAACAGCAGACAAGGATATAGCATAATGGTTATATAAAAGACTTTCATGCTACAGGCTCTGGGGTCCCAAGTACAATTCCCTGTACTGCCTTAAGCTAGAGCTGAATAGTGTTCTGAATAAAAAAGAAAAGATGGGGGGGGTGTCAGGTGTTAGCGCATCGAGTTAAGCGCACATGGCACAAAGGACAAGGACTGGAGTAAGGATCTCGGCTCAAGGCCCTAGCTCCCCACCTGCAGGGAGGTCACCTCACAAGTGGTGAAGCAGGTCTGCAGGTGTCTATCTTTCTCTCCCCTTATCTGTCTTCCTGACCTCTCTTGATTTCTCTCTGTGCTATCCAACAACAATAACATCAATACCAACAACAATAATAAGCACAACAATGATAAAACAACCAGGGCAAAAAAAGGGAAAAATAGCTTCCAGGAGCAGTGGATTTGTGGTGCAGGCACTGAGCCCCAGCAATAACCTGGAGGCAAAAAATTTAAAAAATAATAATAATAAAAATAAAAGAAGGAAAGAAAAAGAGAGAAGGAAGGAGAGAGAGAGAGAGAGAATATAAATGCCTTAGTGAGTTTTAGCTAAGGCAAAAAAACACATTCAAAATACCCATGCTGAATTTTATGAAAATGATTCAGTGTCTCCAACACAATATGTATACAGTGTAGAACTTCACACTGTTGAATGATGTGATTGGCTTTTTAGAAATCATTCTGACTACTGGGTCCTCCAGTGGGTAGGGTGTTTTTATTTATTTATTTTTCTATGATAGAGTGTCACAGTAGACAGAAACAGGTAGCACTTAGTGATACTTGGCACTGGGACTAGCAGGACATTTTAATAGATTGGCTGCCATAAAGAACTGTTGACTTCTGGGTTTGACTTGTCACTGGGTATAAGGTGCTGGCTCTAACTAGGAGTTAGGAGAGGACAGTGTGTAGGAATTGAGAGTCAGAAGCTAAAACTGAGTACCCACAAAGTTTCTGAATTTAGACAGTTGGATATATAGTTAGGAGAAAGATCTAGACAAATGGTGGAGAAATTGAGCGGTGCCTGCAAGTATCACTTTCTCCTCAAAGTCCACTTTAAAATTAAATTTCAATTTAGCTTGACAGGGAATCAATATTTAAGTGTGTTGGTGCTGAATTATCTCTACCCCAACAATATTGGAGGAGATGGCCCTTTTCTCTCATGCTTTGCTAGGCTTGAGCACCTTTTCTGAACCATGAACAGGTCACAAGGTTCATCTGAACTTGACCTCTCTCACACTAGGAGCTTCTGAAGTAAGCAACCTCAATGTCCCAGAAGCTTGACTTGGAAGATGAGAGGAAAAACTGAGACTGGACTCTTAAGAAGAAACCAATACATGGAAAATTGAGTTGCAGGGTCTAGTGGCTCACCTGGTAAAGTGCACAGGTTCAAGTCCCAGGTCACTACCTGGGTGCACCTGTGGGCTCTATAGGAGAAAGCTTCAAAAGTGGTGGAATAGTGTATCTCTCCTTTCGCTTTCACTCTCACCCTCTTTGTCTCTCACCCTCCGTTTAGGGGGGAAAAAAATCAACAACAGGAACTGTGTAGTCATGTAGACACTTGAGCCCCAGTGATAATCCTGCTGGGAAAGAAAAAAAAAGTTCAAGGAGCAGGATAGTAGCTCATCAGGTAGAGTTCACACCACACCATTTATTTTTTGCAACCATATAGATTTCAGTTTAGGAATCCAGTAGGGAACCACTCCTGGTGTCAATAGTGGAGGATAAATAAAAAGAGAAGGAAAAAGTTCAGAAATGAATGGGATAGAAAACAGAAGGTAGTGTTTCAAAGACATAAAGGTTCAAGAAGTCGAGAGGGTCCCAAACAGAATTAACCCAGACTTTAAGACATCAAGACACATCATATTTAGAATGGAAAGGAATAAGGATAAATAAAGGATCCTGAAAGCTGCAAAAGAAAAACAAAGAGTCACCTGCAGAGGAAAACCCATAAGATTAGCAGCAGACTTCTACACACAAACACTACAGGCCATAAGAGAATGACAAGATATCTATCGAGCATTCAATGAGAAAGGCTTTTAACCAAGACTACTGTATCCTGCTAGACTGTCATTCAAACTAGATGGAGGCATCAAAACCTTCTCAGACAAGCAACAGTTGAAGGAAGCAACCATCACCAAGCCTGCCCTGAAAGAAGTTCTGAAAGGTCTCCTATAAACAGTCAGACCACCATAAATAGGCCATATATGAGAACACTCTAAAAACTACAAGAATGGCATTAAAATATCTTCAATCTTTGATATCAATAAATGTCAGTGTCCTGAATTCACCTATTAAAATACACAGAGTAGGAAGATGGATCAGAAAACATAACCCAACAATATGCTGTCTATAGGAAACCCACCTAACTCAATAAGACAAACACAGACTCAAAGTGAAAGGATGGAAAACTATCATACTGGCCAATGGCCCACAAAAAAGGGCAGGAACAGCTATTCTCATATCTGACATGATAGACTTTAAAATAAATAAAATTTAAAAAGATAAGGATGGATACTACTTAATACTCAGAGGATCAGTCAATCAAGAGGACTTAACAATTATTAACATCTGTGCACCCAATGAGAAGCCATCTAAATACATCAAATGTCTACTGAAAGAGCTACAGCAATATATTAACAACAACACAGTCATAGCAGGGGACTTCAACACCCCACTCTCTAAACTTGACAGATCATGCAGGCAGAAAATCAATAAAGAAATGAGGGAGCTAAATGAGGAGATAAATAAACTAGAACTATTGGACATTTTCAGAGTCACTCACCCCAACAAAATGGAATACACATTTTACTCAAGTTCACATGGGTCATTCTCGAGGACAGACCATATGTTAGGCCACAAAGACAGCATCAGCAAACTCAAGAGCATTGAAATCATCCCAACCATCTTCTCAGACCACAGTGGAATTAAACTAACACTTAACAATCAACAAAAGGTTAGTAATAGTCCCAAAATGTGGATGCTCAACAGTACACTTCTTAACAACTACTGGGTCAAAGAAGAAATAAAGGAAGAAATCAAAATGTTTAAAGAGTTCAATTAACATGAAGACACAAGCTATCAAAATATTTGGGACACAGCTAAGGCAGTACTGAGAGGGAAGTTCATAGCCATACAAGCACACATTAGGAAAGAAGAAAAAGCACAAATAAACAACCTGATTGCACATCTGATTGCACCTAAAAGAACAAAGGAACCCTAAAGCAACCAGAAGGACAGAAATCACTAAAGTTAGGGCAGAAATCAGTAACATTGAAAATAAGAAAACCATACAAAAGAGCAACAAAAGTAAATGTTAGTTCTTTGAGTGAACAAAATCTACAAACCTTTAGCCAGACTCACAAAACAAAAAAGGGAGAAGACACAAATAAATTGAATCGTAAATTAAAGAGGAGATATCACAACAGACACTGCAGAAATTCAACATATCATGCGAGGCTTCTATAAACAACTGTATGCCACCAAGCTAGAGAACCTGGAAGAAATGGATGATTTCCTAGATACCTATGAACTTCCAAAATTAAATAAGGAGGAACTAGATAATATGAACAGGCCCATCACAACCACTGAAATTGAAACAGTTATCAAAAACCTTCCCAAGAATAAAAGTCCTGGACCAGATGGTTTTGCAGATGAATTCTACAAAGCCTTCAAAGAAGAACTAATACCTCTACTTTTAAAAGTCCTCCAGAAGATTGAAGACACTGGAATACTCCCTTCTAGCTTCTATGAAGCCAACATCACTTTGATACCAAAAGCATACAGGGACACAACCAAAAAAGAAAACTACAGACCAATATCTCTGATGAACATAGATGCTAAAATATTGAACAAAACTCTAGCCAACCGAATACAGCAGTATATTCAAAAGATTGTTCATCATGACCAAGTGGGGTTTATCCCAAGGATGCAAGGTTGGTTTAATATATGTAAATAAATCAATGTGATTCACCACATCAATAAAAGAAAGACCAAAAACCACATGGTCATATTTATAGATGCAGAGGAAGCCTTTGACAAAATACAACATCCCTTTAAGATCAAAACACTACAAAAAATGGGAATAGGGGAGTCGGGCTATAGCGCAGTGGCTTAAGCGCAGGAGGCGCAAAGTGCAAAAACCAGCATAAGGATCCTGGTTTGAGTACTGGCTTCCCACCTGCAGGGGAGTCACTTTGCAAGCAGTAAAGGAGGTCTGCAGGTGTCTATCTTTCTCTCCCCCTCTCTGTCTTCCCCCTCCATCTCCATTTCTCTCTGTCCTATCCAACAATGACAACAACTATAGTAACTACAACAATAAAACAACAAAGACAACAAAAGGGAATAAATAAAATAAATATTAAAAATGGGAATAGATAGAAAATTCCTGAAGATATTGGAGTCTAGATATAGCAAACCTACAGCCAACATCATACTCAATGGTGAAAAACTGGAAGCATTTCCCCTCAGATCAGGTACTAGACAGGGCTGCCCTACTATCACCATTACTATTCAACATAGTGTTGGAAGTTCTTGCCATAGCAATCAGGCAGAAGCAAGGAATTAAAGAAATACAAATTGGAAGGCAAACTCTCCCTACTTGCAGATAACATAATAGTATACATAGAAAAACCTAAGGAATGCAGCAAGAAGCTTTTGGAAATCATCAGGCAATACAGTAAAGTGTAAGGCTACAAAATTAACATTCAAAAGTCAGTGGCATTCCTCAATGCAAACACTAAAGGGGAGTCGGGCGGTGGCGCAGCGGGTTAAGCGCACGTGGCGCAAATCGCCAGGACCTGAGTAAGGATCCCAGTTCGAGCCCCCGGCTCCCCACCTGCAGCGGAGTCACTTCACAAGCGGTGAAGCAGGTCTGCAGGTGTCTGTCTTTCTCTCCTCCTCTCTGTCTTCCCCTCCTCTCTCCATTTCTCTCTGTCCTGTCCAACAACAACGACATTAATAACCACAACAAGGGCAACAAAAAGGAAAATAAATAAATAAAATTAAAAAAAAAAGAAGCTGAAATCCAGAAATGTAATTCCTTTTACTACAACAACAAAAAACAATTAGATATCTAGGAATAAACCTAACCAAAAAAGTGAAAGACTTGTATACTGAAAATTATGAGTCACTACTCAAGGAAATGGAAAAAGACAAAAAGAAGTGGAAAGATATTCCATGTTCATGGGTTGGAAGAATTAACATCAGCAAAATGAATATACTACCCAGAGCCATATACAGATTTAATGCTATCCCCATCAAGATCCCAAGCACATTTTTTAGGAGAATAGAACAAATGCTACAAATGTTTATCTGGAACCAGAAAAGGCCTAGAATTGCCAAAACAATCTTGAAAGAACAGAACTAAAGGCATCACACTCCCAGATCTCAAATTGTATTATAGGGCCTTTGTCATCAAAACTGCTTGGTAATGGAACATGAATAGACACACTGGCCAGTGGAATAGAATCAAGAGCCCAGAAGTAAGCCCCCACACCTATGGACATCTAATCTTTGACAAAGGTGCCCATACTATTAAATGGGGAAAGCAGAGTCTCTTCAACAAATGGTGTTGGAAATAATGGGTTGAAACATGCAGAAGAATGAAACTGAACCACTGTATTTCACCAAATACAAAAGCAAATTCCAAGTGGATCAAGGACTTGGATGTTAGACCACAAACTGTGAGATACTTAGAGGAAAATATTGGCCAAAACTCTTTTTCGCATAAATTTTAAAGACATCTTCAGTGAAACGAATCCAATTACAAAGAAGACTAAGGAAAGTATAAACCTATGGGACTACATCAAATTAAAAAGCTTCTTCACAGCAAAAAAAAACTACTACCCAAACCAAGAGACCCCTCACAGAATGGGAGAAGATCTTTACATGCCATACATCAGACAAGAGTTTAATAACCAACACATATAAAGAGCTTGCCAAACTCCACAACAAGAAAACAAGTAACCCCATCCAAAAATGAGGAGAGGACATGGACTGAGAGTCAGAAACAGAAGGATGAATATGGGATGATCTCACTCTCAGGCAGAAGTTGAAAAACAAGATCAGAAGAGAAAACACAAATAGAACCAAACTGGAATTGGCATATTGCATCAATGTAAAAGACTCTGGGGTGGGTGGGCTGGGGGAGAATACTGGTCCAAAAAGGATGGCAGAGGACCTAGTGGGGAATGTATTGTTATATGGAAAACTGGGAAATGTTATGCATGTACAAACTATTGTATTTACTGTTGAATGTAAAACATTAATTCCCCAGTAAAGAAATTTAAAAAAAAAAAAACAGGCATTGTGGGATATATTATCAACTACAGGTACTAAAAATGATGAGAAACACAAAGAGTAATCATGGCTGCACTTCTTAACTGATTGGCCTGGAGAAACGTCTCCATAATATCTAAGAGAAGTTGAAGAGATTGGCATGAACATTTTATCAAGGACAGAACTAAAAGTGTAACACTTAGTGGGCTGTTTTTGCTTAGGCTTTTATATAAGGCGTGAATTTTCACTGTTTTAGTCATTTTCTCAGTAATTTGTATCAACTACCTAATATTTTTCAGATTCTAGACATCTATTAGCACTTAATAGACAAAGTCTCAGATCCTGGTAGATTCACAAGTAGGCACTGCAGTAGGACTGGTTGCTAATGTTTGAAAAGAGACTTGAAAACTGAGGAGGAAGCTGTCAAATGAGGTAGCTGAGAAAAGACCTCCAGGGTAGAGATGGGAACAACACTATGATTTATCCAAGAAACAGAAGAAAAGGCTACACATTTGAAGCTTAGTGAGCGTGGAGGGGTCTAGTGTGAGTGCATTCAGGTAGTGTGGCACCTTGATGCCAACAAGAAAATTTGGGTTTATTCTGGGAGCATCTGGAAAGCTGCAGGGATGAGTGGCCAGGGACCAAACTTATGTGTAGAGAACATTGATGGGGATGTTTAGAAGCAGGGAGGCTGTTAGGAAGGCAATGCCAGCCTATGGGGGGAGGGAAGGATGATTTTGAGGGAAATTAACTTGATGATGGATTTTTGGCAGGAAATAAAAGAAAGTGAGTTTGGCATTTTAATCTTGAGTGGATTAGTGGAACTCTGTTCTGACACAGGGAAAAACAGGAAGATCAAGGTTGGGGATTTGGGAATAACCCAGTGTGGGCAGACCAAATAAAAAGGTAAAGGGATGGATGGGAACTTGGTCCAAGGCAGAAGATTTAGGGCCCCAGCAAGACTCAGACAGTATTTAAGTGCACTGAAAATCATCCGAGATGGTGGACAAGATAGTGCTTGCAGTAGAGGGGGGAGTTGAGAATGGGAAATGAAGTAATCCAGAAAGGAGGGGGGTTGGGGGTGATTCCAGAGGTCAGGAAGAGAGTTGACTACAAGAATCATTTCCTGCAAAGCAGCTATGGTTGAGAGGAAATAACAGGAGAGGACCTAGAAGACAGCATGGTTATAGATAATGGTTATGTAAAAAAAAAAAAAAAATGCCTGAGGCTCCCAGTTTCCCATTTCAGTCCCTAGCATCACTGTAAACCAGAGCTGAGTGTTCTAGTTAAAAAATAACAATAATAGGGAGCCAGGCAGTGGCATGCCTGGCTAAGCACACACATTACAGTATGCAAAGACCCAGTTTCAAATCTCTGGCCCTCATCTGCAGGGGGAAAGCTTCATAAGTGGTGAAGCAGTACCATAGGTATCGCTCTGTCTCTTTGCCTATCTCCCTCAACCCTCTAATTTCTGTATCCAGTTATAAATTAAAAGGTAAATAAAAAATAAAGCTAAGCTCATTTATTAAAAATAGTAATAATAATTTTTTACAAAAGAAGCCTAGCCACCACTGCACTGAAGGAAGCTCCACTGCTGTAGTTTCTTTCCCTTGGCGTCTCTCTACCTCTCTGTTTCTATCTGAAAAAGTCAGCTGGGAGTGGAAATGTCTAAATAAATAAATAAATAAAGTCTGATCATATAATCATATGGACAGTGGAAAAATGCTGGAGACCCTGGTAATTACCTCCTGTCTGGAATAGTGAGGGGGGTGATCCTGGTTAGAATGCTTTGAAAAAGAGAATAGAATATAGATATACGAAGTAGCAACTGCCTATGTTCACCAGAGAAACAATTATAGAAGCCAGACCTTCTACCTTCTGCACCCCACAATGTTCCTGGGTCCATATTCCCAGAGGTATAAAGAATAGGGAAGCTATCAAGGGAGGGAATTGGATATGGAACTCTGGGGGGGGGGAGTGGGCACTGTGTGCTAATGTACCCCTCTTATCCTATTGTCAATATTTCCATTTTATAAATAAACATTTTTTTAAAAGAAAAAATTAGCAACTGAGTATGTAGCTAAGGTTTGGGATCTATCTTGCTATGAAGGGGAGCTTACAATGGAGCAATGAAGGAAGAAGATTTGGGAAGAAGAGTTCAAAGACAGGGATTCAGAGATTAGGGTTTAAGGGCACTTCAATATCTGAGGCCGTGGGACAAGCTGCCTGTGAATAGGAATACGCTACCCCAGTGAGGAACTAAGCACAGCTGAGTAGAGAACAGGTGAGAGGCTGGGTCTTCCGCAAGGTGAGAGAAGTTGGAAATCCAATGGAGTCTTCTGCAGAGTTGTGGTCATTGTGCAGGTGCTAACAGGTGTGTACAAGGTGGTGCTGAAACCTTCAGTGAGTTCTGCAAGGTTGTGTGAAGGTGCCACACAGGTTCCTGGATACCCTCTCTGTATCACCTCACTAGGGAGGTCTACCTGTGGGAGAGACCACTGCAAACTTTTGGCAGAAGAGAAATGGATCCAGAACGCCTACCGTCCCATCTCTGCTTCCCAATGTGATTTCCAGGAACATATTTCAGAATGTCTGAAATCCACCAGGTCATTTCCTTTTTAGCCAGAAAGATCTAATGCACTGAAAGTTGCTTTGCAGAAGCCTAACGGTGACAAAAACTTCAAAATAAAACTCAAAATTAGAAAATAGAATTTAAATTAGAAAGAACTGAGTCTTCCTGCTACCCCTATCAGTACTTTTTGTCTTGAAGATGCCCCCTCCCCCCCCTCCCCAGTGAGAAGTGAGGTTTAGGAACAAAACTAAGTCCAGTCAATCACTCAGGCACTTACTGGGTATCTGTTGTGGGCCAGGGACTTCAGAGGACAAGTGACCCAAGTAAGGATTTATCCTTTCTTTTTTTTTCTTTTCTTTTTCTTTCTTTCTTTTTTTTTTTTTTTTTTTTGATTGGATAGTTCCAGTAATAAAGACAAGAATACCTTTGGGATGATATCTATTTAAACCATAAACCAAAGTATAGAGGTCTATTATGCATCGATAGCCTTTGGGATCACGGGAGCTCTAGAAATGTGCCATATAATTACAGGACAGCATGATATTATACTGCAAGAACTGGCAGATCTGTGACACTGGTCTTCAGGGAGAGACGCAAGAGCCATAGTTACTGACCCGCGGCTGACCAGCTATATACGGGAGCAAGACTCTGAGGCTCTGTTTTCTGTTCCTTGCACTGGGATGGCAGACATCTACCCGCTCACCCTGTAAGCCTTAGGTACTTCATTATCACAGGTAGTTGCAAATAGACACACAGTGGCAGTGCTCCAAATCTCACTCCTTGCTTCAGAACCAGCTCTCCCCTGGCAGGACTTGGGCTCCATGCCAGCATGCCAGTGTGGGGGTGGCTATGACCTAACTCCATGGGACTTTTGAAATTCTGGCCTGTTAAACATTTGCTGTGCTTACTCTCACACTGGGTACTGTGTCATTTCTGTACCTGCCTTTCCCACTGCATTTCCAGTTTCTTAACATGACACCCAACTTCCTGCAATGCCCTTTTTAAATGTTTTTTTTTCATCATTGGATAGATACAGAGAAATTGAGAGGGGAGGGGGAGATAAAGAAGGAAAGAGACAGAGAGACACCTGCAGTTCTACTTCACCATTCATGAAGCTTACCCCCTGCAGGTGGGGACTCGGGGATTTGATCCTGGGTCTTTGTGCACTGCAATGTGTGCGCGTAGCCCCCTTTTAAATTTTTTTAAATTTAAAAGCCTATGGTTTTTGTCAGTGTTTTCTTTTTATAAATGAAAATTTAAAAAAAATAACAAATTATCTTTATTTATTGGATAGAGACAGCCAGATATTTAGAGGAAGGGGGGAGGTAGAGAGGGAGAGAGACAGAGAGATATCTGAAGCCTGCTTCACCACTTGTGAAGCTTTCTCCCCTGCAGGTGGGGACCGGGGGCTTGAACCCAAGTCCTTGCACATTGTAACATATGTGCTCAACCAAGTGCGCCACCACCTGGCCCCGATTCCTGCATTTCCTAACCCACTTTTCAACTCAGTTTGCCCGTCTGAGTTCATACCAAAAGCTGTGAGTTCCCAGGACTATACTTGGTGAGGCAGTGATGTAACTCATCTCTTACACAGATACGAGCTGGCCTCCACTGCACTGGGGAATTTTTGATGCTATGGTTTCTCCCCCTTCCTGTCTCAATTTCTACCAGAAAAAAGAAGTTAACCTGAAGTGATGAAACACAAAAAATGATTACCAAGAAAAAAAAGCTTTAAAATATGGCTAGCTTAGTTTCTTTCTTTATTTGCCCTCCTCAGCACCATAGTCTAAACCGTGGATGGGGAACGAATGGCCAGCGGCCTGCAAAATCATTTGGTCTGGTCCTGCCAAGGCAGCTACAGTTGGGACTTGAAATGCAGTAAATCTAGGAGCATTTTTCATAGTAACATTAAGTGCTCATTTGTAAGGTGATAATTTTTGTATAGTCTGCGAATGGTGCTATAAATACATATTCAGGGACCAGGCTGTGGCACATCTGGTTAAGTGCACAAGTTACAATGTGCAAGGACCTGGGTTCAAGCCCCTGGTCCCCACCTGCAGGGGGAAAGCTTCATGAATGATGATGCAGGTCTGCAGGTGTCTCTGTCTCTTCCCTTCTCTACCTCCTCCTCCCAACTCAACTTCTATTTCTATCCAATAATAAATAATGTAATAAATATAAATAAAATATAAATCATTCAAGTGAGCCTTCACAGCAGTTCTCCACTTCTGGTCTAGACAATTTAAATCCATTGCTGATTATGCACCTAACTCTTTGTAACTATCAATGTCTCCCTCTCGTTGGAGTGGATTGTAAGAGCAACAGGGTAGAAGTTGGGCAATTTGATCCACCACTTTTTCTCCTATGCTGCACAGGCTGTAGGGCATGGGGCTGGTGCTCAGTAAATACTTGCTAACTGACTTTTTAATCTCCTCTGAGGCAAGGGATGAGAGAGTACACTAATTTCTTCTACTTCCTAAAACAGTGTTCAGTATATAGAAGGTGTACAATTAAAACTTGCAAACTGATAAATGATTTAAAATTCTAGGACGTATCTGTTTCTTGAAAAGATAACATAATGTAGGGTGGAGGGTAGATAGCATAATGGTTATGCAAACAGACTCTCATTCCTGAGGCTCTAGAGTCCCAGGTTCAATCCCCCACACCACAATAAGCCAGAGCTGAACAGTACTCTGGTAATAAATAAATAAATAAATAAATAAATAAATAAATAAAACATATCAATAGCAACTCTTTAAGACTATATATATTTAGCAGCCAAGGAGTTGACATAGTAGATAAAAGTGTTGAATTTTTTTTTATCAGCATATGGTCCCGAGTTTGCTCACTAGTATCATATGTGCCAGAGGGATGGTCTGCTCTGGTTCTCATTCTCTCTCTCTCTCTGTCTCATGTTTTGCTCTGTTTTTCTCTTTCTCTCATTAATAAACTTTTTCAATTTTTAAAAATTTTTAAAAATATTTGTTGGATACAGTCAGAAATTGAGAGGGAAGGGGGGTGATAGAGAGGGAGAGAGACAGAGAGACACCTGCAGCACTACTTCACCACTTGTGAAACTTTCCCCCTGTAGGTGGGGACCAGGGGCTCGTACCTGGGTCCTTGCACACTGTAACATGTGCACTCAACCAGGTGCGTCACCACCTGGCCCCAACTTTTTCAATTTTTTTTTAAAAATACCCTTATTATAACTATTTATTGGATAGAGACAAAGAGAATTCAAGAGGGAAGTGGGAAACTGAGAGAGGGGGAAGGAGAGAGAGAGAGAGAATCACAGTACTGCCTTACCACTTGTGAAGCTTTTTCCTGCAGGGGGCTTGAACCTAGGTCTTTCAGCACTGAAATGCGTGAGCTTTACTGGGTGCACCACTGCCCAGCCTAAATAAGTTTTTTGAAAGAGTAAACACGCACATGTACACACACACACACACACACACACACTTAAAAATGATTTAGAGGGGGTCAGGCGGTAGCTCAGCGGGTTAAGCACACATGGAGCAAAGCACAAGGACTGGCATAAAGATCCCAGTTTGAGCCTCTGGCTCCCCACCTGCAGGGGGGTCACTTCACAAATGGTGAAGCAGGTCTGCAGGTGTCTTTCTCTCCCCTTCTCTGTCTTCCCCTCCTCTCTCCATATCTCTCTGCCCTATTAAACAACAACAACATCATCAATAACAACACAATAAATAATAACCACAACAACAACTAAACAACAAGGGCAATAAAAGGGAAAAAATAGTCTCCAGGAGCAGTGGATTCATGATGCAACCCCAGCAATAACCCTGGAGGCAAAAAAAAAAAAGATTTAGAGATATATTCAATGCTATTCAGACTAGCAAAATAATGTAAATATTTAGAGCCCATTCAAAAACTATTTTGACCTACAGAGGTTTCCCTATATTCCCTTACCTTCGGTGTGTGTGTGTGTGTGTGTGTGTGTGTGTGTGTGTGTGTGTGTGTGTGTGTGTGTGTGTGTGTGTGTGTTTGTGTGTGTGTAAAGATGCTTTTAATATGAGTAGTTGCCACCTGTGCATCTTATCTCGTGTTAAGTCTCTAGATCTATCTGAAATGGTTTTATTAGAAATCAGAATCCCGACGGGGCTACAACTTAAAGAGAAAATGATTCACTTAGTGGAATGCTACTTTAGAGTTGATGGTGGAAAACTACTTTAGATGCTACTTTAGAGTTGATGATAGAGGTATGGGATACAATTAAACAGGGTTGTCCTGGCTTCATAATAAGGTTATTGCCACTTGCCTCATGAATGTGCAGCCTTGAGAAGGTGTTCACTTGATGAGAAGCAAAGGCTCACACTGGAAACAGTTGGCCAGCTTCCACACAGTGGCTTCTCTGATGGTTTCTTCTGCATGAACTAAAGAAAACACCAGATGAGACCTAGAGCCCTGGACTGTGTTGATTCCGACTTAATGAACAGGTGAAAGAAACAAACAAAAAAATCAAGCTTAGAAATTTATTAGATCTCAGGGGCTAGGCGGTGGTGCACCTGGCTAAGCACACACATTGCAGTGCATAAAGACCCGGCTTCAAGCCCCTCATCCCCACCTGAAGGGAAAAGCTTCATGAGTGGTGAAGTAGGGCTGCAGGTGTCTCTTTGTGTTTTTCCTACTCTATCTCCCCCACCCCTCTCAATTTCTCTCTGTTTCTATCCAATAATAACATAAATAAAAACACTTTTTAAAAAAAAAGAAATTGTCAATCTCTTAAGCACAGGTTAAACTAAACCTGTTTGACTACTAGTACCAGAATCCAAGATTAACTTAACATTTTACAGATTTCAGAAAAAAAAAAAAAACAGTCCAGGCAGTGGTGGTACACAGGTAGAGTGCACATGTTACCACGTGTGAGGACTGGGGTTCAAGCTCCTTGACGTCACCTGCAGAGGGGAACTTCACGAAGGGTGAAGCACTGCTGCAGGTACCTCCCTTTCTCTCTCTCTCTCTCTCCCCCTCTCCTTCTGTCTCTATGAGAAAGAGAGAGAATCAGAAATGATCCAAACTAGTCAGTCACTTTGCCAAATACATTTCCCAGACCACTTTTCAGGTTCACAGGTGACTTGTGTAAGATAATAAATGAGCTGTGAAGATACATCTGGTTCCCCAGGAGAGCCTGAGCCTGTTTCCCTGCGACACTGAGTGTTCCATAAGTTAGGCATACAGTACACATTCAAATAAGTGAATGATATGTCAATACCTTCTTTCTGCAGAAAAGTATTTGTGCTACCTCAGTTTCTGCAAGACACTTATCCTAAAATGCCCAGTACCTCATTACTACTACTTGTATCAGGAAAAGCATTTATTATTTACAAAATACACCATGTGGATTACAGACTGTTTTGCTTTAAGACTTGGGGTCATGTGAAGGCCTATCAAAAGATATTTTCAGGCCAGAGAGACACTCATTAGTGCATGTTACGGCCCAGGCTCAAGCCCCAGTACCACAGTGGCACTGGAGGAAGTGCTAGTGTTTCAGTGTCTCTTTTCTCTGTTTCTCCAGCAGAGTGAAAAAGTGACCCGAAAAGGTGAAATCACATGTACAGCCCCAACTCCAAGAAAAAGAAAAAAAAAGTCACTGCTATGCTATACTCATTTTCTGTTCTCCTCTCCCAATGTCATTTCTCATCTTTGCCTGTTTTGGAAGGCAGCTGTGCTCACCACTGTACCACCAACACTTCTAGTCTTTGCATGTTTTATATCTTTTTATTCAAGTTCAAAAATCACACTCTTGGGAGTTGGGCGGTAGCACAGCGGGTTAAGCGCAGGTGGCATAAAGTGCAAGGACCACAGTAAAGACCCTGGTTGGAGCCTGCAGCTCCCCACCTGCAGGGGAGTTGCTTCACAAGTGGTGAAGCAGGTCTGTAGGTGTCTTTTTCTCCCCTTCTCTGTCTTCCCCTCCTCTCTCCATTTCTCTCTGTCCTATCCAACAATGACATCAATAATAACTACAACAATAAAACAATAAGGGCAACAAAAGGGAATAAATAAATCAATATATTTTTTTAAAAATCACATTCTTAACACCAGAGTGACTATTTTGTTCTTTTAGGTGTGAATCCCAAGAATGTATCTCTGATAGCCAGTGGAAAGGACATAAACTCATACACTTGGAACAATCAATTATTCCCCAAGTCACTGGGACCCATTGGAGCAGAATTTGCTTTCAAAAGGAATAATGCAGGTAAGGTGCAAATACATTTTATGTGTAAATGTACATTGTTCTCCTGTGGGTTTTTACTTTTAAATATGTTGCAGCTGGCTTCTTCCAACCTAGATACCCCTGAGATACAGAAAGTTTATCCAGCTGGTAGTTAGTTGAGCAGACAGTTTTAAAGGAATAATTTCAACCCCCATAGGGTCTCTGTTCTAAAACGAATCTGCTTAAGAAAGCTATCTCAACTATACTACATTTTTTTCTTCCTTTCTTTCTTTCTTTTTTATAAACCAGAGCTTGGCTCCAGCTTATAGTGGCAGAGAGGACTAGACCTGGGACTTTGGAGTCTCAGGCATGAATGTCTTACATAACCATTCTGCTATTTCCCCAGCCCATCTTCTACCTGTAAAATAAGATTCCCCATTGTTGACTAAGATGTTTCTCATTTTTCTGAAGTGTAAACAGCTGAAGGACACACCCTTTGAAAGTTGAGTGGTTTTACTCTTTTTAATTTTTTTTATTGCCACCAGGATTATAGTTGGGGCTTGCTTCTGGTACTATGAATACCCACCTCCTGGCAACCATTTTTTACTTTATTTTTATTTTATTTTATAGAACAGAGTGAAATTGAGATGGGAAGGGAGATAAAAAGGGAGAGAGGAAAGATAGACACCTGCAGGCCTGCTTTACCACTCATGAAGGTGGGGGATGGGGACTCAAACCTAGGTCCTTGCACATGGTAGTGTGTGTGCTCAACTGTGGATGTCACCACCCAACCCCCTCCAATTCTTAATTTTCAAACGCCTGAAGGATAATCCTATTTAATAATAGTTGACAGTCCAAAAACACTTTTACAAGGCTACTCCACTAACTCTGAAAAATCCAATAAATATAAAGAAAAAGTTGTAATAAATTATCTTTTATTCCCTTTTTTAAAAAATATTTTATTGGGAGTCGGGCAGTAGCGCAGCAGGTTAAGCGCACATGGTGCAAAGCGCAAGGACCTGCATAAGGATCCCAGTTCGAGCCCCCGGCTCCCACCTGCAGGGAAGTCGCTTCACAAGTGGTGAAGCAGGTCTGCAGGTGTCTGTCTTTCTCTCCCCCTCTGTCTTCCCCTCCTCTCTCCATTTCTCTCTGGCCTGTCCAACAATGTAACAGTAACAACCACAATAATAACTACAACAATAAAACAAGAGCAAAAAAAGGGAATAAATATTAATAAAAATATATTTTTTTATTTTTTTATCTATTCATGAGAAAGGAGGGAAGAGAGACAGAACCAGACATCACTTTGGTACATGTGCTGCTGGGATCACACTCAGGACCTCATGCCTGAGAGGCCAATGTTCCATCCACTGTAACACCTCCCAGACCACAAATATCTTTTATTCTCGACTGCACATTTGTATTAAGGTTTCTTAGTGCATCCATCTCCAGAAAAAAAAAAAAAGGTTGGGAGGAAGAGGAAGAGGATGAGGAGGAGGTGGAGGAGGGATATAAATTTGATGCTTAATCCTCTCTGATTTTAGTGATAAGTAATATTCATGTGGAATCAAGAGTTACAGTTGACTAAGAGTATAGTACATGGGGCAGGGAGTTGATACCATAATGATTATGCAAAAAGACCCTCATGCCTGAGTCTACAAAGTCCCAGGTTCAATCCCCCACACCACCGTATGTCAGAGCTGAGCTGTGCTCTGGCAAAAAAAAAAAAAAAGGATAATACATAATATTCATACCACACAAAGCATGTATTAATTGACTCAGTGTTATTGGCAAGCATTGTCAATAGTAGGTTGCTGGTAATTATGTTGGGGGAGAGGCCAAAAGTTCTATCAGTAAGTTATCACTTCTAACTCTGGCACTGTTCAAGGGTCAGCTATGTTTAGGAAAAGGTCCATTATTAAGAGACTCCTCTCCCCCAAACAGTTGACATTTTATGGCTAGTAAGAAAAATGTGTGAAATGTGCCCTTTTATATTAGCTATTAACAACAAATCACTGTAATTATAGCTAACAGAATGGGGGGGCATTTTAATATACTTGTTACAAGAAATGTTTTAAAGGTTTCAATTTATATACATTTTGAGTGATCAAAATTAAAACTTTGAGGTATAAAATTAAATCTGGGTAAGTTTTGGGAACTGAGGTATGAATGAGAAAAAGATTTCAGGGAGAAAAGAAATTAATGTGAAATTTACAACTGTTACAAAAGACTTTAATTGTCCGTATTGGTAGGCATAAAATCACTATGGTCCTTAAGTTTGATTGATTATATTTAAAAACAGAGATGCTATAGTTTTGTTTTTCAAGACTCTCTGTGTATTTAATGAGACAGAGAGAGCAGCACACTGATCTGGCCATATGTGGTTCCAAATATCAGGCCATCATGTGCTGCACCTGCTGAATTACCTCCCCAGTCACTAGTTCTTTTCTTTCTTTCTTTCTTTCTTTCTTTCTTTCTTTCTTTCTTTCTTTCTTTCTTTTTCTTTCTCTCTTTCTTTCTTTTTCTTTCAGAATTTCTTTAAAGATGTATTTATTTTAACATGAGAGAGAAAGAGGAGAGATAGAATGAGAGGTAGAGAATATCACTCTGGCACATGTGATGCCAGGCACTGAACTCGGAACTTTATGCTTTTAGGACCAGTGCTCCAGTGACTGGGCCCTTTCCCAGGCTGCTAGTGTCATTTAAAAATATCTATAATTTGGAGCCAGGTGGTGGTGCACCTGCTTTAGGACACACAATACAGTGCTCAAGGAGCCAGGTTCAAGCTCCTGGTCCCCAACCGTAGGGGGAAAGCTTCACAAGTGGTGAAGCAGGGCTACTGGACTCTCTCTCTCTGTCTCTCTCTCTGTCTCTCTCTCTCTCTCCCTCCTCCTATCTATCCAATCAATAAAATTTTTTAAATTAAAAATATCTATAATTATAACATGCCAGAGATTATATCCTTCGAAATTATCAGCTTAAAGTATATAAAGAGGTAAGCAATACTTTTTACAATATATAATGGGCTTGTATTAAGAGCTGAGGTTCACTGCAGCAGCAGAAGACTAATATATTGAGGTGTTCTTCTGTGCTGGGATATCTAGTTGCCAGTAAATGACAACTGTGACAAGGCATGAGTGTTTTCTCATTACTAATGTTTCTTTCAGTATCTCTCCATTAATCAGTTTTTTTTCCCCTCTGCTTTTCCTAAAACATTCTCCTCCTCCTTTCCATCTGCCTTCTCTGTAGAAGAAAGCATAATTAAACCAATTGAGAAACTGTCATGCAATGAAAGTTTTCCTGACAAATTAGAGGAGCCACAAGGTAATTTCTGGGTGTTGTAGATCAGTAGTTGCTCTGTGACTCTCTTGACAAGCTTCCTTCTCAACAGTTTCCTCTTATCCTGTTATAAGAGGTCACTATGAAGACCAATGTCATGTGCATTTACAAGTCAGATTAGGAAGAGAAAAAGAAGCACCCAGTAATATCTTTCTTCAGTAGTTAGGAGTCTAAGATGCATCTGCTCTCAAAAGAATATATATATATATATATACACACATTTATCTTCTTAAATTATGAATATATTTCCAAAAATATAATAATTATACTAGAGAGATTACAACATTTTCTAATTTTGTTAAGATTTCTTCACTTTAAGGCTCTAAAACTCACTTTTTTAAAAACATTTAAAAGAAAAAGTTGACAGGGTTAACAGTGAATGATGAAGGTGGAGTATCACAGGTTTAAACAGTACCCCCACCAAAAATGTGCAGCTCACAATATATTTCAGACAATAAGCCAAAATAATTTAAGAAGACTTATTTTTCTGTCAATCATTTTTCCCTTAGTTCCTTTGCTCTCCTGTAGGAACTGTCTTCTAACTGTCCAGTGCATAGCTTTTAGACACACCCTCACCCTGTCACTCACCAGCCTTGTATTTTGAGACACCTTAATTACACTCATGAAGTCATTTGCTCAGCTATCAGATGGGGGATCACATTTAATCTTGGTGTGATGATACTGTATCTAGGACTTCTTTTTTATTTATTATTATTTATTTTACTTCATTTTTAAAAATTTATTTATGTAAGAAAGGAGACATTAACAAAACCATAGGATAGGAGGGGTACAACTCCACACAATTCCTTCCACCCAATCTCCATATCCCATCCCCTCCCCACTAACTTTCCCATTCTATATCCCTCCGGGAGCATGGACCCAGGGTCGTTGTGGGTTGCAGAAGGTGGAAGGTCTGGCTTCTGTAATTGCTTCCCCGCTGAACATGGGCGTTGACCGATATTGTTCAGTGAACAGTTACACTGTTTACTCTGCCAATAAGCAAGTAAGACAGGGATGTCCTGAGAATACGAGAGAAAATTATCTCAATTTTTCTGATAGGGGTTGAGCAATGGGCATCATGCTTTAGAGAAAACATCAACTGGCCTGATAAGGGAGACTGCTTTTTTCCCACTAGTTGACTTCAGAGCAAACAGAAAGCCTTCTGCACTGCGTTCTTAGTTGTCTAGGCACACGCTATGGGCCTTACATTGCTCTTTTCTCCGCTCCCATTCTGACATCTACTTTATCCCCATCTCTCCATCCTGTGTGGCTGCCTTAGCCCAGACCTTGTTCTCTCCCTGAGTTCCAGCAGGGGTCTCCTACATGTCTCCTATCTTAGCTGTCCACTTCAACCATGTGTGCATTGCCACAGATTGGCCGTTCACCAGTAGTGAGAACATGGGGGAAGACAGCTGGCATTCACTGAAATCGGCTCTGGTGCTGAGTGCTTTGCATATGTATCATTCAATCCTTACAACAACCCTATGGGAACAGGAACGGGAGCAACTATTACAGAGAGAGAGCCCTGCAGGGAAGGAGCTTCCTTGCAGGAAATAAACTCTTATGTTAAGAAATGGAGTCCGGGGGTGGGGGTGGGGTGGGGGTTTGTGTGCACACGTGACCATGTGTAAGGACCTGGGTTTCTTTGAGGCCCCAGTCACCACCTGCAGGTGGGAAGCTTTATGAGTGGTGAAGCAGTGCTGCAGTTCTCGTTCTCTCTCTCCATCTCTCTCTTTGTATGTGTATATCACAATAAAAATTTAAAAAACATAAAATCGGGGTGGGGGTAGGATAGCATAATGGTTATGCAAAGAGACTCTTATGCCTGAGGCTCCAAAGTCCCAGGTTCAATCCTCCACACCACCATAAACCAGAGCTGAGCAGTGCTCTGGTATAAAAACACAAAATCAAGGGGGCTGGCCAGTGGCACAGCGGGTTAAACACACATGTTGCAAAATGCAAGGACCACATAAAGATCCCGGTTTGAGTCCCCAGCTCCCCACCTATAGGGGAGTCACTTCACAAGAGGTGAAGCAAGTCTACAGGTGTCTCTTTCTCTCCCCTCCTCTGTCTTCCCCTCCTCTCTCAATTTCTCTCTGTCCTATCCAACAACAACTACAGCGATAACAAAAAAAATAATAACAACAACAATAAACAACAAGGGCAACAAAAGGGAAAAATCTGTCTCCAGAAGCAGTGGATTCACAGTGCAGGCACCGAGTCCCAGTGATAACTCTGGAGGCAAGAACAAACAAAAATAAAATAATAATTTTAAGTGGGGGAGATAGCATAATGGTTATGCAAAGAGACTCTCATGCCTGAGGCTTTGAAGTCTTAGGTTCAAACCCCTAACACCACCATAAGCCAGAGATGAGCAGTGCTCTGGTAAAAAAAAAAAAAAAAAAAAAAAAAAAAAAGGAAGAAAGGAAAAAAGGAAGGAAGAAAATATAAAATCCTAAAGGAAAAAGAAGACCACCACCAACAACAACAACAACTGGAGTTGTGACTAGGGAATCGCTCACGTGACAGAGTGCACACTTTACTATGCACAAGGATCAAGCCTCCAGTTCCATATGGGCGCACTATGCACAGCACCAAAAAGAAAAAAAAGAAAGAGAAATAAAAAAGCTTGATGAAAGGTGGAGCAGCACTGTGGTGTCTCACCCTCTTTGTCTCTATCTGAAATTAACAAGAAAACAGGGCCAGATGGTGGCACCCAGTTGAGTGCACCTGTTCCCAGCTGCAGGGAGAGGGCGAAGCTTCACAGTCTGTAAAGCAGTGCTGTCGGTATCTTTCTCTCTTCCTCACCCTCCCACCTCAGTTTCTGTCTCCATCCAATCAATCAATAACTAAGATAGTCATAGAAAAAGACAAGAGGGGAGTCGGTCGGTAGTACAGTGGGTCAAGCGCACCTTGCATGAAGCGCAAGGACCTGCGTAAGGATCCCGGTTCGAGCCCCCGGCTCCCCACTTGCAGGGGAGTCGCTTCACAGGCGGTGAAGCAGGTCTGCAGGTGTCTGTCTTTCTCTTCCCGTCTTACCCCTCCTCTCTCCATCTCTCTCTGTCCTATCCCTACAATGACGACATCAATAACAATAACTACAACAACAATAAAAAAAAAAACAAGGGCAACAAAAGGGGAAAATAGATAAAAGAGTCAGCTGGGAGCAGTACAATCATACTATAGACATAAATTCCTGGTTAAAAAAGAAAAATGAACCGGAGTTATACAATTTTTTTGAAAGATTTCCATGTTCAGGATGAACTCAGCATGGATTTAGAGGCTAGCATGGTCATTTACAAACTGTAAGAGCTTAGGAAGTGCTCAGAAACAAAGGTGTGTGTTAGCTGAATCTAAGAGGGTTGTTATATGGACTGAAGGATGGTGCCGTGCCTGAAATGCAGCAAATGATTTAAAACTGGAACACATAATTAGTATGGACAGTACTGAGTTTCTCTGTGGTACTTCAAAATCCTCTCTGACTCTGAAACTTTATATGTCACTAGGAAACTTTGGGAGTTATGCTCCTTACAATCAGTCAGGATATATTCCTTCCTTTCTCAAAAAAGAAGTGGGGTCAGCCGGCCAGAGGATACACTTGGCACCTCTCAGTACAACAGCTTCAGGTAACAACAACATTAGATTCCATTCATCAATTTTTCTTTTTTAACCAGAAAGCTTTTCCTTATCTGAGTTGATATAGTCACTGTCCTGTCTCACCTTACTAATATGGTTTCTACTGGTTTGGGTAAAATGTCCTGCTTGATAAGTTTTGATATGGTTTGATAGCTCAATAGTTGTAAGAACTACCTGCAATTAGGAGGTACTTAATTATAGGCACTTGGTCTTTGTCATGGGATCTTTACAGATCTCATGGGTACAGATGAGGAACCTCAAGTCACAGTTGGTCAGTGGTGGGGCCATGCACGAACTTGGCTCGTCTGTCCTGAGTATGCTATATCAGCAGCAAGGCGTGAGGGACACATTTCCCACGCATGCCTCCCCCCATCTCCCTGGCAGAGTGAACTTAGCAAAGGCCAAGGCTGTTCCTCGAGCCTCACCATGAGAGAGGAGAGAACCGCACTTCCCTGCTTTGCAGGAGCATTAGGTACTGAAGGGCCCACTCTTCTACCTCCCATGTTCTGACTTATCAGGGAACCTATGCCACAGGGTTGGCCAGTGACAGTCACATTCAGGTGATACCTCTGTACTGGGGCTGGTCAGATGCGAGCATGGATATTCTCTGGATTATTTTAAATTAGGATGCCATTATTAAAGCTCCTAAATATTAGTGTAGATCCCCAGAAGTCTAATACAATACTAGTTATAGTTGATCTAAAAAGTTGACTCTTAACAAGTACTTACAATCTGTCCTGACCAGAATCTTTACTGTTAACACTCTTGGAGTAAAATTCTGAAGTGCACTTGACTTCTGCAATTATTCATTTCCTACCACAGTAGAACTGCATCAACAGTACTGTGCAGGGGGGTTGGGGGGGCGGTGCAGAAGGTGGCACACCCAATTAAGGGTGCTTAGGATCTGTGCAAGGACCCAGGTTGGAGTCCTTGCTCCCCACCTGCAGGGGGGATGCTTCATGAGCAGTGAAGCAGGTCTGCAAGTGTTTTTCTTTCTATCTCTCCCTCTCCTCTCAATTTCTCTCTGTCCTATCAAATGAAAAAGAAAAAAGGAAAAAGGGAGTCGGGCGGTAGCGCAGTGGGTTAAGCGCATGTGGCGCAAAGCACAAGGACCGGCATAAAGATCCCGGTTCAAGCCCCTGGCTCCCCACCTGCAGGGGAGTCGCTTCACAAGCGGTGAAGCAGGTCTGCAGGTGTCTTTCTCTTCCCCTCTCTATCTTCCCCTCCTCTCTCCATTTTTCTGTCCTATCCAACAATGACAACAACAATAATAATAACTACAACAATAAGACAACAAGGGCAACAAAAGGGAATAAATAAATATTTTTTAAAAAAATTTTTAAAAAGAGAATAACTGCTACTAGGAGCAGTAGATTCATAGTGCTGGCACTCAGCCCTAGCCATAACCCTGGAAGCAAAAACAAAAGAAGAAAAAAACAGTGCTCGGTTACTTTACATGTGAAGAGAACTGCTCCATTACCTCTCTGATGAAACAAAATGTGTAAATGAACATTTTATATACAGTGGAGACTTACAAGAAGCCTCAGATATTTTAAGACAGCCTCACGAGTCCTCTAGTCATGACTTAATACCAGTTTTAACATTAAAATAGAAAATACAGAGCTTCCACTTTTATTTCATCTGAGTACCTCTTCTTAGAAGGCAAAGTGAATATTTAAAAATATTTTATAAGATATGGGTGGCCTTTATATATTAATTCTTCCGTCATATTATCATGAATATTCCTGATTTCATTTTTAAGTTAATGCTTTCTTGTAACTTTTCATCTCCTCATTTGCTCTGCTTATCAGCTTTCCCTACAGGTGGTGATAGGAGGAAAGGTATAAGAAAGAAGTAACTTAATCACTCCCAAGTGGTCAGTGCAAACCCTTAGGAAACATTGTTGTGTAAGGATATGGCTTCCGAGCTTACGCTTGTGTGACAGTTCCCACCAGAAAATAAACCAGGTCATTACCATATTTACTCAATTACTTTCCTTCCCATAGTCTTCCTGTCCACTGTTCTTCCTCACCCTCAAACTTTGAGAAGAAAAAAATAACTCCTTCCTGCTTCCTCATGTAACATCTCTTCTGGCTTCCTACCATCTCCTCCCGTTTTGACAACAGGATGTGACAGAGTGACTTTTCTCTTGAGTGGGTGGTCACAGTGGGCCAGCTGAGTGCTCTGTGTGTAATAACTCTGTCACTCTCTGTGTGTAATAACTCTGAGAAGCTTTTTTTTTTTTAAATCTTTTTGTTTTTAATATTTATTTTCCCTTTTGCTGCCCTTGTGGTTATTGATGTCTTATTGATGTCATCGTTGTTGCATAGGACAGAGAGAAATGGAGAGAGGAGAGAAGGGGAGAGAAAGATAGACACCTGCAGACCTGCTTCACCGCCTATGAAGCGACTTCCCTGCAGGTGGGGAGCCGGGGCTCCTTACGCCTGTCCTTGTGCTTTGCGCCATGTGCGCTTAACCCACTGTGTCACCGCCTGACTCCCACTAGCACAAGTTTTATATTATGCTGGAAGGTACATCTTGGTGACACAGGTTAAATTCCTACTTAGAGGACAACATTATTCCCTTAGCAAACATTTGATAATTAAAAAAATATATTTAAAAAAACACACTTTTTTAAAAAAATAATAATTTGGTTTTAAAAAAAAAGTTTCCTTGGAATGCAGTGTTGTGACTTGGAGAATCCTCTCTGCTTGATCCTCCCCCACCCCCACACACCTTCACTTCACCTGAGACCACCTCATTTCAGTAGACACTTATTCTGACACTAGACTTACTGCCTTTCTCCCCCTCACTGCCCTGCCTTCACATGTTCTCTTTAACAAGGTACTTTGTTTTAAGATTTGTTAGAATCAGAACATCACTCAGGCACTTGTGGTGCCAAAAATTGAACTCAGGACCTCATGCTCTTAGATCCCATGTTCTAGCTTCTAGCCACTGCACCACTGAAAGCTTTTCATTTGATTTATTTCTATCAGAGTACTCCTCGGCTCTGGTTTATGGTGGTGCTAGGGGTTGGACTTGGGGCATCTGGGGCCTGAAGTATGACAATCTATTGAGTGCTATTTCTGTGGTCCTCATATGGTACCTCTCTATGTGAACATATCTACCTCATGTGTGAACTCACCAGCCTCACCAGCTAATGCCTGTCTGTACCCCAGTGGGTCACAGTCAAAGATTCATTGCTGATGCACTCAACTGGCCCTGCCTTTCATAGGTAGCTTTTTACTGGTTTAAAATGGAGAATTTAACTTGGAAACACTGTGATAAAACAGTCTGTCAGACCAAGTGAAGAACTCTCAGTCTCGCTGGTCCAAACTGTACTCAGGGGCACAGAGTGGGGTGACTATTCCAGAAGAGTCCCTCACTTAAGCCTGGTTTTCACTAAGTTGAGTAAGCAATACATTAGGACTGAAACTCCCACAAAATTATGCAAAAAAGAAAGAAAAGCAAGCAAGAGATGGATACCATACATGTAAGTTTGATAGGGGGCAGGTGGTGGCGTACCTGGTTAAGCACACACATTACAAGTAAGTCTGATACAACTATGTTTCACAAAATTGCCAGATCTATTTCAAAACAGACGTTGAGAATTTAATCCAAAGAATGACAGCTACTGCAGCATGAGTGGTACTTAGACCTCAGATAGAGAAGTCATCTCATCTCTCCTCAGACATAACTTCTGGGACACCCAGCTTGCAGGAGAGGTGCTAGAAACAGCAAGTATTAAGAGTTCTCTGATGATGACTTTCTGCTTGAGATGTTTCAGAAATGAGAGCTTATAAAGCATTCAGTTAACAACAGAAGTTTAGCAAATTAAGATGTTCACAAATATTTAAATAGCCAAATGTGTAAATGAAACAACACTTGTGATAAAAGGTTCAAAATCCTAGAATTTCTTACCTTTGGGAGGGATTCTGTTATCCCTATTGTTTTCTTTATTAAAAAAAGAAGTTGCTCAACTCTTAAAAACCTATATTTTCATGTCAAGAAGAAATGTATTAAGGAATTCAGGTGGGTAGCTCTATGAAGTCAGAACTTTTTTAGAACTTACACTCCTAAATATACTTTATTATTATTTATTTTCCCTTTTATTGCCCTTTATTGTTGTTGTTGATGTCGTCATTGTTGGATAGGAGAGAAATGGAGAGAGGAGGGGAAGACAGAGAGGGGGAGAGAAAGAGAGACACCTGCAGACCTGCTTCACTGCCTGTGAAGTGACTCCCCTGCAGGTGGGGAGCCGGGGCCTTGAACCAAGATCCTTACGCTGGTCCTTTTGCTTTGTGCCACATGTGCTTAACCTGCTGCGCTACCACCCGACTCCCCACATATACTTTCTACGAGCTCTGTTGGAACATTACAGTGTGATTTCAGTTACTAACACAGTGGGTATTATCCACTGAACTCTCTGAAGGTGATGAACCTTTCAGAGAACTCACCTAAACAGCAGTGGCATCAGAACCCTGGACCAAAAATATTGGTTCTTGAATTGGCTGATGAAAATTCTCACTGGTGTCGACATAATATGCAACTAGAAATTTGGGGTTTAGTGTTTATCAAGAAGAAATAGAAAACTCTACAGACCACTCTATTAATCTTTTAAAGCTAAATGAAAATTTCTCCATAAAAATGAGAATGAATTTTGAAGTTGGTCATCAAATGAATACAGTTCTAATTTCTGACTCTGATTTCTTTCAGAATATACATGGAACACGAAAACTGGTCGGGGCAAATTTCCAGGACCTACTTACAACCCCACAACCAAGAATCTCAATATTGTAACCCGTGCACAAGCTGTGCCCTCTGTACATGGGAGGACAGATTGGGTGGCCAAATACGGAGGCCACCGGTAGGAGTCTGGGGGGATGTCTGCAGTAGTGCTCTGCATCCTCATACATACTGGCCCTGGGAAGTGTCTATTTCTACCACATTCTGGGAAAAATATAAGATAGTGGGTATTCTGGAGAGCAAAAATCATTTCCTATTTTTCTTTCTTTCCTAGAAATGAAATTCATTTTCTTAGCATCATTGCCCACAGTGCTGATATATGGGGTAGGACTTTTACAGAGTATTAAATAAACTATTTGCCAAAGTATCAAGTATTTGACTTACAAATTAATAGATACTAAATATGATAGGTTTAAGACAAGCGCCTAGAGTGCTTCAGTTTTTGTTACATGTATGCCTAAACTATTTTTCAGCCTCTTTTTAATAGCAGTTACGTGGATTCTGTGGGCTGTCAACTATGTTATCTGGCTAGGACTCTACTCTTAACACACTGGCAAATGAAGAAAGATGTTAATTTATCACTTACTTTTCTGCTTTGAAGTTATGAAAATGGTGGTTATTCCAATCTTGAGCAAGATGTCTTTTGTATGAATTTATCTATTGACTTAGGGATTTCAAAATGTTGCCACCTGATTTTAGTGTAGGCAGAGCCCATTTTTTGATTTTTGATCAATACAAGTACTGTCGGTTCATGGCGACAACAAACCCAACAGCTGGATGGCTCCACATTCACTAAGCCAAGACTCTCATTTCCCATCAGTAAGACACTCCTAACAAGACTCTGAAAACGCTTGTGCTTCTGTATTCCTGACACATGGAAATGAGGTGTGTCTGCTGGGCCCCCAAAGCAAACTCGCAGCTGAAGATCCCTGGCAAGACTCCTAAGAGCCAACATGCTTGGCTGTGAAAGCAAGTTTCATTCAGCACATATTCTTTTTCTTCTTAGATTCCTTTCTTTTCTGAATTATTTAAAATATACATGTGAATTTAGGATTACTCTTTAAATCTGCCGTGTTATGGACTGTACATCAGTACTGTATACTATTTTAAAAGACAATTTCTTTAAAAAGAAATATCACTTAATGTTATCAACTGCTGAGATTTTTTATGTATTTTATGACTTTGAACACATGCTAATGTAACTGATCTCATTTCTGTGGGCATTATCCAAAGCCATGTTATAAAATATCCTATTTTTGATAGAAATTCAGCTCACAACCTTGTTGAAAAATGTTAAAATATAAAGAGCAATGGTGGTAATGGTTATATCTGTATATATATTTGTATGATTTCAATTAAAATCTCAAAGCTATAAAAATGTTATGGAGAAACCTTTAAATTCCTAATAGATATTAAAATAAACATGGCTAACTAGTATATTTTCAATTCTAAACTTTATACTATACCTTGAAGTCTACTTGTGGGCGTTTCAGTTGACTTTTTTTTCCTAGCGGTTTTGAGCTCATGAAATAAAATTATTACAGTGGTCTGGGAGGAGGCACAGCAGCTAAAGCACTGGACTCCCAAACATGTCCTTTGGTAGCACATGTACCAGAGTGATGCTCTGGCTCTCTTTCACTCTCTCCTCTCTCTCTCATGATTAAATAAATAACATCGTGGTCCAGGAGGTGGAGCAGTGGATAAAGCATCGGACTCTTAAGCATGAGGTCCTGAGTTCAATCCCCGGCAGCACATGTACCAGAGTGAAGTCTGGTTCTTTCTCTCTCTCCTCCTATCTTTCTCATTAATAAATAAAATATCTAATAAATAAACAACATCTTTTAAAAAGTCATTGCAAATATACAAAAGTTCCTACCTTTCCCTTTATCTTCCCTATTAAGATCTTAGCGGAGTGATTTCTATGCCTACACAGTGACTATTCGTAACTACAAACACAGCTATGCATTAAAGACCATAGTTTACATTAGGATTCAAGCTTTATGAGCTTTGACAAAATATACAGCAGTAAAGTATAAAGTACCCTACGTTCCCATATGGAGCAGTTCCACTGCCCAAAAAATCCCTTATACTTCCCCATTCATTTCACCCTAGCAACCTTTCATCTTTTTATCCTTTTTACTATATATATATATACTTTTTACCAGTTTTACCTTTACTGGAAGGCATGTCAGATAGGTGAAATCTTTTTAATTTTATTTATTCCCTTTTGTTGCTCTTGTTTTATTGTTGTAGTTATTATTATTGTTATTGATGTCACTGTTAGGACAGAGAGAAATAGAGAGAGATGGGGAAGACAGAGAGGGGGAGAGATAGACATCTGTAGACCTGCTTCACCGCTTGTGAAGAGACCCCCTTGCAGGTGGGGAGCCGGGGGTTCTAACCGGGATCCTTCAGCTGGTCCTTGTGCTTTGCGCCACACCTGTGCTTGACCTCCACACTACCGCCCATCTCCCAGATAGGTGAAATCATGCAGCATATATGCCTTTCCAGATTGGCTTCTTTCAGTACTATGTGGTTTTCCCATTTCTTAATTTGATAGCACATCTGCTTATTGCTGAGTATTATTTCATTTCTGCATATACCAGTTTATCCATGCACCTACTGAAAAGCATCTTGGTGAGTTCCAGGTTTGGCTTGAAAAGAAGCTGATCTGGGGCCCTATTTGGGGAGTTCTGAGATTCCCAAACAGACATGATGGGCCTAGACCTCGAATAAATCCCTGTCTCCATTGTTATTGGTCATTCCTATCAGGAACAACACAACAGACCCTTTTGTGGGCCCCCATAGGACCTTGCCCTCAACTTGGATCAACAATGGTAGAGAATGTTCCATCCTCTGAAGGGAGGATGGACATTATACTCTATGCTACACCTGAGGAAGATGGGTCTTGATACTGGGGCAGCTTGGAATGTTCCTACATATGACCACAGAATGTGAGCTCAGATCTACAGAGATGCTGAGGTCACAAAGGCTCCTAAGCTGAAATATGGGCCCCAGACCACAATAAATCAATGGGGTTTAAAGTCAACAATATTTATTATACCCCTTTCCCATACTAGGGAGCTACTCTCTTCCCTGATCCAGCTTTCTGGTCCTTTTCCCAGCCATCACATCATCTCCCCAGACAATAATTAGGATCCACCTGCATATCAGATTTCAGGCTCAAGGGAAAAAAGAGGGGAAAAAAAAAAAAAAAACTAGTATAGACACAGGCCCTTTGGAATATAACTAAAATATGCCTACTAGCTATCTACAAAATGGAGGGGCCCCCAACTCTTCATCTGCACTGTTCCAGCCTTTAGATCCATGACTGGTCAACAATTTGTTTGGCTTTGTATGTTAACTCTATTTTCAACCACCAGGTTCCAGATGCTAGCATGATGCCGACCAGACTTCCCTGGACAGGCAACCCCACCAATGTGTCCTAGAGCTCCGATTCCCCAGAACCCTGCCCCACTAGGGAAAGAGAGAGAGACTGGGAGTATGGTTCGACCTGTCAATGCCCATGTTCCGCGGGGAAGCAATTACAGAAGTCAGACCTTCAACCTTCTGCAGTCCCACAATGATCTTGGGTCCATACTCCCAGAGGGTTAAAGAATAGCAAAGCTATCAGGGGAGGGGATGGGATACAGAGTTCTGGTGGTGGGAACTGTGTGGAGTTGTACGCCTCTTATCCTATGGTTTAGTCAATGTTTCCTTTTTATAAATAAAAAACTAAATAAAAAGCTGATATACATACATATATATCAGCTTCTTTTTATTATATATGATGGAGACCAGTTTTCAAATCATTTGAGTAAATGCCAAGGTGCATAACTGCTGTTATCTTTATATGGTTAAGAATGTTTGATTTTTCTAAGAAATCATCAGAATAGCTTCCAAAATGGTTACCATTTTGCATTCCCACCAGCAGTGAGTAAGAATTTTCTTTGCACATCCTCACCAACGTCGGGGGTCCCAGGTTCAAGACCCCAGTCCCCACCTGCAGAGAGAAGCTTCACAAGTGGTGAAGCAGGGCTGCAGGTATCTGTCTCTTCCCCTCTCCGTCTCCCCCTTCCCTGTCAATTTCTCTATCTCTATCCAATAATTCAAAAAGATTTTCTTTCGTGTAAGAAAGAAATAAAATCTTATAAGAGGTTCCACATGAGCTGACTCCAGAGCACTATTCCAACACGTGTGCTAGGGAGCAAACAGGGAAAACCCAGCCAGTAAAGCCATTTCCCCTGTCCCATACAGGTTGTTTTTAAAGCAAGTTGCACTACGATGTGTAATCAAATAACTTCCCTTGTCTTGAAGTGATACCGAAGGGCTAATTTCTAAACAAACATCAACAAAACGTGTTCACAGTCAAATGTCTGCTAGTCACACCTCACGTTTTAGACAATTCTAGCAACAAAGACACCATAGAAGATATCGTGAATAGTTAATTTTATTTCCATTGATATTTCATTTAACATAATTTCAAAGTCAGTCAGAGCTCTATGATCAGTAAAAAAAAGAAAATCTCACAAGATGCTATTTTTCAGAAGGTTCCCGATTAGGAGATGGGGCCAGGCTATCCCCCAATGTTGATACCTACTATTTCACACCTGGTGCTTTGATGATGCATTAAAAACAACATGAGCATGGAAGAGGTGAGCTGCAGAGAAGACTGAAGGACAACTCAGTCCACTACCCACCTCTTCAGAGCCGCTAAAGATAATTTCTTTCCCTTAAAAAATCAGTGTCTTTTTTTAAAATCTTTTTTCTTCTTATAATATTTCAGAATATGTGAAAAAAAAATACTTAATTCTCTTTATGTAAGAAAAACAGTCAAACTTTTAAAAAGTCTTCATGAGTCCATGCTGGGACATGACTACGACTGACGGGGTCCGTTCAACACACTAATCCCAAGTTTGGCAACCATCAGCAAGCTGTTCAAAAGAAACGGGGAAAGTCAGGTACCAAAGACAAAATAGGCCAAGAAGCAGGCTTTCAGGAAGTCTTTGAGCAGATAAGACAGCATGCCCACTCCTTGAACTGCCAATGTTCAGAGTTGAGAGACCCAGGCCTCCCACTGCAAGAGTGAGTTAACACAGCTCCCCAGCCTCACTGTATTTCTATGCTTCTGCATCTACTGTGACTAGACATTATGCTGGAAGGCATCATCCTTTTTGGTAAAGTTGGTGTCTCTTCTTTTCCCAAACACACTTAGAAATTCCCTTGTCTGGTTAGCTCACCGGGTAGAGCATTCATCTCACTACGTCAAGAGTCCTGGGTTTGCTATCTGACACCACAAGGGAAGCCCTACAGGCAGCACAAGGGTGAACTCCAACAATGACCAAGTGGTGGTGGGCTCTCTCAAATAATGAAAAAGAGGCCTGGGGAGATCACTCGGCGATGGCAGTGCATATGCATGAAGCCCCAGTATCTCAGAAAAAAAACTTGTGTTCTACCACTGAGCCACCTGACTACTTTTTCTTTCTTTTCTTCTTTTTTTTTCCACCAGAGCACTGCTCAGCTCTGACTTAAGGTGGTGCAGGATACTGAACCTGGAACTTCGGAGCCTCAGGCATGAGAGTCTCTTTGCATAACCGTTATGCTGTCTACTCCTGCCCACAAAAACTGTATTTAAAAAGACAATCTGGTTCAGGGTTTATGATTTAACTAGAAAAACAGGATTCAAAATTCCTCTTGAGGCAAGACTCCAATGACGAAAGCTACATACACCTGCATGAGAAGGGTCCGACCCGTGCCGAGAGTCGCACCGAGCTGCGAGCATGTCTTTGACTGAACTTCTTCCCCTACAGAAAGGGACAAGGACTGATGGGAAAGCAAACGCTTCCAACTGAACAAATGTACTCAGTGGACTCTGACACAGAACAGTCGTTCATATTTGTGCATACATTAAGCCATATCCGGTATAGGACTAATACTATGGCTATGTGAAGAAGCATCCTGGGCATTAAACTAAATTCCATTCTGGCAAATGACAACAAGAGAGAAGGAAGTACCTTGCACCTGCAATCAGACCAGCAGGCATGAATTTCCCAGAGTTGTAGAATCTCATTCCCATGATGCCAGCTAAGGTTCCAGATGCAACTGATGAAAAGGACAAAAAGGTAATAATATCATTCACTGCATGAAAGAAGTGACCAGAGTTTTACATCCTATAAGGACCAGAGGAGCATGTCTCCTGGCCTCCTCCTCCAGGTTCGGGTGCATGCTGGTCACCCACGCTCTCAAAGGCTAAATACAAATGCTGGAATGTCAGGGTCTCAACATCCCAGCTAACTCTGTCTTTCCAATTATTTATTAATTTATTTATTTATTCCCTTTTGTTGCCCATTTTTATTGTTGTAGTTATTATTGTTGTTATTACTGATGTTGTCATTGTTGGACAGGACAGAGAGAAATGGAGAGATGAAAGGAAGACAGAGGGGGAGAGAAAGATAGACACCTGCAGACCTGCTTCACCGCCTGTGAAGTGACTCTTCTGCAGGTGGGGAGCTGGGGGCTCAAACCAGGATCCTTATGCTGGTCCTTGCGCTTTGTGCCACATGCGCTTAACCCACTGTGCTACTGTCGACTCCCGTCTTTCCAATTTAATCTCCCTTCACTCTGTAGTCATAAGTTTCTTAGTTTTCTCCAAAAGTGCTATAGTTTCTTCCTACTCTTTGGCAATATGTGTTCTTCCCACTCAATGACCTGTTAGAAATCTACTATATGCCAGGTACTGTACTAGGTACTGCAGGACACAACAACCATTAAAAAAGTCCCTTTTAGAGTGCTTTAAGTTCAATGGGGTAAACAGGAAAGGAAAAACAAACAAAAAGAAACCTTCAAAATAAAATCGGTACAATGGTTCAATTAATGTGAACAGCATAAAAGAAGACCCAGCCTTTGATTCAAGGGGCATCACAACAGAGTTCATGAAGGAAGTGAAGACGGGAATGAGAATCAGAGAAGCTAAGCGGAAGGAGGAAGCATACCTAAAGATTGGTGACAACATGTCGGGCCCTGTGGTGAGAAGAAGCTCACGGCGTGAGATCAAGACATGACTATCAAGGAAGAGGACAGCTCACATCCAGTCCTGGTGGCCATGTCAGGGATATGGTCTTCATCCAAAGGGCAATGAAGGTTACATAGAGAGCTACACTCTGAAGACACGATTCAAGCTGCACCACAGAGAACAAATTAGAGGAACCTGATAGCCCTGGTCAATCCAGAAACTTCTTTAGGAATACAGATGAGAGATGAATAGGAGGGATCAGGTGGTGGCGCACCTGGTTAAGTGCAAGTATTACCAAGCATAAGCACTCAGGTTCAAGCCCCTGGTCCCCACCTGTAAGGGGAAAGCTTCACAAGTGGTGAAGCAGGGGGGGCCAGGCGGTGACACACCTGGTTAAGTGCACACATTAGTGTGCAAGGACCCAGGTTTGAGCCTCTGGTCCCCACCTGCAGGGCAGAAGCTTCACAAGTGGTGAAGCAGGGCTACAGGTCTCTCTCTGTCTCTTTCCCTTCCTATCTCCCCGTCCCCTCTCAATTTCTCTGTCTCTGTCCAATAAAAAAAATCAATATAATATTTTTAAAAAAGTGAAGCAGAGCTGCAGGTTTTTCTCTGTGTCTCTCTTCCTTTCTATCTCCTCCTGCCTCTCAATTTCTCTCTATTCTATCAAAGAGAGCGAGCGATGACTAGGATAGGAGTATGCTAAAGGAACAGGAAAGCAAATATAAGCTGGAGGTACTGTTTTCAGAACTTGCTGATGGGTGAGACATAAACATCCTGGAGAACAGTAGCGATCCAAGAGGGTGAAAAACACAAAAAGACCAAGTGTGAGAGGAAGCAAGATCAGACTTGGGCCTTGAAACATTAAAGAGTTCAAGCTGGCAACTGTGTGGAGTGGTGCTTAGGGAGAATGTTCTATCATCGTGTATTGGGGGCAATTTGAGACCCAGGTTTCAAGGCTAAAGTATAAAGAAGGCAAAGAGAGTCAAGTCTTAACAGCAATATTTAATGGATGATGGTTTGACAAGAGAAAGAAAACAGGAAAATGGATTCATCAGCTATGCTAAAAATAGCTAAAAGGTCAAATATCATGAGGACTAAAAAATGTGCACTGGATTCTGGGGGAAAAAAAAGAAACCCAAGAACTGGCAGTCTCACATAAACAAAAAGGGACAGAAATGAAGACTGAAGTGGGTTAAAGTATGTGGGAAGTAAAAGTTAAGACAAGGCATACCATATAAACTGATATTTTTAGAGATGTTTCTGAAGGGGAAGAAGAGTAACAAATAAGGAGGAAGCAGTCACAAGACGTTTTGTTCTGTTTTGCCACCAGAGATAACTACTGGGGCTTGGTGACTACACAATGAATTCACTGCTACTAGCAGCCTTTTTTCTCTTTATTTTTTTCTCCCCTCCAGGGTTATTGCTGGGCTCAGTGCCTGCACCATGAATCTACCGCTCCTAGAGGCCATTTTTTCTCCCTTCTGTTGCCCTTGTTGTTGCAGCCTCGCTGTGGTTATCACTATTGTCATTGTTATCACTATTGTCATTGTTGTTGTTATTCGTTGTTGGATAGGTCAGAGAGAAATGGAGAGAGGAGGGGAAGACAGAGAGAGGGAGAGAAAGACAGACACCTGCAGACCTGCTTCACCACCTGTGAAGCGACTCCCCTGCAGGTGGGGAGCCGGGGGCTCCAACCGGGATCCTTACGCCGGTCCTTGCGCTTTGTGCCACATGTGCTTAACCCACTGCGCCACCGCCCGACCCCCTCTCTTCCTTTTTTTTTTAACCTGCTTGCTTACTTTGTGCCTCTTATTTCCTTCCTTCTTTCCTTCATTTTTTGGATAGAGACAGAAATTGAGAAAGACGGGTAGAAAGGAAGAATGAGAGGCACCTACAGTACTGCTTCACTGATCATGAAGCTTCCCACCTGCAGGCAGGGATCTGGAGCTTGAACCTGGGTCTTTAAGCATAGTAACATGTGCACTGACACCAGGGGCTCTTTTCTAGTAATGAGTGAAGGCCAACACATCTGAACACCAACGGGCAAGTCTGTCCAAAATCAAACGCACAGAAGGGATTACTGTCAGTGAAAGCTCCACAAATGTCAACTGGAGGATCTGGCCTTGAAAAGCAGAAAGGACAGAGGAAGTTGAGGGCACGTAGAAGTCCATTCTGCTTTTTCTTCTCTTCAAAAGATAGTGAGGTCTTTTGCTGAGTACAGAGGAGTGAGGTCAGAAATGGGAGAAGAGAGGCCTGAAATTCACGGAGCTCGCTTGACCTTGCTGTTAAGCAGGGCCTGCTCCTTCCCCAGCACGATCCCAATCAGCCGAGTGACCTGTACAAACCACTCTGCTATCACGCTTCTACTCCCCACCAGACTTTTGAAGATCAGAACGGCACTTTCCTCATACTGTGGGTTCTCAGAAACAGTGTCATCCCCACAGCCCGAGCAGTGTCTGATACATGGGTGGAGCTCGAAGAATGGAGCCATAGTTGTCCCGATAAGTAATCTTCCCTTCCCTGCACTTCCCGCTATCTCCGCTAATCTGGACATACTTTGTGGCCTGTAGTTAGTTTTTCTGTCCCTAATTCAGACCAAGGTCTTATATGTTCAGTTTATTGTTACAGATCAAAATTGATTTTAAATGGGAAAAATTCAGTATTAAAGCCAATCTAACCTACACATGCGATTCTTCAATATAACCAAGCAGGCTTCAACAGCAACCGCAGGGCTGAGAGACATAAGTGCTTGCCTGCTCTAAGCTTACTACTAATTACACTGGGGAGATCTAGTCATGAGATACAAAAGCCTTTCCACATATTGTACATACGAACTAAACGAAAACCAGCATAACCCTATGTTTTAAAACTTCCCTAGGGCTGCATACTGGATTTGGAAGAACACAGGAACAGGCAGCCTCAGAGGGTTCTCTCCATAAACAAACAAACAAAAAAAAGGACTGAAATAAAGACTAAAAGTGGACAGAAGTGAACTGCAGTCTGCATATGGTGAAGAATCTATCACATTCTCCCAAACCAGGGGCTTTAGAGTAGTGCAGATACACAATTATACTAGGAGACAGTGAGGCTGACATACCTAGACATAGCCAGATGTTCCTGGGGTCCTGAGACAACTGATAAGCACCCAGGCCTGCTAAACCACCAAAGAGAAGTCCAGCAGCCAGGGATGGGACACTACCTGAAAGGAAACAAAGGCAGCTGCATTTGATAAGACATTAATTTTGCAAACAGAATTCACTAGAATTCCCTTACAAAAGAAAAATAACAAAAAAGCTTCTCCCAACTTGGCTTCTAACCAATGAATCCTAAAGCAGGAAAGTGTGTGTGTGTGTGTGTGTGTGTGTGTGTGTGTGTGTGTGTGTGTGTGTGTGTGTGTTGGGGGTGGGGGGCTGCCATTCACTGTATGAGACAGCTGAGGGTCATTACACAAGACTCCTCTTTCCTAAGAGGCAACGCATTTCTACATAAAGTGAAAAGGGCTTCGGGGACAGGCAGAGTGGCTCATCTGGTCAAGAGCACACACTACAGTCCGCAAGGACCTGGGTTCAAGTCCCTGGTCGCACCTGCAGGTAGAAAGTATCACAAGCAGTCAAGCGGTGCTACAGGTGTCTCTCTCTCTCTCTCCCTCCCTATTTTCCTCTTCCCTCTCAATTTCTCTGTCTCTATCCAATGATAAATAATAACATTTAAAAGAGAAAGAGAGACAGAGAGAGAAAAGGGCTTCTAGCCACACCTGAACTGGGGATGGAACTGTCCCATGGGCAGGACCTAAGGCAAATCTCTCACGGAGAATCAGTGAGTTGAAAAAAAAAAAATGGAGAATAAGAATTCAGGTGATAGCTAAGCGCAAGGACCAGCATAAGGATCCTGGTTCGAGTCTCCAGCTCCCCACCTGCAAGGGAGTCACTTCACAAGTGGTGAAGCAGGTCTGCAGGTGTCTATCTTTCTCTCCCCCTCTCTGTCTTCCCCTCCTCTCTCCATCTCTCTCTGTCCTATCCAACAATGATGACATTAATAACAACAACAATAATAGCTACAACAATAAAACAACAAGGGAAACAAAAGGGAAAATAAATATTAAAAAATATATATTAAGAATTCATTGCGGTGGCCAGGAAACAGTTCACTGAGCACACACTTTACCATGTGGAGGGTCTGGGTTTGAATCTTAAAGTTACAGCATGGGAGCACCATGAAAAGGGAAAGCATCCCAGGAGGTGAAGCAGTGCTGTGCTACCTCTGCTCTGTTTCTCTTTCTCTCCACCCCACCTCAATCTAGAAAGAAAAAAAAGGAGGTCCACTAAGAGAGGGGAGGGGTAAAACTGCACAGGTACAAAGAGCCCCAGTGGCAGAGAGAGAAAGAGGAATTTAATGTGTATTTGTATTGGGGTTGGGTACAAGCATAGAGAAGGATAAAACTAGTAAGAACAAACTAGTTTCCCCCTAGTTAAATAGCCCTTTGAGGTGAAAGGTGATATATGGTAGCATATGATTACAGCAATCTACTTTCACCCTGCCTGGTATGTTCAGATAAAGAAGCAAAAATGCAGCTGAACAGATAGATCACTAGGTAGGGTATGTGGTTAGCCACAGGGGAGGAGGAAGCTCTAGTGCTGCGGCTTCTTTCCCCTCTAATTCTCTACCAGAAATTAAGAAAGAAAGGGAAAGAAAAGAAAAGGGAAAAAAGAGGCAAAAGCAAATGATTCAATAAAAAGTTTGGCTCTGTTGTGTAAGAAGACCTGAGGCCTGTACTCAAACCAGAGGCTAAAAGTAAACAAGATCACACTCTAGAGCCACTGAGCCTCACTCTTCATCAGGAGTAATACTAGATCATAAACGGTTAAGTACAAATCATACCTGCTTTGGCATAGCCAATGATCCCACCAGAAGCAACCAATGCAGCATAGCTAAAGCCAATCCAATGTAAAGGCACTCTAAAAGAAATCACAGTAGCCCATGTTTAAAAACAACATAAAAGGCCTAGGAAGTCATCATTTCAAAATAAACCTATCACTGGACAAATGAAGTTAGATGACTTGCCTCAAGTCAGTGGCATATTTGAGACATAAAGCTGTGCCCCTCAGAGAAGTGGCTCTCTGGTAGAATGAATACCACTCAATACATATGTGAGGGCCTGGGTTCTCCCCCAACATCATAAGAGCAACAAAACAGACAGAATTCCATGAACAGTGGAATAGTGCTTTGATCTCCCTCTTTCTCTCTCAAAAGAAAATTTAAAAAATAAAAAAAGCTAGACTAGGAAAGTGGTACCATAGTAAAGCTCAGGCATGAGACCCAGAATTTGATCTCCAGCACCACGTAAGGCTATGCCCCTATCCTTCATATCCTTCCTAAAACCTATGCTGTCCAGCAATCTTTCAGGACCCTTTTCAAATGACAAAGAAATGTTGGTTTTAAGAAGCTTCTGTTATTCCATTCCCATTCACTATGCACTTACAATGGACCAGAGTCCTTTGACATTGTTGCTTCTCACCCAGGACACCGCAGCACCACACTTGTACCTGCAGAGGAGAGGCTGATCAGAAGTGGTTAATGGCAGTAAGAAAGACAGTGGTTGAAGTTCCAGATCCAGTCAAGTGCCTAAGAAATAATGGGCGAGTTCCCCAAGTTTATATATGCAGAGGCAATACTATATAGTGTACAAATTTCCTGGGGGTTATATTAGGTAATATGCAAAGCACAAAGTAAATGCTAAACAGAAAACAAGCAATTTTTTTTTTTTTGTGGTAACCTCAGTAATAAGAACATAACAAGCCTCACAAAATGAATGAGATGGGTTACGGTACAGATGGGTTACGCTTTTCATCAGCTAACCAAGTTACTGCTCAGAAAGCAAATGCTTCCACTACCTTTAAACTATTCTAATTGTCTTTTTCCACCCAAAGAAATCATTTAATTACGCAATGCCGGTGAAACTTGGAGACTGCTTAATTCTGCATCCAATAGTTCTTGTTAGACTGGAGATGGAGAGGGAGGGAAGGGAGAACATGTGAAAGTCATATAGTACGTGGAGCACTACACCTCTAGCAAAGCAACTCTCTCTCTCTCCTAACTTGCACTCTCTCCAGTGAACTAAGATGGCCGTTCACACCGTCTATTTTTTTTTGGGGGGAGGGGTGTACGATCAAATCATTAGCAGAAGTGAAGTTAAAGACTTGCAAGTCGGGGAGCAACCCTTTCAGAAGCGGACCTGCCTAGGGAGACCAACCTAGGAGATTGCTGCCTCGGGGGGTCACTCACCTAATTTCAAGAAAGCAGAAAAAACGCGGGCCTAGAAAGGCAACTCTAGTAGTCTAAGCCCTGCCTGGATCTGGAAAAATAAAGTACAAGTTGCAGTAGAGCCTCTTAGGTAACCCCAAAGGTCAAAGCAGGTATAATTGCCAAGTACCCGAGTCGCTTTCCGCAAGTCCCAGCCGGTGGAAGACAACCAGCTAACGCTACTCCCGAAGTCGCCGTCCCGCCGGAAGTGACGCATAGCCGTGGGGTGGACCGGGGTGGGGAATCGCTCCCGGCGTCCCTGGGGGCGGGGCGTAAGGGGGCGGGGCTTGCGTCCAGGCACGCGGCCTGGGGAGGGCTTTGAGGCGGAGCGAGGAGCCCTGCATCCTGGTGGCCGGGTGCGGCTCACGCCTTGGGACCGCACGATGGTATCGACGCGACGCAGGAGCCGCATGTTAACCGCCGAATCTCCGCCATGTAGTTATTGGCCGTGTACACCAGCAGAGCTAGTGCTAAATCGAAAGCGCCTCTCTATGGCAGCAGCTCCTTCCAACATTGCAGGTTTAAACCGGCGCCTGGTGCTGATCTACCGGCTCTAAGCACTGTGTTCACTCCTGGCTGGCCCAGTGTGCTAAATCCCTGACACCTGCGAGGGGGCTGTCTTACCCAAAGCGTGGTTTTAGGGATATGCTCCTCCCTGCGCAGATGCAAGCATGTACGCCGAGCAGCCCTACCTTTGTAGACTTGCAGCACAACAGTCATTTGCAGTAGTGTTCTTAGCAGACATGACTTCAGATCCTCCACCCTTTATTCTGCATTATTCTATCCCGTATTGTTACTCCTCAACCAAAAGTCTTTTTTTTATTTATAATCTATCAAAATTGCCATTTAGCTGTATTTTTTATTTTCGTTGATTTTTCAGCTCACTGCTAAGCTCTGGGTTACAGTGGTGTTGGGGATTAAACCTGGGACCTTTAGTGTCTCAGGCATGGAAGTCTTTACGCAAAAATCATTACTTTATGGGTCGATAGCATAATGGTTATACAAAGAGACTCTCCTGACTGAGGCTCTGAAGTCCCAGGTTCAAACCCTTGCACCATCATAAGCCAGAGTTGATCTGATAAAAATAAATATTTAAAAATTATTACTTCTCTCTCTCTCCAGCCCTCAACTGTATTTTTCAAATGCCACATGAAACTCCCTGCTGCATCTGTTGAAGCCCAAGTTATTATTTCAGTGTAAAGCAGAATTTCTAGTAAAGGTATTTAAGCAAGGGCAAGGAAACAAATGCATTTACCTACCTGACTTTGCACTTTTTTGTGTTTGAGATAAATGCTGTCTTTATGAGGTGTGAGCTCTGCTTTTGTCAGAGAAGCAGCTTTGATTAGGACAACAATGCACCATGCAGCCAGAAGCTAAGATGGCACTCAAGTTACCATCAACTCAATTTAATAACAAATAACAAGACAAATGACCCAGTTAAAATATGGGTATCCAAAGAAAATATTCAGATAGTAACTAAGGACATGGAAAAATGCCATTATCACTAGTCACTAGGAAAGAGTACTTTAGCTGTGCCTAAGGCTTCCAGTTAGGTCCCTGGTGCTGCATGTGCCAAAGTGGTACTATGATTTCTTTTTCCCATGCAAAACTCTCACAAGAAACTTTTTAAAAAAAAATGTTATGTATAAAATGGAAATTTTCATGGTCCAGGAGGTGGTGCAGCGATAAAGCTTTGGACTGTCAAGCATGAGGTCCCAAGTTCGATCCCCAGCAGCACATGTGCCAGAGTGATGTCTGGTTCTCTCTCCTCCTATCTTTCTCATAAATAAATAAAATCTTAAATAAATAATAAAACTGAACATTTCTAAGGGCCAAAGACCTGAACAGACACCTCATCAAAGAAGTGCAGGTAGAGATAAGCAAATGAAGTGACACTCCATGAAGAAAATGAAAGTTAAAACTAGTGTAAAACCAGCTACTATTATATATTCAAGAAACTGGCTCAAGGAGTTGAATTGTGGCTTACCCACTAGAGCTCACACATTTGCATGAACAAGGATCGAGATTCAAGACAACCACCCACACCTGCAGGGGGAAAAGTTCCAACAGCGGTGAGCTAGCTGTGCTGCAGGTGTTGCTCCTCTAGTGATCTATGTCTTGTACCCTTTATCAAAAAGAAAGAAGGAAAAAAAAAAAAAAAGCCAGTGAGAATAACGGAGAATCACAGTAAACCAAACCCCAGTGAGAGTCCTGGTGGCCAAAATAGAATATTGGGTTGTCAGAAAAGTCATGACACATTTTTGCATAGAAAATCAGAAAAATACATCATGACTTTTCCAACAACCCAACAGAACTTGACCCAAACCCAGGATACAACCAGCACCACCAAATAGTAGTAAAAATGTGGAGCAACTGAACTCTGTCATCATAGGTGGCAAATAAAAATCTACAGAGTAGTTAGGAAGTAACTCAGCAGGTAAAGCTCAGGACATTCAAACTTGGGATCCCAAATTTGATCCCCTGCACATATATACCAGGTACTCTGGCTTTCTCTCATTAAATTAGTTTATATATTGTTTTTAAATATACAGAGACTTTGGAAGAGTTTGGCAGCTTCTCAAAAAAAATTTAAACTCTTACTAGTATGATTCCCATCACTGCCCCTTGCTATTTAGTCAAAAAGAGTTGAAGATTTAGGTCCAAACAAAAATCTACTAATAGATGTTTACAGAAATTTTTTCCTATCTGCCAAAACTAGAAACTAAATGAGATGTCCTCTAAGAAGTGGATGGATAAACTTGGTAAATCCAGACAGTGGAAGATCATTAAATGCTAGAGAAGAAATGAATTTGTCAGGCCAAATAAATCTGAAGAAAATGTAAGTGCGTATTATTAGGTAAAAGAATCCCATCTAAAAAAAGGCAATATACTGGGCCTGGAGATAATGATTCAGCATTAGACTTCTATGCATGTGAACCCTGAAGTGCCCGGTTTGATCCCTGGCACCACCATATATTAGAAACTAATAAGCAGTGGTATCTCTCTCATGAAATGAAATCTTTAAAAAAACAATAAAGAAATGAAAGGGGCCAGGCACACCTGGTTAAGTGTACAATGTGCAAGGACCCGAATTTAAGCCCCCAGTCCCTACCTGTAGGCGAAAAGCTTCACGAGCAATGAAAGCAGTTCTACAGTTGTCTGTCTCTTCCTATCACCTTCCTCTCTCGTTTAAAAAAAAAAAAAAAATCTCCAGAGTGCCACCCCAGCATGCTTCACTTCAGACTGTGTCCAGAGACTTCAGGTGTGGAATGACAGCCCTTCAGCTTCATCACTCGGGTGAGACCTTTCCTTTCATAGTATTCTCTAATTCCATTCCAGTTGGTCCACTCCTCAATAAAGTCCCCAAACCTAGATATAGACCAGGTTCCCAGAGATACAGACCAGGTCCCCAGAGCATACGTTCACACATGTCCATAAACCAGGGAAAAATATATGCCTGAGAGCAGAAGTACACAAGAGTCTGCAAAGAGTAGCCCCCAACACTTCATCCACACTATTCCAGTCTTTAGGTCCATGATTGTTGAACAATGTGTTTGGCTTTGTATGTTAACTCTCTTTTCAGCCACCAGGTTCAGAAGCCAGCATGATGCCGACCAGACTTCCCTGGACAGACGACCCCATCAATGTGTACTGGAGCTCCGCTTCCCCAGAGCCCCACCCTACTAGGGAAAGAGAAGCAGACTGGGAATATGGATCGACCAGTCAACACCCATGTTCAGCAGGGAAGCAATTACAGACACCAGACCTTCCACCTTCTGCATCCCACAACAATCCTGGGTCCATACTCCTAGAGGGATAGAGAATGGGAAAGCTATCAGGGGAGGGGATGGGATATGGAGACCAGGTGGTGGGAATTATGTGGAGTTGCATCCCTCTTATCCTATGGTTTTGTTAATGTCTTTCTTAAATAAATAAATAATAAAAATAATTTAAAAAAGATTTAAAGCTACCATCTTAAAAAAAAAACCTTAAAAACAGAATTTCATAGAAAAACAACAGAAATTAAAAGCCAGCATACTGTATGAATCCAAATACATGACATTCTGGAAGACACAACTATGTAGACCAGTAAAAAAAAAAAAAATTCCTGTTGTGGGATGGCGAGATGAATAGGCAGTACATGGTTGCTTAAGGATAATGAAACTACTTCGTGTGATACTGTAATTGTGGACACACGTCATATATTTGTCCAAATCCACATATACAACAACAACAAACAAACTGTGGACTTTGGATAATTATGATGTGTGCATCCTGGGTTAGGAAAAAAAAAAATCTTGTGAGCAATGCAGGTGAGGGAAGTTATGCATGTGGAGGGAGACAGGGAGCATAAGGGAAATCTCTGCCTTCCTCACAACTGTTATTCAGCCTACCTAGAAGTCTTGGCTAGGCCTGAAATAACAAAGAAGGGCACTGAAGTGCCAGATGGGATTCTCCTTGTGTCCTCAGAAATTAACATCTGTCCAGCTAATACAAACTTACAGATTCCATATTAATATATCCTTTCAAAGCATCCAGTCACCTACTAAGGGAAATGTTTTCATTTCCCAGGTAAAAAGTGTGAGGATTCAAATTCAATCTTCAGCAAAATGATACTCTGGTCCACTCTCCTGTCGATAAATAAGGCACATATATTTTTAAAAGGACTATCTTTGTTAGATTAACTCAATGAATTTTTTTTCTAATGGATTGAAGTGAATGAAAGGTCATTTTCTTGTCCTTAAATAACCTTATACATACAACCCTAAACATAAATATGCACTTTACACATACATATTTTATTTTATATACCTGTGATTTCTATCTTAGCATATTTTCTGCCATTAAAATCTTTTTATCCCTACTTATTGCCAGAAAAATAAAATCTGCACTGAAAGTATTATAATCATTTAAAGAAGCCAAAGCAAGCTGTTCTCTCCCATTTAAAAGAAGCATCTGGAAAAATTATCTGTTCTTTCTGTTTCTGGTAAAGGATACTTAAAACTACAATATTATGAGGGAAAAAATATTTTATTTTACACAATAAAAAGTATATATTACACATTAATATAGTAATTATCACCATGGTATATAATAAAATGCTGATTACCAAAGTAGTTTTACCACTATCTTAAAAAATAAAGTCACACGTGCTTGCTATTTACAGTCCCAGCTTTTACTAGAGAGAAAAAAAAAATTAGGCACATCAGAAAAGTGTTCCCATTTTTTCCTCTTAGAAAAAAAACTAGAATCCACTGTATCACTTATATTTTCTTCTTTTTCCTCTTCTTTTTTTCCAATATTTCTTCCATTTTTCTCTTCTTGGTTGACACCACACTGTCTTCTCTCACTGGCTTACTACTGTCACATTTCTTCTTGTTAGGCTTCAACTGCCTCTCTGTTTTCTGCACTGTATAGCCAGATTGCTTTTTGCTGGTTTTGGACTCTTCTTCTTCATTAACTAAAACACAAAGTCAGGCACTCAAAGACTGTTGTTTCTCATTTGAAAATAAACATAAGATAATAACAATAAAGTGATGTTATCGCCTTCATTTCAACAAGTCAGAATGGAGCAAGCTGTTTCTATAGATTCCTTTCCACTTACCAGGAGAAGGCTCTGCAGCAGGATGGCTTCCTTCTGAACCCATCACTCCGTCCAGCCACACACCAAGACAAGTTAGTCTGGCGTTGGTGTTCACTTCGCAGAGTAAAGATGGGGGGACTTTCTAAAACAGAAGGGGTGAAGGAGATAGTCCAATGTAACAGCACAAAACTTGCATGAGTGACGTCCTAGAATCAACCACTGGCAACAGCAATGCCAAAGTTGAGCTGAGCTCTGTGGTTTTTCTTTTTCCTCTACTGCTCATGAATATAATTTAATCAAAATAAAAATTCAGTCAAAATCAAGTTGTCCTAATTTAAAACTTGTTAGATGGAAACATAGGGAGAGACAGAACCTGCAGCACTGCTCACCACTCATGAAACTCCACCCCCTCTAGTGCAGACAGGGAGTGGGGGGCTTGTGCATGGCAATGTGCGCACTCAACTAGGTGTACCACAAACCAGCCCCCTATCCTTTCTTGAATATAACATTTAGTGTCCAGAAGAAATCTAGTACGTATCATGCAGGCACCCTTCCCAATGAGTCACCTCACTGGCTCTCTTCTAACAGCATCAGATAGAGAACATCAAGTGTAAAGAGAAAATGGTGTGTTTCTGTCTAAAAGAACAGCACTTCTGGCCTCCTGCCTGTTTAACTTCATCAATGCTGAGACAGCTCTGTGAAATATTATTATTATTATTTAGTCAGAGGTCTCATACATGCTCTACTTCACCTCTCCTAGACAGACATTTTCATTTACATAGAGCTATACCACATCATGTGATGCTGGGGCTCAAAACTGGCCCACATGCAAGGCAAGGCAAGGCATGCCTTCTACCAGGTGAGCTTTCTCTGGACTCCCTGGACCCCTAACTGTAAAACCATGATGATCCACTAGAAAACGTTTTAAAAGTTCATTCGAAGATCTATGTCTTATGACCCTTTACAACTCATTTACCTCAAAGTAATTCTGCCAGTAAAGCTTATAGATGTATATGTAAATTGTGCAAAGATACTAACCATATTCTGTTGAAGCTTCCACATTTTGATGAAGCCATCATTTGATGCTGTAACAATGACATGGTGCTCTGGAATCTCAAAACTGCATATGTCTTTTACCCTACGGCAAAAATAGCAACACCATCAAAGTTCCTTCCAGACAGAATAACACCACTATACAGTTTCTGTGCACAGGCTTCTCAATGTTTCAGCTGCTTCTAGACTGCTCTCTGAAGTGCCCAAGTTGTGCTTCACTTTCCTACTGGTCAGTGAGTTACATCAGGGCCTAAATTCTAAGATAACACAGACTGTCAATTATATCTTACAAAAATGTTGAAAACGCAGGGAATACGTCAGGTTACCAAAAAGGAAATAAAAGATACTTAAAACGAAGCCCTTGGGAGTCCGGCAGTAATGCAGTGGGTTAAGCTCAGGTGGCGCAAAGCGCAAGGACCAGTGTAAGGATTCCGGTTCGAGCCCCTGGCTCTCCACCTGCAGGGGAGTCGCTTCACAGGTGGTGAAGCAGGTCTGCAAGTGTCTATCTTTCTCTCCCCCTCTCTGTCTTCCCCTCCTCTCTCCATTTCTCTCTATCCTATCCAACAAAAACAATAACTACAACAATAGAATAACAAGGGCAACAAAAGGGAATAAACATTTTTTTTAAATAAAACAAAGCCCTTCACTTTAAGAAACTAAAGTTCCATACAGATATTAAAAAAAGATCAGAATAGACCATTTATCTTATGGGGATAAATTCATCTCCAGGGTCATCATACTTAATTGGAGTTACTATCACTTTTCTTCTGTGTTTCCAAGAAATCTGACTGATCTCTGCTTCCATTTTTGCCTTTTTTTGTTGTTGTTATTGGATAGGATAGAGAGGAATGGAGGGGGGGAATATATATAGATATATATATATATACATATATATATATATATAGAGAGAGAGAGAGAGAGAGAGAGAGAGTGTGTGTGTGTGTGTGTGTGTGAGTGGGGGGAGAGAGGGAGAGAAATATGAAGGGAGAGAGAGAGAGAGAAAGAGTGCCACACACAGAGATACCTACAGACCTGCTTCACTGCTTGTGACGCTTCCCCCCTGCAGGTGGAGAGCCAGGGGCTCAAGCCCAGAGACTAGCATCAGTCCTTGCACTTAGTAATATGTGTGCTTAACTGGGTGTGCCACTGCCCAGCTCCCCCATTTTTGCCTCTAACATTTTTTAAAAAAATATATAAATCAGATCATGTTGCTCTTAGGTTTAAAATCTTACAAAACTAGGTACTAATGGTCAGGATGGCACAGTGGATAAGGTATTAAGACTCTCAAGTATGAAGTCCCAAGTTCAATCCCCAGCAGCAAATGTACCAGCATGATGTCTGATTCTTTCTCTCCTTTTATCTTTCTTATTAATGGATGAATAAAATCTTAAAAAAAAAAAAAAAAGGAAGAAAGAAAGCTCATGGCTTAAAAAAACAAACTAGGTACTGAATATGTTAGCTTCAGTATCTACTATGTTCCAGCAGTACTCTAGCCTCTCATAAAATAAACACACTTGCTTCCTAGTAAAGATCTGCACAGATTAGACCATTCTAAGCACTTACAAAGACAGCTTTTTAAAAACCTAATGATTATTTACAAAATGTAAACTAAGACATACTTAAGATATAGAACACACAAGTTAAATAGATTAAAGTATATTACCACCTTTAACACACACACACACACACACACGCACGCAGGCACGCACGCAGGCACGCCAGCAATTAGCTCACTTCACCATGCTTAAAGACTTGGGTTCGAGCCTCCAGCATCACATGGGAGCACTATGCAAAAAGAGGACCTTCACAATTGATGAAATATATTGTGGTGTTTCTCATTCTCTCTTTCTCCCTCTGATACTGACACTAAAAGGGATTAATCTATTGCGACTAGTAGAATCCATGCAGACGTGAAGCCCTGGTGGCAAAATTAATAAATAAAATTGTACAGGAAAACAGTCAGGGGCAAAAAGGCTGCTCATCTAGTTAAGCATGTTCTAGTCTATGTATGTGGCCCAAGTCAGCGTCTGGCACCACATGGGAGAGCCACAGAGCTGGGAGAAGCTCCACTGATATGGTGTCTTTTCCTTTTTCTTATCTGAATGAAAAGTTGCTCCAGTAAGAGTGGTAAAAACACATATACAGAAGACTCAAATGGTACAAAAAAAGAAAAGAAATATTTCAGAGAAGCAAAAACAGAAAATTGGGCTTGGATTCCACCTTCATTACATACTGCGATGTAATTTCTATCATTTACTTTGAGACTCAGTATCAACCACTAGAGATAGTGAGCAGCATAAAACTAAGATACTTATTTGTGGACTATAAATAGCTAAAACAAATGAACTTTCAAACACAAATAACAAACAACAGGCAAAAAAAAAAAAAAAAAAAAATCCCCACACACAAATTGACAAGACTGAAAACTGGTAGAGGAAAAAAACTGGTCTAGGAAAAAGTCCAAAGAATAAGACTCTGGTGTAAAGGTCCTAAAATGTTGAAAGTGTGTGTGTGATATACATATATAAATGAAATTATGTTCCTAAAACATTATAACACTGTAAATCAGTGTTAAATTGTTTAGTAACAACAACACCAAAAACTTATATATATATTTATATATACCTATTTTCGTGGGCTTTAAATTCACAGAGGCACGTTAGTGAATCACAGTCAAAAAATCTTACAGTTTCTTCATCTCCAGCCACTGCCAGCACAGACTCCTGGGAAGGGAAAGAATAACCAGGATGCCTTCAACAGTCCCGGCCGCCACCACGGACACTCAATTAGCCCCACAATTGGTGGAACTTACTGAAAGAAATGTAACAGAAGACACTCTCTTTTCATTTGTGATGGTGCCACTGACAGAGGCAGTGTCAAGGTGATAAACATCGATTTTACTCAGTGTAACAACTACATACTTCTCTCCTCTCGGGGACCACTCCACTATGTGAGCATCTGTAAGTTGAAAAGGACAAAGACTTTTTATTTCACAAAAAGATGACAGTGTAGGCCAGGAGGTGGTGATACCATAATCAAATATACTAGAGCGATGTTCGGACTCATGATCTGCCATGCTAATGAACAATCTAAATCTAATCTATTATCTGTGTAAAAAAAAAAAAATCAGCTCTGGGAGAAAGTTTACCAGGTAGGTCATGCACTTTGCCATGTGTGCAAAGGGGACGATCCAGTGCTGTGGTGTCTCTACCTATGTGTCTTCCCACCGAAATGAAAAGGAGACTCGGGAGCTGTGAAACCACATGTCTGAAAACTATGCCCGGAGTCGACCAAAACAAAACAAAGCAGTACTAATACACAAGATATGTATACTGCCTTTTAACACCCACTACCCCACTTGATCTTCATAGCATACCAATCATCCAAATTTTACAAGTTAAAATTAAACAGCATACCGCTGATAGATGGCAGACCCGTGACAAGACAAGCATCTAATACAAAATGGTAAAGAAAACAACCTAGTGGCTCTAGAGGCTGTGCAGTGAGTGGTGCACCAGTCTTGCACATATGAGGTTTTGAGTTCCATCCCTGGAACCGCATAACTAGGACAATACCCTGGCTCACTCTGCCCTGACCATAGTAAGTAAATAATAATAATAATTTTAAAAAGAAAGCAACTTAAGCATTTGCTCTGTATCATGTGCGGAAATGGATGCATACATGTACACAGTCTTAATCCTTCAAGCTAGTATTAGGTTGCATTCCTGTTAAAAATACTCACTTTGTTTTATATTTTTTATGAAGGCAGATCTTCCTTCCACAAGATTCCAAGTTCTGCAAAACAGGAAGCTTACTGAAGGCATGATCATCAACTACCTTTTACTAAGTGTAGAGATAAGCATAATGAAGACTTACTTAAATAACAATTTACTGAATACTAAGCTATTAAGAAGAATGTCTACCCTTCTTACAGCAACATCTGATATTCAAGCAAAACTCAAGGTTGTCTTGTTCTCATACCTACTTATGTTTTCCAAATGCCACCCCCCCCATGACATTTCTTTTGAGGATCACCACTTCGTAACTTACAACCACTGGAAAGAAATGTTGTCAGAGGTTATGATGTATTTTCCCGACAACCGAATATGAACATCTAAATATAAAATGTGTTACTTTCCTCCTAACATCATGAAAAGGTTTACTATCTTTCAGCCTTTAATATCTTAAGTAGAACAGAAACACTACCTAACTGCTACAGTAAAGATACTCTGGCAAAGTGTTCCTGTATTTGGGGAGCGAAGAACACAACTTTGTAAAGATGCTTTTTAAAAAAATTTTAATTTAGTCATTACTGGATGGAGACAGAAAGAAATGCAGAGGGGAAGAGGAGATAGGGAGAGACACACAGAGAGACCTGCAGCTCTGCTTCACCACTCATAAAGCTTTCCCCCTGCAGGTGGGGACCAAGAATTTGAATCCTAGTCCTAACGCACTGTAGTTTGTGTGCTTAACCAGGTGCGTCACTGCCTGCCCCCTCTCCCCCCCGCCCCGTAAAGATGCTTTGGAGCATTAATGACTTACCTTAGTGTCTTATCTGTTCCTACAGACAGGGCCAACTTGCCAGATGGGTGAATAGAAAGAAAGGTCACATGTCCTCTAAAAGAAAACCAATGGTTAGTTCTCAACTTGACCACACCTAGAATCTACACTTGGACAGGACTGAACTCACTTGTGAGCTCTAATGGACTTCAAACATTCCCAGTTCTTGGCATCCCACACACAAATGAGTCCGTCTTCTGCCCCGCTGATTAAGTGCCGGTTGCCATGAAATTTCAGACAAGTTATTGTGCCTGTGGAATGACCAAAGTAGGCAAAATAAATACCGGGGAGGGGGTGCCTTCAGGGGGTGCATGATGGTGCAGGAGGACCCTGGCTACGGGTAAGAGTGTTACGCAGAAAACTGAGAATTTTTACACGTTTATCAACAACTATATTTACTGTGAACCATTAGTCTCCCCAACAAAAATATTTTTTATTTATAAAATATCAACAAGACCATAGGATAAAAGGGGTACAATTCCTACTACCAGAGTTCCTTATCCCATCCCCTCCCTTGAAAGCTTTCCTATTCTTAAACAAAAGTACTTTTTTTAATATTCATTTTGTAAGAAACTCCACTTTGATGTAAAGACTCTGCTATGGCTTTTTAAAAAACATACTGGCTCAGTATTTTGTGAAATGTACTTTAAAAGTCTTAAATGAAAACTTTTTTAATATAAGAGCAAACATTTTCAGCAGTTTCTCTATCTGGAGATACAGATTTAAACTAATCAACTCATTTTCCTGTTCTGTCTCCATAGTTATAAACTTGGAATATGGTTGGCTTGGAATATTTGAGCAGAAAACTAAGTATTTACCGTATTGTCCCTTAGAAAATAAAAGTCATGGACTCTAAGGTTATTACTGCCTGTCTGTATATGTTCTGTCAATCCACTGCACTGACTTTTATATATTTAAAAAATAAAAACAAATAAAAAAACAATCTTCTGATGAAAAATTCTATACCAGAAAACAGCATGAATAATGTGGGCTTCCACACCACTTTTCTTCTTAGTGGGAGATTTTAGCCATCTTTGCCTATGTTCCCTCAGTTTCCCTATTACCCTAGTACTTAATTTGAAAATTGATTTCCCACATCTTCTGCTCCTTCTGTTCATGGCTCCCTCTGGTCCCAGGAAAGAGCTTATCTACAGCCAAGTCTTGCACAAGGAATGAAGAAAAGTCAGCACACGCTACTTCATTCATCCTCCATCCAAACTCGTTTCTTCAATGTGAGTCTCTTTCTCATTGAGAAATGGGTTTGGACAGAACAAATTTAACTTACTGCTGTCAAGTCTAGGGGACAGAGAAACTTCACTGATATGAAGTGGAATTAAGATACTGAGCGGAGGGGGCTGAGCGGTAGCACAGTGGGTTAAGGGCACATGGCATGAAGCGCAAGGACCAGTGTAAGGATCCTGGTTCCAGCCACCGGCTCCCCACTTGCAGGTGGGTCATTTCAAATGATGCTGAAGCAGGTCTGCGGTGTCTTATCTTTTTCTCCCCTTCTCTGTCTTCCCCTCTCTCCATTTCTCTCTGTCCTATCCAACAACAATGACAGCAATAACAACAACAACAACGATAAACAACAAGGGCAAAAAAATGGAAAAAAATGGCCTCCAGGAGCAGTGGATTCATAGGGTAGTCACTGGGCCCCAGCAATAACCCTGGAGACAAAAACAAATAAATAATTTTTTATTTTTTAAAAAGATACTGAGTGGAAGAAAGAATTTATGTTGCGTTTCACCTCTGCTGAAATGCAAGACAGCTAGCTATAGCTAAAGACTAGTTAATGGAAGAAAGACATTGACTGCCCCAAATTAGAAACCAATGCTCGGTGTGAAACTTCTGAACTGTCCGAGTCATGAGGGCTCAGGTCTCCTGTTTTATCGACCTGTCACTGAAGAACACCAACATGACTGAGTTATCCTAAGTACAAACCTGATTTGACTATGCTAAGTTTTCTGTCCCTTGAGGAAATGCCAAGAAAACAAAAGTCTTGCTATCCTTTGATCTGTCACCATCACTATTGATACAAAAACCCATTAATGACTTGAGAGTCACTACCCCCTGACCTTAATTCCAACAATTTCTGCTTCTCCCCCCACACCACACCACCCTTTTTTTTTTTTTTTTAACCAGAGCACCGCTCAGCTCTGGCTTATGGTAGGACTTTGGGGGCTCAGGGATGAGGGCCTCTTTGTATAACCATTATGCTATCCAGCCCCACAGGCCTCTTTCTCACACCTATAGTGGGATACAGCTACCACCTGGAGTTGCTCGTAGTGAAGTGAGTCTGCTCATTCACATCTGCCCATCTCTGCTTGCCTGCCTTTCTTCACCAGCCACCTGCACATTCTCGGAAAACCGTAGACCCTTCATGCCCTCTAGGTTGACAAGCAATTCTTGTATCAAAAGTCCCAATTCTGGGAACACATATGGCACAAAGCCCAAGGACCGACGTAAGGATCCCGGTTCGAGCCCCTGGCTCCCCACCTGCAGGGGAGTCACTTCACAAGCGGTGAAGCAGGTCTGCAGGTGTCTATCTTTCTCTTCCCCATCTCTCTCCATTTCTCTCTGTCCTACTCAATAACAATGACATCAATAATAACAACAATAATAACAACAACAATAAAACAACAAGGGCAACAAAAGGGAATAAATATTTTTTAAAAAGTCCCAATTTCTTTGCAAATTGATCTTCTGATTGCATATACCATGTAACTCTCCTTTCCTTTGCTTTCCTTAGAAATGTCTCAATGTTTACCTTCAACTTTAATCAGGCTTTCCTGTCCTTTGTTGGCTGCCAGCAAGTAGCTCTCCCACACTCTTGACTATCAGCTCTTTCCTCAAGCCTGCAACACTCCCCGCCTCCTGCTCAAGCTCTCATCTCCTAATCTCAGGGGAACCGAGTCCGGTACCATCTACTCGGCTACCCACTTCCATCTTACCTCCCACAACTCTGACCTGCCTGGCTTTCCCATGCACAGCAATGGACAAAAGTACAGACTAAGGCCCGGCCCGGTTCCTCAGCTCTGTGACCTTGAGCTAGTCGTGTAGCATCTTTGAAGAACCTGGGTTTCCTCATCTGTGAACTGAAGCTACAACTGTTACCTCCTTGACTGACTGGTCCCTAACAGTCCCTACAGTTAAAGAGCTATTACTCGTGCGGTTCCTCCTGCCTGCTCTGGAAGGCCTTCTCCTCTGCAATAACTCCACCTGTCTAACAACTGATATTTCCCTCTTAAAATAATCCAGCTGTTATCTTAAAGAAGCTTTCAGTGAAAACTTGGCTTCCTACCCCTTCCCCTCACTCCAGAGGCCCCTAGATACAACCTATAAGTAACACAAAGGACAAAGAACCACATACTTTTCATTTCCTAGCATAAAATCCGCTACACAATAGATGTTAAATGTGAAAAGTGAAGTCAAGTGGTGAAATACTAACAACCCTAACAGCACTAACTTAATAGATACAATTTTCTTACCATTGTGATGCACTAGAGCCCCATGGTCTACCTTCTTCTTCATGTCATAAATATGAATTGTTTCATCTTTGCTCCCAGTGACTGCAAAACGACTATTTACAGCCACTGCTGACAACGAGGCAGTATGGGCATGGTGAGTGAAGTCAGCCAAGGGAGTCCATTTCTGCTGAAGTGCAAAATGTAAACTCAGTGACAAAATCTCGCCACAGTTCTTCAGAAACAGTTAAGTGGTTTTCACAGTCAATGAAAACTACAAGCAAAGAATTATTTAGTGACAAATAAATTAAAGCCTGAGAACTGAATACTGAAGATAAAGAAAGGAGATAGGAGTGGCACTGTCGAACAGCTGAGTACCATAACACCAAACTATTCTAGGGAGACTGGACCACCAGGGATTTACAGTCCCAGTCCTACACTAATTGCTTAATATTTACTTACATACAAGACTTCCAGACTCTACATATGGACAAGGTAGCTCACCTGAATAGTATGTTTTGATTTGTCATGCACACAACCCAGGTTCCAGTCTGGCTTCCACTACACAAGAGAAGGCTTCAGTGCTTTGGCATTATTATTACTATTACTACTATTATTATTAAAGATAGAGACAGAAGGAGCCAAGCAGTGGCGCACCTGGTTTAGTGCACACATTTCAGTGCACCAGCCTCCCACGTTCAAGCCTCTGGTCCCCACCTGCAAGGGGGAAGGCTTCATGAGTGGTGAAGCAGGGCTGCAAATGTCTCTGTCTCTGTCCCTCTCTAGCTTCCCCTCTTCTCACACACAACAACAAAGATCACACGTACATCCCTTTTCTAATGGAACAATGATTCCCACAGGAAAGGTGGGAACAAATAAACAAATCAGTGTTGCTGTCACAAACAAAAACAAACAGGGTAGCAGCATACTTTCACTGGTATCCTTTCAGAGCATTTACACTAGCACCCCTTCATGAGCTTTAGAGAATGACACAATGAAGTGTAAGCTTTTTCTTACATTGGCTGGAGATACACCTTGGTTGCAAAGCACTTGATTTGCATGCGTAAGGCGCTGGGATAGATTCCTGGCACCAAACAAGCAAACAACAACAAACAGGAACTCTACACTCATTGTCTTTTAATGCTGGGGTTGGGTAAGACAGCTGCTTGGATAGACAAAGAATGACAGCTGACAAACACACACACACACACACACACACACACACACAGCCCTTAAATTGAAGAAGTGGCATCGAAAGTATCAGCAAAACACCAACAAAAACCAAGGAAGAAAAGGCCCCACCAAACTTCTTTGGACATGTTCTGACATATGTTATTGCAAATTAATTCCTACATTATATCCTTCAATTAGAGCCTAGGGAGTCTTTTTTACATAAAGATATATTCTTTTTTTTATTAGTGATTTAATAGTGATCAACAAGATTTTGGGTAAGAGGAGTGCAGTTCCATACAATTCCCACCACCAGAGTTTCAAATCCGCCCCCCTCCAGTGGAAGATTCCCTATTCTTTATCCCTCTGGGAATCTGGACCAACGATTTTTATGGGTACAGGCGGAAGGTCTGGCTTCTGTAATTGCCTCTCTGCTGGACATGGGTGTTGACAGGTCGATCCATACCTCCAGCCTGTCTCTATCATAAAGATATAGTCTTGAGAAGTTGCTACAGTTATCAATCACAGAATAAGATTTAAAAGTAAACAAGATAAAGAACAACCTTTGCTTGTGAATATTGCAGAAGGAATTTCAGTTATATGGACTTCTGTCTGTCTGAGTTTAGGAGTACTCCAAAAAAATAAATGTATTGTAAATATACAACTACTAGTATTACTAAGAGTTTCAAGTGTCAAAAAAAATTTTTTTAAGTGTCAGAAACATGTGAGAAATAAGTCCTAGATATGGCATTTATTAGCTATGTGGACTTGAGCAGGTCAGTGAACCAAACTATCTCAACTCCAGGCTCCTCTGTGAAACGAGAATTACTAGATCTTCCTTTGAAGATTGCTGTGAGGAAGACGATGTGTCTGGGACACAAGTGGTTTTGATTCCGAGGAGAACACAATAGCATTACCTTTAAATACGCAAAACATGTCACCTTTGAGCCAAAGACCAAGCACGCTAACCAGAAAACAAAATTAACTAAAGCAACTAACCAAGACCAGTACTTTCAATGCTCTCACTCTGAACAGACATCTTGATTTCTTCGTAAATTAGTACTCATTTGGTCTCTGAGAAATATTACTTGCAAAACAACAACTAGACAGGGCTAATAAAATGACAGCACGTTTTGTTTTCACTTCTCGCCGTGTGTCTCCTCGATCCTCTCCCCTTTACGTGGACGATCTCTAGGACATGACTCACACATCTTTTTTTTCTATCTCCACCGAAAATAATGATCCCGCGATTAGAACCCAGTAGTGGAGACACTGCTTCCTTCGTGCACCGAGGTCAGGATGTCTGCTGTAACAGTAGCGATGCACAGTGCTTCTACAGAGTAGCTCAATGCTTGAGCCTCCTAAACTGGAATACTGGACCCACATTTACCCTCCCCGCCCCTTCGCGACCCTCCGGGCTGGCTCTCACCTTGTGGTTTCCGTTCGCCGCAGGCTCCGGGAGCACAGAGAAGCCGAAAAGGACCTGCTCGTAGCAGCCAGCCACCAGCTCCATCACTCGCCGCGTGCCTCTCACACAGCCGGCTGCGACACGGATGTGACCGAGTCGACGCGCGAGGAAAGGGTCCTTCCCTTTTGGGCGCGTGAGTTCTACGTCATGCCACACGGGTGTTTTTTGCGTGCCTGTATCCGTGGAAATCCTTTCAGCGCTCAAAGTTACCGTGGAATTTCCGAGGGAATGATATGGAAGGATACTACAGGAGAAGGTTCTCTTTGTGAGGAGAAAAAAAATGTGGAGGTTTTCAGGCACATTCTGGGAATCTATGAGCGAGGCACGTCCTCAGAACGTGGGGCGGGACTTCCTCCGCAGAAGCCCTCGTCTCTGTGACGTCGAGGGCGGGGAGAGAGGGGCGGTCTCGGGAGGTTCGGGAAAGAGCTGGGTAGTCACGAGCTGAGTCGGGGGTGGGGGCGAGTCGGTGTTTGGGTTGATACCGAGGGCTGGGCGGTGGCGCGGAGGGTTAAGCGTCTTTCCCTCCCTTTCTCTGTCTCCCCTCCTCTGGATTTCTGTCTGTCCTATCAACAACAACACCTATAACAACATGAGCAGCAAAATAGGGAAAAATAGCCTCTAAGAGCAGAGGATTCGTAGTGCAAGCATCGAGCCCCAGCGATAACCCTGGAGGCAAAAAAAAAAAAAAAAAAAAAAAGAGGGAACACCAGTTCCTCTGCTAGACGCCCCAGAGCTTTCACTACAGACCTCTGGCCTGCGCTGCCAGTGCTCGAGTGCTTGGCTTACGGAGCGGGCGGTCGCCCACACACCTGGCCCGACTCGGTCTGCACCGGCTCCAGCCCGGGAGACCCGCAGAGGAGCGACCCCGGGACGTGGTGGTCAGGGGAGCCGAGACTCTCAAGTTGATTCCAGTTTAATCACCCTCCCCCACTTGTGTTTACGTGTGAAGTCAAAAGGCACAAGATTGCAGAGCCATAATTTGTTGTTGTTGTTTTACTTTTTTTAATTAGTGATTTGATATTGATTTATAAAATTATGAGATACAGGGTTACAGCACCAGTTCTGAATCCCCAATCCCTCCATTGTAAGCAGTTCTCCCAAGGTTGTAGATACGGGCTGTCTATATTTGTTTATGTATTTTTTATTTATAAAATGGAAACACTGACAAGAGCATAGGTTAAGAGGGATACAACTCCACACAATTCCCACCACCAGAACTCCATATCCCATCCCATCCCATCCCCTGGTAGCTTTCCTATTCTTTAACCCTCTGGGAGTATGGACCCAAGGTCATTGTGGGATGCAGAAGGTGGTCTGGCTTCTGTAATTGCTTCCCCACTGAACATGGGCGTTGGCAGGTCGATCCATACTCCCAGCCTGCCTCTCTCTTTCCCTAGTGGGGCAGGGCTCTGGGGAATCGGAGCTCCAGGACACATTGGTGGGGTTGTCTGTCCACCAGACAACCAGATGTCTGGTTGGCCTCATGGTAGCATCTGGAACCTGTTGGCTGAGAAAGAGTTAAGATAGCAGAACAAAGTGTTGAGTAATCATGAACCTAAAGGCTGGGATGTTGCAGATGAAGATTTGGAGTCCGTTTTGGAAAAGGCTGGGTTTAATTTCGGTGTATCCCAAAGGGCCCATGATCTACTAGTTTTGCCTGAGCCTGACCTCTGACATGCAGGTGGACCCAGGTTATTGTCTGGGGAGATGATGTCATGGCTGGAGAAAAGACCAGAAAGCTGGATCAGGGAAGAGAGTAGCTCCCAAATACGGAAAAGGTGTATAAATATTGTTAACTGAAAATCCCATCGATTTGATCTGGGGCCCATAGTCAGCACAAGAGCCTATGTAACCTGCATCTCTATAGGTGTGAGCTTGCATTCTGTGGTCACGGCTAGGAACATTCCAGGCTGCACTAATTTCAGGACCCATCATCCTCGGGTGACAGGCAGATGATACTATCTAACCTCCCTTTGGAGAATGAAATACTCCCCACCCTTTATTGGTCCACATTGAGGGCCAGGTCCTATATGGGGCCCACAGAGGGGTCCATTATGTTGTTCTTGATGGAGATAACCAGTGACACTGGAGAGAGGAATCTGTTAGAGGTCTAGGCCCATCATGTTTGTGTGGGATTCCCAAGATTCCTTGACTAGGGCCCCAGGTGATGGGGTGGCCTGGTAATGACGAAAGAGTCATCATTAAAGTATGCCAGTCTCTTGCCTTTATTCAGCTTTTGTAGTCCTTACTTTGCCTGACAAGGTTAGCTTTGAAGTGATTGAGAGTGCAGTAGAAGGTAGGTGAGGTACATGTATCCAGAAGTTGGAGGAAACCATAGACCTTAAAGCAAAAGTGCACAGTAGTCTGCGGTGAGTCAATAAATGTAGCAAGCAGGCAGAAAGACCTAAAAAGACATCATAAGGTACCTAATCAAATAGTTTCTGCTTAGACCTAGATATGCTCCCTGCTCATCTTTTTTAAGGTCCCATCTTTTCAAGTCAAGCCTATGCCTATTACTACATCCAAACACCCCTCCCTTTTTCCTCCCCGTCTCTGGTTCCTGATGGAGGTGGAGTTCAGAGCCCTCTGGTCATCTTCCCCTTGTTATTTCTCCCCCTCTGGGAATATGGACCAAAGATCTCTCTGGGGTACAGAAGGTAGGTGTTCTGGCTTGTGTAATTACTTCTCTGCTGGACATGGGCCTTGAGAGGTCGATCCATACCCTCAGCTTGTCTCTTTCCCTAGTAGGACAGGGAAGAGCCTTAATTTGCATAGATTTACATCTCCCCCTTTCCTCTCAATTTCTGACTTTCTCTATCCAATAAAGATTAAAAAAGAAAAAGAAAAAGAAATGGCAGCGTCTGACACAAGGTTCAGTTGAGTTACGGCCGTGGCACAGATGCCTGAACTTGGATACTTGATGTGAGGAGGCATACACACCTAGATGCCTGTCCTGCAGCTGTTCATCCTTTGTTTTCGAGATCATTTCTTCTCTCCTACATGTTTAACTCAGACTCAGCTCCAATTGAACCTAGTGAGCCTGTAGAAAGGACCTCTCTGGGTGCTGCGGTTGTCCTTGCAGTGCAGGCAAGGCCCTGCCATGGGCGTGCCTCCAAGTGCAAGAGCTCCTGAAGCATGAGCCCCATGCTTGGAAGCTTTTCAAGCTTCCATGTGTGAATGGTTCACCAGAAGCATTTCAGATCCACAACCCACAGTCTCTGGAAAACCTGCATTCGTAGTGATTCTTTTTTTGTGCTAGCTGTCTTTATTAACAAATGTTTAAAAAAATTGTTTTTTTTTCTATTATCTTTATTTATTGGATAGAAACAGCCAGAAATTGAGAGGGTAGGAAGAGATAGAGAGGGAGAGAGACTGAGAGACACCTGCAGCACTGCTTCACCACTTGCACAGCTTTCCTTCCCCCTGCATGTGGAAAGGGCCGTGAGCTTGCACCTGGGTTTTTGCGCTTTATAACATGAGCGCTCAACCGGGTACACCACCCCCTGGCCTCTATTTAAATTATTTTCTATTACTGTTTACATTAGAAACTAAGTTCCAAAGAGTGAATCTTGTGGTGGGTATTCTCTGGTCCTGAGACAAAAAATGAATAAGTAAGACAGTTCTTGAAAACTTCATCATCTAACTTAAAAAAAAAAAAAGGAAGTTTCCTTGCATTTTATTCCATATTGTATGTTAATTTTGGTGAGAAAGGAATCTGCCCTTATCCATTTTTTTAAAACAAAACATTAAGAACCATGTATTTACATATTCTGTTTTTTTCGGAATACCTTTGGTGTTCTCCCTCATTACCCTCCCAAAACTCAACTGTTGTTTGGTAAATTTTGTACTCAATATGATTTAGAAGTTAATTTGATGGGACTGAGTAGTGCCGCACCTGGTTGAGTGCACATGTTACAATGTACAAGGACCGGGGTTCAAGTCGTTGGTCTCCACCTGCAGGGGGAAAGCTTCACAAGTGGTGAAGGAGAATTGCAGGTGTCTCTGTCTCTCTCCCTTTCTATCTCTCTCTTCCTCTCAATTTCTGGCTGTCTCTATCAAATAAATAAAGATAATAAAAAATAGAGGACTGGGAGTCGGGCGGTAGTGCAGCAGGTTAAGCGCAGGTGGCGCAAAGTGCAGGGACCTGCGGAAGGATCCCAGTTCGAGCCCCGACTCCCCAACTGCAGGTGTCTATCTGCAGGGGGGGTCACTTCACAAGTGGTGAAGCAGGTCTGCAGGTGTCTATCTCTCCCCCCTCTGTCTTCCCCTTCTCTCTCCATTTCTCTCTGTCCTATCCAACAACGACAACAACAATAATAACTACAACAATAAAACAAGGGCAACAAAAGGGAAAATAAATAAATAAATATAAAAAATAGAGGGCTATATTATGAAAAAGAAGTTAATTTGAACTTGTTACACAGTAAGGTTTACTGCTATATTCAGTATCTCTGATCAGACTGGCATGTTGTTTTCGAAGGGTTATGTTGTTTTCTCCGGGCTGGCTTCACGGGCGGGTAACAGACGACCAGGGACTTATGGTTGAGCTGTAGGCAGTATCTCTTTATTCATGCAGGACGCAGCACAATCTAAGACGAGCTAAGTTAAACTCAAAGTAAAGTACTCTAAAACTCACAATGCTGTCTTTATATATACTTCCCAAGTAGGGTGGAAACAGGATGTGACATAGAGAGGGTGGAGAGAAAAGTGACTGGTGAAAATCAGAGTGTGACAAAGAAGGGGCAGAGCAGGAGAGAATCCTATCACTGAACCACAATGCCCTGGAGGGAGGGTGGAACTTGTTAACAGTGGTTATGTAAATAGAATAGTGTTAAGCAGGGGGGATTTAAACCAAATGAAACAGAAGGGGTCTCATGCATACCAACACTGGCACTTACCCATTTACAATTCAAATATTAGACACCAAACTTGTTATTTGAATTTTTACTCCAGTTTTTTTTACAAAAATCTTCTAAAAATATAATTGGCTCTGAAGCCTAGTAAGAGGGCTCACTGGGAGTTGGGTGGTAGCACAGCAGGTTAAGCACATGGGGCGCAAAGTGCAAGGACTGGTTTAAGGATCCAGGTTCAAGCCCATGGCTCCCCACCTGCAGGGGAGTCGCTTCACAAGCAGTGAAGCAGGTCTACAGGTATCTATCTTTCTCTCCCCTTCTCTGTCTTCCCCTCCTCTCTCCATTTATTTCTGTCCTATCTAACAATGATGACATCAATAACTACAATAATAACTATAATAATAAAAAACAAGGGCAACAAAAGGGAAAATATATATATATATAAAGAGGGCTCACTGCCTGTTACCACAGAAAGTCAAACTCTGCCACACCAGCTTTTGCATGAAAAGAATTCTGCTTAGGTATGTAATCTGAGGATGTCATTTATCAACTCAAGTTCACTTCCTCCTTTTATACAGGTGAAGGTGGGGAAGATAGAAAGGAAGGAGTAATCTAGGAGGAGTTTGAAATTCCTAAATCTTTCTTCTAATAGAATATAGGCCCAGATCCATAGAAAAACTTAAATAGGTTTCTTGTACGCTATAGACTTCAGGACTGAGGTAGGGGCTTGAGTTCCCAAGGCTGTCCTTTAGAAGACTTTGACTTAGCATGCAAATTTCTGGAGTTCCATTCAGTTCAATTAATCAATCCCAGGCCATTCCCTCTGTCCATGTACATATTAGGCCAAATCTAGTCTAAGGGGAGGGGAGCGATTGGCTCTCTTTCAGTTTTAGAAGGAAAACAGATGCAACTCAAAGCGGGTTTTGTTTTGTTTTGTTTTGTTTTTGCCTCTAGGGTTATCGCTGGGGCTCAGTGACTGCACCATGAATCCATTGCACCTGGAAGCTTTTCTTTTTTTCCTTTTGTTGCTTTATCGTTGTTGTTATTATTGTTGTTGTTGTTGGATAGGACAGAGAGCAATAGACACAGGAGGGGAAGACAGAGGGGAAAGAGAAAGATAGACACCTACCGACCTGCTTCACCGCCCGCCTGTGAAGCGACCTTCCCCACCCCCCGCAGGTAGGAGCTGGGGGCTCAAACCAGGATCCTTAGCCAGTCCTTGTGCTTCATTTCACACCATGTGCCCTTAACCCACGGCACTACCGCCCAACCCCCTTGTTTGTTTTTTAACTGTTAGAAATTAATAGAATTAAACAGAAGACTTTAATAAAACCTAGTCCTGGTGTTCTAAGGTGACAGGTGTTTTACAAGTCTATTTAGCTTTTGCACATCACCCTAATGTGATATGCAAAGCTGTGTATGAATGTTTCTGGATCTAAGCACAGATAAAATTTCATTACATCTCAAACAGGCTAGTACCTGTCAGTTTAAAAAGCATGAAATCATTCTGAGGTTACAAATGCTGAATTACCTTCAAGAAGAGAACTTTTTCCAAACCACAGACTAAGTCACAGTGTTCTGCTTTTTACATTTCCTTGGGCTCCATCACTCTCCTTAATTGAAGAAGGAAGTGGTTTTCAGTTGTCCAAAGAAAAACACACAAGATCTTATAGCTGCCCAGCTAAATTCAAACTTTGTCTACTTCCTGACAAGCTTCTTTTCTTTTTCCAAACACAAGATGTAAAAAGCCACTTACTCTCGTTCTTGAGAAAACTACAGTTGTCAACAGACAACTGTTTGGAGTTAATTAATGCCGTATCACCAGAGTTCACCTTGCTTTTCAGTCACTGAGTGAAAAGCTTTTTACACTTGAGCCAGGCATGTATTTGTTCATGCTTTCAATATTTTCTTTTCTTGCTGACAGTGCCTCACCACTCATGGTTAACTTTTTCAGACAGAAAGTGGAGAAGAGGGAATAGGGCCGTAGCGCTGCGGGCTAAGTGCACGTGGCGCAAAGTGCAAGGACCGGCTTAAGGATCCAGGTTCAAGCCCCTGGCTCCCCACCTGCAGGGGAGTCGCTTCACAAGCGGTGAAGCAGGTCTGCATGTGTCTCTCTTTCTCTTCCCCGTCTCTGTCTTCCCCTCCTCTCTCCATTTCTCTCTGTCCTATCCGACAACAACAAAAATAATAACTACAACAATAAAACAACAAGGGCAGCAAAAGGGAGTAGATAAATAAATATTAAAAAAGAAAAAAAGAAAGAAATAAAGTGGAGAAGAGAGGGAAAGACACTGCATCACCAAAGTTTTTCCCAGTGTGGCAGGAGCCAGGTTCAAGCCTGGGTCACATGGGTGGCAAATCAAATTTGATGGCCCTCAACAAATAATTTATTAAGGGCCTAACTTTGCTTGATTTGTTAAAGAAGAAATCTGGGACTTTGAAACCGCAAGCATGAAAGACTTTTGCGTAACCATTATGCTATCCCCCCCCCCACAGACACACATCTACATTGATTTTTCTCATTAATATACTCTTAGAAGATGCTGATGGAAAGTAGAGGAATCAATGAAAACTAGAAAAAAAAGAGTTTGTTAGCTAAACAAAGCCAGGATTCGAACCCAGGAGCCATCTGACAGATTTTACTCCAGTATAGCTATTTTATCAGTTATAAGTTTGAATGAGATTGTATACCTTAGGAAATCAGGGGAATGATTAGTTACTATGTCAAACAGTACTGTGATCAAGTTTCTGGGCTTGTAGGGCTTAAAGTGCTGAAATTTTTCATTTGTTCCAACTCTGAGAGAGATTGGAACTGTCACTACAACCGAGAAGCTGCAGGGTAGTGAAACTTTATCCTAACTTTGTTTTTGAGATTCTTGTCTTAGTATTTGTTCTTTGATCTTCCTGAACTTCCTTTCTGGTCAGCAATAGAGGTTGACAATTTGGTTGATTTTTTCACAGGCCTAGAATTTTTTTTTTTCGCCTCCAGGGTTATTGCTGGGGCTCTTTGCCTGCACTACAAATCCACTGCTCCTGGTGGCCATTTTTTCCATTATATTGGCTAGGACAGAGAGAAATTGAGAGAGAAAGGGAGGATAGAGAAGGGGAGAGAAAGCTAGACACCTGCAGACCTGCTTCACCACTTGTAAAGTGACCCCTTTGCAGGTGGGGAGCCAGGGGTTCGAACCATGATCCTTTCTCGAGTCCTTGCACTTCATACTATGTGCACTTAACCCAGTGTGCCATTGCCCGACCCCCAGAACTTTTCTTTTTTTTTTATTTAAGATTATTTATGTATTAGAAGATCAGACCATCATGCGATGCTGGGGCTCAAACTCAGAACCCCATTCTTCAGAGTCTTAACACCTCATCCATGGCACCACTTCTCTACTTCTTCTCCTTCTCCCCCTTCTCTTTTTAGTGATTTAATATTGATTTATAAATGTATGAGATAATAGGGATATAATTCCACACCATTCCTACCACCCAAGTTCTGTGTTTCCATTCCCTCCATTGGAACTGCAGTAGTTCTCAGAACCCAAGGTCATAGATAATGGGTTGACTATTATTTCTATAACTATCTATCTATCTATCTATATATTCCTATATATATATATTTGCTCATTTTTTTCTATAGTCCTATATTCTCTTCCTTTCTAAGTCACACCTACACCTATTGCTACTTCTGAATGTCCTTCCTTTTTTCCTCTTCTCTCTCCCACTTTCCTGAATTCTGACTTTACTTCCATGCAGTGTTTCAAACTTTCTTTCAGCCAGTCAGACCAGAGAGAGGACCCCCAAATGAAGCCTTAATTCTCAGAGGTGTGGGGGCATCCACTAAGATATAGGCTTCACACTATCTCAAATGCTATTGTGGTGCTTTACACACAGCAGGGGCTCAGTAAGTGATGGGGCAATGATGGGATGATTTGGTTTGTCATGACTATCAAGTTTCACACACAGGTAGATATAGACTACACTATGAACTTGAATAGTGGAATGGTTAATTAATAATGGAATAGTTAGTTATTAACAAGCTATAGGTCAAGGTTCAAACACAAAGGGCCCATATCTACACTCTAAAATAAATGACTAAATGTATTTTTTATGTGTAGAGTTGGGACCTCACATATGCATTATTTCATTGCTCTGAGTCTTCCTCCCCCCATTCAGACACACACACACACACACACACACACACACACACACACACGTACACGAAAAGAAACACCACAAACAGGAATTTCCTGTGTCTATGTGGTACCAGGACTCTGGTGACCTCCGTGGTAAGCTATTTCTTGGGCACAAAAAGAATATTTTCAAATGTGGACACTTCATAGAGTTTTACTGTTTAAATGGGTGGAGGCTGGCTAGAGAGGCAGAATGAGCTCTCCTCTGAGTCTACTCTGTCAGAACCTAGACTTTGAACATCATTTCCAGGCAATCCGTATGCAAGGTACAATTTCTGGACTTGAAATTTACTGCACTTGTCAAAAACAATACTGAACCATGGGATTTTTTTTCCATTATACTGTGGTTCAATTTTGGCAGAAAGAAAGAGGAAAAGGTAGCACAACACCAAAGTATTCCCCAGTAGGGTGTGGGATGAGGGGGCTGAGCCCGAACCTGAAGGTTGTACACATGATAGGTACCCCCCCTCCCCAGCTAAGCTTAACTCAGTGACCCACACAAAAATATTTCTTTAAAATGTATTTCTAGTGGTCTGGGAGGTGGTGCAGTGGATAAAGCAGTGGACTCTTAAGCATGTTGTCTTGAGTTCAATCCCCAGCCACACATATACCAGAGTGATGTCTGGCTCTTTCTCTCTCTTCCTATGTTTCTCTTTAATAAATAAATAAAATATTTAAAAATCTATTTCTAGCAGAATGTTTTATGATTTTTGCTTCAGTAACTTTAGGGTAAAGTATAACTCTGAAAAAATTAAATATTTTCTTAAACTCCACAAAAGTATATGAAAGAGAGGTGGGGGGTGGAATTCTGTCTACCAGCTAGCTGAGATACAGTTTTCAACCTGCAGAGGACATGGTTTTTTAATACATGTTTATTTATTTACTGGATAGAAGCAGGGAGAAATCGAAAGAGGAGGGGAAGATAGGGAGAGAGAAGGAGACACCCGCAGCACTACTTCACTTCTTGGAAGCTTTACCCCTGTAGGCAGAGCCGTGGGTCCTTGTACACTGTAACATGTGTACTCAAACAGGTTCAGCACCACCCAACCCCAGGGGATGGATATATATATTGCTTTCAGGGTTGTCACTGAGGCTCGGTGCCTGCACTATGAATAGCCTCCTGGAGGCTATTTTTTTTCCCTTTTGTTTCCCTTGTTGTTTGTCATTGTTGTTATTATTATTGTTGTTGTTGTTGGATAGGACAGATAGAAGGAGAGGAAGACAGAGAGGGGGAGAGAAAGATAGACACCTGCAGACCTGCTTCACTGCTTGTGAAGTGAACCCCCTGCAGGTGAGGAGCTGGGGGCTTGAACTGGGATCCTTGCTCCTGTCCTTATGCTTTGCGCCATGTGCACTTAACCCACTGCACTACTGCCCGCCTCCAGGATATATATATATATATATATATATATATATTAAAGCTTATCAGATTCTGGTTCCAAAGTTATTCTTAGCAGACATCCAATTTGAGAAGAAAAGCATCAAATTATGACAGAAAGAATCACAGGGGTGTGGTGGTCTGTCCCTTGTAAAGACTCCAAAATAACATCATTAAGCAATTTATTTTCCCAAAGGTCTGCATGACAGGTTCCTAGTTTCATCTTTTCCCAGATAGCTATGTGACAAGCTCCTAGCTTGAGCACTCCTCAGTCTAGAGAGACAATGCCAAGCCCATGCGAAGTACATATGTGGAGAGTAAACTAGAGTCTATCATGCTTGCTCATGAATGTGAGAACCTGTGTTCTTCCCAGTTACCCAGTAACCCTTGCAATTCCCAAATTCTGACTGCTCCCCAGAATTGGGGACAGTCAGTTGAAGGGTTTTCAGAATTCTTCCAAATGACTGCAATGTAGCCTGTTCCACCGGCCATCACAGGAGTCAGGTAGTAAGTTACTCACTACTTCTTTATGTTCAATGCCCTTACATGTACGCACTCACCATCTCTGGCACAGTCGAGAGGTATTCTCACTCTCAGTGGAGATCTCTGGCTTAGGAGTAAAAACTATGAACTCCTAATCTGATTTTCATGAAGTTTCTGGGTAGAAAAGTTTCGAGTTTGGTCATAGTTCAACAAAAGAATTATTCCTAGCACCACAAAAGTGAGCTGTTTCTTCCTACTTTAAGGCCATTAGTATTGTATTCTATTTCTGTTTATTTTTTTTCTTTAAAGATTTTATTTACTGGGGTTGGGTGATAGCATATCTGGCTGAACACACATGTTACAATGTGCAAAGACCCAGGTTCGAGTCCCCAGTCCCCACTTGCAGGGGGAAAGCTTTGCAAGTGGTGAAGCAGTGCTGCAGGAGTCTGTCTCTCTTCCTCACTATCTTCCTCATCCTTTTTGATTTCTCTCTGTCTCTATTCAACAAATATATAAAATATATATTAAAATATTTTTTATTTATTAATGAGAAAGATAGGAGAAAGAAAGAACCAGGCATCACTCAGGTACATGTGCTGCTCATGCCAGAGTTCAGTGCTTTATCCACTGCACCATCTCCCAGACCACTTAATGTTCTATTTTGTGGAAATAAGAAAAGAGGTGTTTGTAGACAGATAAAGTGATAAACATCTTTGCTTTAAACTTCAGGGTTTGAAATTATCCTGCCAAGGTGTGGTGATATTGTCACCTCCAACCCTTTTTCCAGTTGTAATGCTGGGTGCCTTGCCCAGCCAGGGCCATCCTTAGACTGGTACCAGCAGCTGCACTCCTCCCATCTGCCCAGGGCTGTGCTGGGGTGAGTGGGTGAGGAATGAACCCCACTCTGCTTGGCTGCACCCCAGATGAAACTAGGGGTCATCCTGAAGTACTGTTGGCTGAAGTGAATCTATGCCACGAGTACCGAGTACCTTCTTGACATTGCTAGACTCTCACTCAAATGCCCACATGCTCCCTGTTTGAATACCAGACAGTAAATGCTGATAACCAAAGAAATACTGACTTGCAAATAATTTATGACCTCATTTTCCCTGCCCCTCCTGCTGGCAGGAATGGGGGTGGGTGGGGAAGTGGGAGGAGGGTTGGAGTGGGAGACAAGCTGGGACCTCTCACTCCTGGGATACAAACCTAATTGAGTGCTTGCTAAAATGGCTTGTCAATTATTTAAATCACTTTATCTTAAAAAGAAGGAGGAGGGGGCCCGGGCGGTAGCACAGCAGGTTAAGCACACATGGCGTGAAGTGCAAGAACAGCTGTAAGGATCCCAGTTCAAGACCCTGGCTCCCCACCTGCAGGGGGGTTGCTTCACAGGTGATGAAGCCTGTCTGCGGGTGTCTATCTTTCTCTCCCCCTCTCTGTCTTTCCCTCTCTCTTGATTTTCTCTCTGTCCTATCCAACAACAACAGCAATGGCAAAATGACAGTAACAATAACAACAAGGGCAACAAAAGGAGAAAAATGGCCTCTAGGAGCAGTGGGTTCTTAGTGCAGGCATTGACCGCCCCAGCAATAACCCTGGAGACAAAAAGAGGCAAAAAAAAAAAAAAAAAAAAAAAGAGGGGAAGGGGAAGGGGAAATGAAAGGAAGAGGAAGAGGAGAAGGAAGAGGAAAAGAAAAAGTAATTTGGAATGCAGTGTCAAGTTTGGGGAGGTCACCAGGAAAGGCACAGTGCACAAGTATATTGCCATTATGCATATTAAGTTGCCACCTTCCCCAATGATGAATTAAAGGGATTTGGTGTTAGACTGAACATGGGAAACATCCTGACAAATGGAGATGACCTTTTATACATGGCAGTATTTCCTGTTTCCTACAGAAGGTCAACAACAACCTTCAGGGCCCCCTGTCAAATAATTCTGGTACCAAAAGAGACATTTGGCTGGGGAGGGTGGTAGATTTTGCTACCCTACAAAATCTAGGCCTATATTATTGCTTCTAGATTTTACATTATCATCATTTAATGGATGTTATCTTAAATACTTAGAATGGGACAGGAGGGGAGTCGGGCTGTAGTGCAGCGGGCTAAGCGCAGGTGGTGCAAAGCACAAGGACTGGCATAAGGATCCCGGTTCGAACCCCGGCTCCCCACCTGCAGGGGAGTCGCTTCACAGGCGGTGAAGCAGGTCTTCAGGTGTCTATCTTTCTCTCCTCCTCTCTGTCTTCCCCTCCCTCTCTCCATTTCTGTCTGTCCTATCCAACGACAACGACGATAATAACTACAACAATAAAACAACAAGGGCAACAAAAGGGAATAAATAAGTAAAATATTAAAAAAATTTTTAAAAAAAGAATGGAACAGGAAATAGCATTTTGTTTCCTTTTCTGTGTCAGTGGGCATTCACTATCTTTTTTTTTTTTTTTAAAAAAAGGTGTTTTACTATTTTAATGATAAAAGGAGGTGATTTCTGAAGCTACACAAAGATCTATTAGAAAGTCCCCACTTAGAAAGTCCTGGCCACATAGATCTAAGCCCAATAGTATTTACTCTGCTCTGTAACTAAATTCATTTAACTGGGTTTTTCTCTAGAGTCAGGCACTTGGACAACAGCAGGCTGTGTGTCGCTCTGTTTTTTGCGACCTATTAGTAGGCATATCAAGACAGTTGCCTTCACAGCTTGCTCCTCATTCACTGACATTTTAAATGCTTTATATTAACACACATTCTTTTACCTCTCTGAGTGGTTTTGAGCTAAAGAGAAATTTCTGGAGCAGGGGCTCTGGACTAGAGGTCCATTTTTAAACATCAAATTCCTTACTCAAAGCCTGCCACACTTAGGACTTTTTCACTGCCACTCTGGGTGTGCCTGCTTTCCCGCATTTGTCTGCCTGTAATTAGCCGATCTGGCAAGAGCGGAAGGCATCTGTCTCTAATTGTGGGCAAATGTCTTTTTTTTTTTTAATATTTATTTATTTATTCCCTTTTGTTGCCCTTGTTGTTTTATTGTTGTAGTTATTATTGTTGTTGTCATTGTTGGATAGGACAGAGAGAAATGGAGAGAGGAGGGGAAGACAGAGAAGGGCAGAGAAAGACCTGCTTCACTGCTTGTGAAGCGACTTCCTTGCAGGTGGGGAGCTGGGGGCTCGAACTGGGATCCTTGAGCTTGTCCTTGCGCTTTGCGCTATCTGTACTTAACCCACTGCACTACCGCCCTACTCCGGCAAATATCTTTTAAAATGTGTATAGATAGCTGCACTCTGTACTCTTCTTGATGCCTTTTCTCTACCTTTGTTCTGTTGAATGATGTCTCCTTTTGTTATTAATGGTGCCAGGTAATAACATACTAGGGAAGTTAGCATTTTGCAGTTGAAAGATGGGCCTCCACAAGATGTTTAAAATAACCCCCCCCACCCCCCAAGACATGTCACTTGGGCTGTGGTTTGTTTCAGGTTGAGGTCAACCAAGGCCCTGCTGCAAGCTCATGAGAAATATTCACCACTCTCCTAACTAGAATGAAAATTGAATGTATCACACATCACCCATCAGGACTCTTGCCAGAAATAACCTTTCTATTAGAGAGACCTGTCTGGTTGACAGAGCATCTGCTCTTCATCATGGAAGTCATCCTGTCCTTATAATGTGAGTCTCACTCCTTTCCCTTTGAAGCCCCAGACCTATCTCCCATTCCTTAACTCTGGACATGCATATCCTCATTTTGCCCCGTTTGATTGAATGAATAATACACATTCATGTAGATTCTTTGTACATATGTAACTAAGTTGGTCTGATGTTTGATTGCTTGACCAGCCAGAGAGAAACCTACAGGGACAGAGAAACACTTCTCTGTCACTACGCAAGGTGTTACTTGCTCCTTTTGTTGTGATGACACCATGATAATGTGTGATGACCATTGTACAGCAATTTAATTTATTTTTTAAACATTTATTCATTTTCCTATTTATTTATTTTGGATAAAGGCAGAAATTGAGAGGAAAGGGGGAGAGGAGAGACACCTGCAGCCCTGCTTCACCACTCATGAAGCTTTCCCCCTGCAGAGGATTTCAACCAAGGACTTCAATCCGGGTCCTTGCACACTGTAATGTATGTGCTCGACCAGGTGCACCAACACCCACCCAGCCCCTATGGTTGAATTTCATACCAAGTGCATAAATGCATAGTGTTCAAGACTCTCAATTGCTTGATACTTTTTTTTTTTTTTGGTTTAAGCTTTCACTTTCACCTTTCTGAATCCACTTAGGTATGCCTCTTATATACACTGCCTTTGCTAGATTTCTTGACTTCTTTCTTGTAAAACTCAATTGATTTTTCATGCTTTTAGCAGACTTCAACAGTGTTGCATTGTCTGAGGTTTTAGCACTTTTTTTTTTCTTCTTCCTTTTACCCCTTCCTTTTTTTGGCTCTTGGGAAATGGCCTGTTTGTCTTTTAGTGGTTACTGTTATATCTTTAAACAGAGAAGTGGAGGTTTCAGTTTATTATCAGCTTCATCAATGATGACCCACAGCACCGCCCTTCAAAGTGATTCCCAGACCGTCAGGGTCAAACTGCACAACGTTCTCATTATGTCCAGTAGAAGAAAGCCAAGATTTTTTTTTTTTAATACTTAGGGGAAAAAAAGATACTCAGGTGCTCAGAAGGTGGCACAGTGACCACAGAAAAGGATTTGAAAACATGGGGTCATGAGTTCAATCCCCCTGCATCCCATGTGCCAGAGTGATGTTCATGTTTGCGCCCTCTCATGTTAATAAATAAATAATTCATGCATTTTATGAGAGAAACCGGAACACCACTCTTCTCTGGCATTTGCAGTACCAAGGGCAAACATGGCCTCACACACATAGAAGCCCAGCCTGCAGAGCTACATCAGATTATTGAATTTCTTTTCCTTCTTGAGATTTTGCTTTCCTTCTTGCTTATGAAAGTCACTAATGTGATAACATTCTTTTTCATTATTATTTTATTTTATAGGACAGAGAGAAATTGAGAGGGAGGGGAATAAAGAGGGAGAGACACAGCTGGGAAAACACCTGTAGCAATGTTTCACCACTTGTGAAGCTTTCCTCCTGAAGATGGGGACTGGGGAACTTGAACCTGGGTCCTTGCACACAGTAATATGTGCCTTACTGCCCGGCCCCATTTCTTGTTTACAGTTGAAGGAAATAGCTTTAAGACCATTCTCAGGTCTTGGGTATTTACCTGTACAATTTAAACAATGCAGTCAAGAAAAAAAAGTTTATAGACAAATAGGTTTTCATTATGAAAGTCTGAGAGCAAATGCTGCTGGTGGAACTCAGATCAGAGAGTATGCCTGTCTTCTGAGAACAGTGGCTCTCTTTGCTGGAGTTTAGAATCCTCACTTAACCATCACACAGTATTTCATAAGAGAGACTTCATTGGGCTGGCGAAACAGCTCACTTGGGCAGTGTGCTGTTTCACCATGCCATGGGCATAACCCAGCCTCGAGTCTATCCCCACCACACTGAGGAGGCTTTAGTACAGTGGTCTCTTTCATGCCCTCTTACTCTCCCTCTCTCTCTTCTTTGCTGCCTCTCTATCCAGAAAGGGTGAGTCATGGAAAGATGTTTCAATGAAAAACAGATCCTTGCTGTCTTAGCCATTTCCAAAAAAAAAAAAAAAAAATCAGAGTATGGTGCTGTGCTTAAATTTATCAATATCATATTACTTCATTCCCACACCAGAACTTCTTTCTCCTTTTTAATTTTGAGAAAGGAAGAGATTGAGTGCAAATCACTTCACCATCTATAGATTTTTTAAAAATTTATTTATTTGTTTCCTTTTGTTGCCCTTCTTGTTTTATTGTTGTAGTTATGATTGTTGTTGTTATTGATGTCATTGTTGCTGGATAGGACAGAGAGAAATGGAGAGAGGAGAGGAAGATAGAGAGGAGGAGAGAAAGATAGACACCTACAGACCTGCTTCACCGCTGGTGAAGTGACTCCCCTGCAGGTGGGGAGCTGTCGGCTGGAACCGGGATCCTTGAGCCAGTCCTTGCACTTTGCGCCATGTGTGCTTAACCCACTGCGCCACCGCCCGACTCCCACAGTAGGCTTTTTTTAGGCAACAGTATATGTTGACATTCTGTGCAAATACACATAATTCTATAACATCTTTAAAAGGGTTATACTAATTAATACATTAATTAATTCATAACTGTGCTGTACTACCGCCTGACTCCCGTATTTATTGTTTTTTAAGGTATTTTTCTTTTAAGTCTTTCATATATTAGTGGACAGATACAGAGAGAAATTGAGAGGAGAAGGGGAGATGGAGAAGGAAAGAGACAGAGACACCTGCAGCCCTGCATCACGTGTGTTGTCTTCTCCCTCCTGCAGGTGGGGACCAGGGGCTTAAACCCAGGTCCTTGAACACGAATGTGGGAGCTTAACCAGGTGTGCCACTGCCTGGCCCCTGTGGTTACTCTTTAAGCCATTTGTCTTTCCCTTGCCAACTCTCACTTAGGGTCTGCAATTGAAAAGTCAAACCTGAATACTTCCAACTGGGTCTGAAACCTGAATGCAAATCGTGAGGCTGCCATGCCTCCCCGCTGTGGGGCATCTGGAAGGCAGCCTCCAAAGGGGTTACAACATTCAAATGTGCTTTTCCCCCCTGATTCTTCATGATCCATTACATTGGCTTGGTTATGTATGAGACAGTGAACCAATCAGGGATCTGTAAGATGCAAGCCACACTTGCATCTTTAATTAATCTCTCTTTTTAATATTTTATTTACTTATTGAGAAAGAGAGGAGGAGGAGGAGGAGAGAGAAAGAACCAGACATCACTCTGATACATGTGCTACGATGGATTGAACTCAGGACCTCATGCTTGAGAGTCCAATGCTTTATCCACTGCACCACCTCTTGGACCACATCTCTATACATGTGGAACCTCTCCTTCATTTCTAAGTGATATGCCTGCAGAGCTGCTCTTCTTTCATAATTTTCTTCTAGATAAACTAAAAGGTTTCCCTTCCCACAATACAATTTTCACTAGAAAATGTCAGTTGAGGGCTAGCAATATAGCTCACTTGGATTTTGCTCTGGCTGGGCCCTGCGTACAATGCAGGTTTGAGACCAGCCCCCACTTCATTGAAGGCAACTTTGGTACTGTGATATCTTTCTCTCTGTGTCTTTCTGCCTGAAAAAAAGCCTGGAGTAGTGAAGCCCCAGTGAAGATAAAAAAGAAACAAACAAACAATAAAGAGGAAGTATCAGTTAAGGTTGATTCCTTACAGTCCTTTGGTCAATGCGGTGGCTCCCTTGAGTCACAGAGACTCACCATAAAGTGGAGCAGCCCTCCAAAGCTGAATATGGTCTCCAGATCACATCCAATCGATAGGGTTTACACTCAACAATATTTATACAACTTTCCCATATTTGGGAGATACTCTCTTCCCTGATCTAGCTTTCTGATCCTTTTCCCAGCCATGACATCGTCTCCCCAGACAATAACTTGGATTCACCTGCATATCAGATGTCAGGCTTAGGGGAAAAAAATATAGTATAGTCATGGGCTCTTTGGAATATAACTAAAATAGGACTACTAACTATCTACAAAACAGAGACCCACCAACTCTTCATCTGAACTATTCCAGCCTTTAGGTTCTTGATTAGTCAACAATTGGGCTTTATTTGTTAACTCTTTTTTCAGCCACTAGGTTCCAGATGCTACCATGATGCCAATCAGACTTCCCTGGACAGGCAACCCCACCAATGTGTCTTGGAGCCCCACTTCCTCAGAGCCCCGCCCCACTAGGGAAAGAGAGAGACAGGCTGGGAGTATGGATAGACCTGCCAACATCCATGTTCCACAGGGAAGCAATTACAGAAGCCAGAACTTTCACCGTTTGCACCCCATAATGACCCTGGGTCCATACTCCCAAAGGGATAAAGAATAGGAAAGCTATCAGTGGAGTGGATGGGATACTGAGTTCTGGTAGTGGGAATTGTGTGGAGTTGTACTGTATATATCCTATGGTTTTTGTCAGTGTTTCCTTTTTATAAATACAAATTAAAAAAAAAAAGTGGAGCAGTCCTGTGCAAAAGTGGAAGGAGTCTGGCCCCACACTTCACACAGCCAGTAAAGAATAGGAAAGCAGACAACGCTGGCTCCTTAAATGTGGGTTAACATTAGGAGAAACTGAGTGAAAGAGCCACATGAATACTGTGTCGTATTTATATAACCAGATCTAGCATTATTTTAAAAGGGAAGTTTTTGGGTGCCTTTGAAACTCTACATTTTTTCCCTCCTGTTGTACAGTTGATGGTCTAAAGTTCACTAGTAATTCACTCTAATGGAAACAAATGACCTGTAGTTCATGAATAATTCACTTTGACCAATCTTTTACTAAATTTTTCCCAGCAATTTCACATAATGGCATCAGTTCTGTTCATGTTGTGGTTGATTCTTCCTAGCAGTAGATAGATGGTACCAGTCTTTCCCTCCCTCCATTCCTTCCTTTTCTTTTCTTTTAATTTTTCATTAGTGATTTAATGATGATTAACAAGCTTGTAACAGTGGTACAATTCCATATGGTTCCCACCACCAGAGTTCTGTGCCCCATCCCCTCCATTGGGAGCCTCCCTATTCTTTATCCCTCTGGGAGTATGGACCAAAATACTTTACGGGGTGCAGAAGGTGGGAGTTCTGGTTTCTTTAATTGCTTCTCCTCTGGATATGGATGTTGGCAGGTTGGTCCATACCCCTAGCCTGTTTCTATCTTTCCATAGGGGAGTAGGGTTCTGGAGAGGTGAGACTTCAGAACAAATTGGTGAGGTCATCTGCTCAGGGAAGTCAGAAGAATCATAGTAGCACCTGCAACTTGGTGGCTGAATTAATCTATCTATCTATCATCTATCTATCTATCTATCTATCTATCTATCTATCTATCTATCTATCTATCTATTTCTTCCTTTCCTTTCCTTCCCTTTCCTTTCCTTCTTTCATTCCTTCCTTCCTTATTAACATGAGAGAAATGGAGAGAGAGAAAACAAGAGCATCACTCTGGTACATGTAATGCCAGGGACTGAATTTGGGATCTCCTGTTTGAGAGTTCAGTACTATCTACTGCACCACCTCCGGGGCTCCAGTCTTCCTCTCTTAAGGACTCCTGACTTCAGAAACAGAAGGATGAATATGGGATGATCTCACTCTCAGGCAGAAGTTGAAAAACAGGATCAGAAGAGAAAACACAAGTAGAACCTGAACTGGAATTGGCGTATTGCACCAAAGTAAAAGACTCTGGGGTGGGTGGGTAGGGGGGAGAATATAGGTCCAAAAAGGATGACAGAGGACCTAGTGAGGGTTGTATTGTTATATGGAAAGCTAGAAATGTTATGCATGTACAAACTATTGTATTTGCAATAGTTTGTACATGCATATTGTTGAATGTAAAACATTAATTCCCCAATAAAGAAGTTAAAAAAAAAAAAAGACTCTTGATTTGTCCAAATTGAGTCCCAGGATCCTTCAAGCTGTAGTCAGCTTTTCTGACTCATGCCAATGTGGGTCTTCCAGACACTGCTGTTGATCCTATCACTTAGATTAGTTCCTTTGGGCAAGACGCACCATCAACCTCTGACTCTCCTTCCAGAATATCTGGTTACTCCTACCCCTAGGTCAGAATTATGCCTTGGGATGTTGACCTCTACTGCCCTTTCTAGTGTCTTGACGGCTTAGTCCCCACACCACTGGCCAGAAGAGGGAGTAGTTACAATAGCAACTTTCTAGTTCAGGGATCTGTCCTTCCCAAATTTTAGCTACTTGCCTAGCCAGTCTGGATGTATTCCTGCTCAGATTCCACTACTCTTCACAATACAGTTTTAGGAGTACCAACCTTTCCAGTTCACCCTTGTGAATAATGCATGTAAAAACCAAAGTCACAAAGCCAGGGAGATGACACATTAGATTCTCAAGCATGAGGTCCTGAGTGTGATTCCCGACTACTGACCTCTCATATGCTAGAGTGATGCTCTGGTTCTCTCTTTCTCCCCTTCTCTTACTCATTCACATATAAATGCCTAATATTTATTTTTTTTAAGAACTTAGGTCACTCATAATTCCACCAAGCAGCAAAGAGATAGTAACTTAGATTGAACAAATGATTAGAATCCTAATATGCTCTGATTTATATTTGTATTCTGGTGTTCTGGCTTGCAACTCAATAAAGAGTATTTAAAAAGAAACCTACATCAAACCTCAGACAGTATACACAACAACTAAACTGCCCTTTATTTGTTTCTACTGTGAGGAAGAAAGAGAGAGAGACTGGGTTACTGTTCTGCTATTTGTGATGCTCTATGTTTGCTTCTGTCCTGCTTTTATCTTGAGCCACTTTCTAGCCTCTAAAGTGAACTTCTTGTTGGAAACAACCTAAGGATAACTACGTGAGCACCTGCTATTTAAAGTCATTTTCTAAATTCCTGTCAACACAAGACTATAGAAAACAGAAAGAAGATTCCCAAAACCTAGATAGAGACCAGGTTCCAGGAGAGAGAGCACATGTTCACACGTATCTATAAACTAGGGCAAATATATACCTGAAAGCAGAAGTTCACTAGAGTTTGCAGTGAGTACCTCCCTAACACTTCATCTCCACTATTCCAACCTTTGGGTCCATGATTGCTCAACAATTTGTTTGTCTTTGTATGTTAACTCTCTTTTAAGCCACCAGGTTCCAGATGCTATCAGGATGCGGGCCAGGCTTCCCTGGACTGAAGACCCCACCAATGCATCCTGGAGCTCAGCTTCCCCAGAGACTCACCCTTCTAGGGAAAGAGAGAGGCAGACTGGGAGTATGGACCGACCAGTCAACACCCATGTTCAGCGGGGAAGCAATTACAGAAGTCAGACCTTCCGCCTTCTGCAACCCACAATGACCCTGGGTCCATGCTCCCAGAGGGATAGAGAATGGGAAAGCTATTGGGGAGGGGATGGGATATGGAGATTGGGTGGCGGGAATTGTGTGGAGTTGTACCCCCCCCATCCTATGATTTTGTTAATGTCTCCTTTCTTAAATAAATAAATAAATATTTAAAAAAAAGAAAGAAGATGACTAAAATCAAAGAGGAAAGGCATAAAAAACTGTTCACTATGACAAGTAGCAAACGAAATGTGAGGTGTAAAACACTATTTAATCATTAGAAATAATGAAAAACTTCAATAAGATCCACACACAGGATTATTGTTTTCCTTTATATTACCAATAGCAAAATAGATTATTTAAATATGTCGTCATTCCAGATAGTCTGTCAGATTCTGAACCCAACGCCTATAACTTTACTGCAGTGTGAAATGGAAAATAAAAGCTTTAAAGGAGAAGAGGGGACCCCATTCACGATTGCAGTGCATACTGGGATTCACTTTTCGCTGTAATAAACACTGGGGGCAATTCCCAGCTCTCAGTTTGCCAGAATCTGTACTCTGCCAGATGCAGAACATGCAAAGCAGTGCTGTCACACTGTATACTCAGACCCCATCTGCATTTCACACAGGAACCCCATCAACAAATTACGAATTGCTATGCCTTTATAACCTCAAGCTTCTGGGTGTCACCCAGGTTCAAACACAGACCCAAGAATCCAAGTCTTTAGATAGCATCAGACATAATGAGATGGGGGCTTTCGTGAAATGCACGTTACCATGAGCAAAGACCCAGATATGAACCCCTAGTTCCCACCTTCAGGGGGAAGGTTCACTAGTGGTAAAGCAGTGCTGCAGGTATCTCATTTTTGCTCTCCCTATTTCCCCTCTTCCCTCAATGCCTCTCTGTCCTATCAAATAATATATATATTTTAAAAATCTTGAATGAAACTTAAACATAATTTATAAACTTAATTAAAGGACAGAAGAAATTACCCACTCTGCTGGACCGAGATAGCAGCTGGAAAAATAAAAAACCCAAATACAACAGAGCTATCTAAACTTCCTAAAGGGAACGTAAGAACTATGGTTCTAGGCTGAAGATAGAGATCATCAGTCTCACCATACTTGTGGTCCAGGTTTGAACCCCATCACAAAGAATATTTATCAACTAAAGGACAATTATTGTCTCTATGACAACCTTTATTAGAATCACCAAACAAGTAAATGCAGTGAAACTCAAGGTTAAATTAGACGCCACTAAGATCCTCAGGGTATTTCCTTCTTAACTTGAGGCACACCTCATAAACCTAATACTGATTTGAATACAACAAATGGCACTCAATGCTTTTCACAAACCTAAGCTGGTTGTCAGGTAAAGAAAGGACTACAAAAACTGGAAAAGGGTAAGAGACTGGCTCACTTAATGATGGTCTTCACGGTCACTGACAGGTCACTCCATCATCTGGGGTCCTAGTCAGTGAATTCTTGGATTCCCCCATAGACACAGTGGGCCCAGACTCTAATAGATCCTTTCTCCACCATCACTAGTCACTTCCATCAGGAATATCACAATAAGCCCTCTTGTGGGCTTCTTCAGGACCTTGCCCTCACTGTAAAGTAGCAATGGTAGGGACTGCCCCACTGTCCAGGGGCTGGCCCATTCTACTCTGCCACTCAAGGAAAACCAGTCCTGAAATGAGTACAGCCTAGAATGTTCCTAGCTGTGACCATGGACTTTGAACACAGATTGACAAGGACTCAGAAGTTATACAGGTTCCTGTGCTAAATATGAATAGATATGGGCCCTGTGTCAGATCAACGTGGCAAATAGTTAATTGTATGTATATATATATATATATATATATATATATATATTCTTCAAGTTTGGGAGCTACTCTCTGCCCTGATCCAGCTTTCTAGTCCTGTTCTCAACTAACATCATCTTTCCCAGACAATATTTTTAGACTGCCTCCATGCTATCTAACAAGCTCCAACAAAAATTACTAATGTCATGGGCCATTAGAAACTTACCTAAAACTTACCTAAAGTAGACTTCCTAGCTTCTTTTCACCCTAACATCCCTATTCTCATGTGCTCTAGTCTTACTTTATGGTTCCTGTTTATTAAACATTTTGTCCTGCTTCATGTCTTTTTTTTTTTTCTCCAGGGTTATTGCTGGGCTCGGTGCCTGTACCATGAATCCATGCTCCTGGAGGCCATTTTTCCCCCTTTTGTTGCCCTTGTTGTAGCCTCGTTGTGGTTATTACTGTTGCCATTGTTGATGTTGTTCATTGTTGGATAGGAGAAATGGAGAGAGGAGGGGAAGACAGAGAGGGGGAGAGAAAGAGAGCCACCTGCAGACCTGCTCCACTACCTGTGAAGGGACTCCCTTGCAGATGGGGATCTGGGGGCTCGAACTGGGATCCTTAAGCCGGTCCTTGCGCTTTGCGCCACATGTGCTTAACCCACTGCGCCACCGCCTGACCACCCCTGCTTCATGTCTTAACTGCCTTTCAGCCACCAAGTTGCAGATACCACTATAATCCCATCCTGAGCACCCTGGGCAGATGACCTCACCAATGTGTCCTAAATCTCACCTCTCCAGAGCCCTACCCCACTAGGCAAAGGCAAAAACAGGCTGGGGGTATGGACCAACCTGCTAGCATCCATGTTCAGCAGAGAAGCAATAAAAGAAGCCAGACCTTCCACCTGCACCTCATAAAAATTTTTTGGTCCATACACCCAGAGGGGTTGTGTTAGGGGAAGATGACCAGAGGGCTCTGAATTCCAATTCCATCAGGACGTGGAAAGAGAAAAGAAAAGAAGAAGGAGAAGTAAAAGAAAATGAAGGAGGCCCCACACGTATGGACATCTCATCTTTGACAAAGGGGCCCAGACCATTACATGGGGGAAGCAGAGTCTCTTCAACAAATGCTGTTGCAAACAATGGGTTGAAACATGCAGAAGAATGAAACTGAACCACTGTATTTCACCAAATACAAAAGTCAATTCCAAGTGGATCAAGGACTTGGATGTTAGACCACAAACTATCAGATACTAGAAGAAAATATTGGCAGAACTCTTTTCCGCATAAATTTTAAAGACATCTTCAATGAAACGAATCCAATTACAAAGAAGACTAAGACAAGTATAAACCTATGGGACTACATCAAATTAAAAAGCTTCTGCACAGCAAAAGAAACCACTACCCAAACCAAGAGACCCCTCACAGAATGGGAGAAGATCTTTACATGCCATACATCAGACAAGAGTTTAATAACCAACACATATAAAGAGCTTGCCAAACTCAACAACAAGACAACAAATAACCCCATCCCAAAATGGGGGGAGGATATGGACAGAATATTCATCACAGAAGAGATCCAAAAGGCCGAGAAACACATGAAAAAATGCTCCAAGTCTCTGACTGTCAGAGAAATGCAAATCAAGACAACAACAAGATACCACTTCACTCCTGTGAGAATGTTATACATCAGAAAAGTAACAGCAGCAAATGCTGGAGAGGGTGTGGGGTCAAAGGAACCCTCCTACACTGCTGGTGGGAGTGTAAATTGGTCCAACCTCTGTGGAGAACAGTCTGGAGAACTCTCAGAAGGCTAGAAATGGACCTACCCTTTGATTCTGCAATTCCTCTCCTGGGGATATATCCTAAGGAACCCAACACACCCATCCAAAAAGATCTGTGTACACATATGTTCTTGGAAGCACAATTTGTAGTAGTCAAAATCTGGAAGCAACCCAGGTATCCAACAACAGATGAGTGGCTGAGCAAGTTGTGGAATACTACTCAGCTATTAAAAATGGTGACTTCACCATTTTCAGCCGATCTTGGATGGACCTTGAAAAAATCATGTTGAGTGAAATAAGTCAGAAACAGAAGGATGAATATGGGATGATCTCACTCTCAGGCCGAAGTTGAAAACAAGATCAGAAAAGAAAACACAAGTAGAACCTGAAATGGAATTGCCGTATTGCACCAAACTCTGGGGTGGGTGGGTGGGGAGAATACAGGTCCAGGAAGGATTCAGAGGACCTGGTGGGGGTTGTATTGTTATATGGGAAACTGGGGAATGTTATGCATGTACAAACTATTGTACTTACTGTTGAATGTAAAACATTAATTCCCCAATTAAAAAAAAAGGGAAAAAAAAAGAAAATGAAGGAGGAAGAGGACACTTAGAAGTAGTAGTTGTGACTTAGAAAGGAAGAGAAGGCAGAACCACGGGTGGGGGCAAATACATATATAACTATAGATAGATAAGTACAGAAATAATAGTCAACCCATATCTGTGGCCTTGGGAGAACTAATGCAGTTTCTAATGGACGAAATGGGGACACAGAACTCTGATGCTAGGGAAGGTGTTTAATTATAAACCGTTATAATTTTGTAAATCAATATTAAGTCACTATAAAAAATAACTGCTTATTAGAGGTTAAGTTTGTTTAGACAGTTTAGGACTTGGGGGCCAGGTGATGGTGCAACTGGTTAAGTGCTCACATGATAGTGCACAAAGACACAAGTTCAAGCCCCTGGCCCCTACCTGCAGGGGGAAAGCTTCATGAGTGGTGAAGCAGAGCTGCAGGTGTCACTCTGTCTCTCTCCTCCTCTATCTTCCCCACCCTTCTCAATTTCTGTCTCTATTCAATAATAAATAAGCAAAATTATATATGTAAAAAGAAAGTTTGGCACTCAAGGCTGCTATAGATCTTTAGCATTTGATAATCAAGTAATTATGATAGCATTCACATGAATATTTTCCCTAAATCTATGCTTCTATTTTATGTCTTTAAAAAAATATGTAAGAGAGAGAGAACACACCAGAGCATCACTAGGACATGCAGTATCAGGAATAGAACTTAGGAACTCACACTTGCAAGTCCTGCACTGTTGGGCTGTGCCATGGAGAAGAGAGGAGATCCGGAGCGAAGAGGGAACACAAATCTTTATTCCACGGGCACCTCAGAGTTGGGTGAGAGCACAGTGGTTCGGGCCATGAGGAGGTAGCAAAAATGGCCACCTCCCAGACCACCCTGCCTTGCGTCTAATCACCAATGTGAAAAGTGGGCAAGAGAGAGGAGGGACAGAAGAAGAAGGGCTTTATAGGGCAACAACCAGGAGTGACGTGTCGGGACAGGATTGGTTGAAAAAGGCACTGCAAAAATACCGTGAGAAGTGGCAAAGCCTGAGGGGACAGCTTGGCAGATGTGATTGCATCTACATAATTCCCCAGCACTGCACGCTTCCACTGCACTATCTCCCTGGCTACTATGCTTTGAGAAGAAGAAAGGAGAAGAGAGTGACTAAAGTAAGCCTATATATATATATTCACTTATTCTTGCCTCAAACTTTAAAATAATAGCACCCAATTGAAATGAAGCTTGTCTTCCATGGTATTTATAATTTTCTCTTTCATGCCGTTACTCATGTCAATGCCCCCTAAAGAGAAAGCTGAATTATTGTTCAGGACATCTGCCGGGAAATGGTGAGGATGTGGTTGAGCTTGGCAGGGCTTGACTTGAGAGGACATCTATCCTGTCAGTCTCTCTCTCTCTCTACTGAGAGGTTGAGCGAAGAGGGACAAAACTTCCCAAGTTTTGCCCCATCTTATTAGACTCCCTGCCTCACAAAGCACCCTGCATTTTCCTGCCTCCAGGAGCCTGGCATTCCTTAAAACATTAAGCCAGCTCCCCCTGCTCCACCCTGCACTCCTGATACTATGGCCTATCTACATAATCACTGTTTTGCCTGAAAGATCCCCACCCATTCCATTCCTTTGATCTATCTTCTTTCTACCCTCAAGACCCTCCCTGCCTGCAGGGTGTTATTAATCCTACCAGTTAAAACCCTTGCCAACAGTTGCTAAGGAAGTTCCTACTTTTCCCAGCCCCTTTCTAAACCATGCCAAGCCATTTCCATTCCGAATTGCCACTTCCGGGTCTGCCTTTTAAGAGTCTTGGCTCTCTGATCAATAAAGAATCGAATTGCCTCGCCACCTCGAGCTCTGCTCACGAGTCATCTCCCTAGTGTCGCTGAGTGAGTAGCAACCCAGGCTGGCTCTGGTCACTTTCTCTCCAACCCAGAGAGTATACACCCCAGAATAGGCACCCCCACGCTAGCCCGACAGACAGAGTATATTTTAGCCAGGTATGTGCCTATGTATGAATATATTCCTTTTTTTTTTTTTTAATCTGAGCATAGTTATCTTGTTCAACATGCTCTCTAAGGACTATCAGCCATCAAATAAAAACATACAATAGACACTGGAAAAAATAGCTCCTAGGTAGTGTGCCTGGCCCAAGTTTGATCCCCAGTACCACATGGGTAGTGCTATAGTGGCAGGGGAAGAAGTCCCAGTGCTGCTGTGTCTCTGAGTTTCTATTTTGTTTTGTTATTTTTCTTTGTCTCTGTATTTCTATCTGGATGAAAACGTTGGCCCAGAGTGGTTAAATATGTATATGCAATACCTTGATGAACACACACACACACACACACACGAACACACACAGATACTCCAAATGTGGAAAACAATATATTAATTTATTTCCAACAAAACAATATAGAACATCATGAAAAATCAAGGACAGGGTCAGTAGTTTCAGGTCATCCCTGGAGCTAGGAGTACCAACATTCCATTCTTCTCATCTTAAAGTATTTCAGACCCAGGAGAGATGACCAACATGGACATGTAAACATCTTCTATTCTAAAAGAGTTCTCATCCTACATGAGAAGGATCCAGTGTAGAACACTTCGCCTTCCTGGTGGTGTCACTTATGTAAGTTGGAAAAAGATGACTTGGAGACTTGCTGTGAGCTCTGGGTGTGCTCTTACTCCATCACTTGAAACCATACACTACAATGCCATCTTTTTCAGTTTGAGGGGAAAAAAGACTTTCCTTCTAAATCTGTTCCCTTTAAACATGATTAACATTCAACAGGCACAACTGGTGGTGGTGGGGTGGGGGGAGGGGAGGAATGACATTAACTGAACAGGTCATTCACTGTAAAAAATAAAACTTTAATTCGAATAAATAAGTATCAAGGAACTAAAACTTGACTTCATTTTTTTTCCTGAGGCAACAGGACTTTTTTCTCAGTATCAACACCAAGACCATTCTTGCACATTATCTTCCTTGGGGCATGAAGTATGGCTTAATTTCACCTTCTCCTTTTTACCTATGGAAATAGAACTAAGAAGATCAGTATCTCAGCCGCAGATGGATAATTTGCTTCCTAATCTGCACTGTCATTCCGAGGCTCTATTCCTTCTGCTAAGTGGAAGAGCATGGGTCTAAGTGCAGGGCATCTGGGCATTGAAGGTTCTGTCCTCATGCCTTTCTCTCTTTGAAATAACCTGATTTAAACCTCAATTTAGAATTACTAATTTCACAGTTTATACCATGCACGTGAACAAGTTAAAATCAACAACTCTGGCATCCTCTAGAACAGACTTTCTGGCTCTGACACCTGTTATCATGGTGTATTTATTTATTTACCAGAGCACCACTCAACTCTGGCTTATGGTGATGTCAGAGATTGAACCTGGGATCTCTGGAACTCAAACATGAAAGTCTGTTGAATAAACCACTCTACTATATATCTCCCAGGCCTGGGGCCAAGGTTCTAGAGTAAATAGTTGCTATCTTAAGTCTCCTTGCCTCAGCGTGTCTGATGTAGAGAAGACTCAGGAAATATTGATAGACACATACTGAATGTGGACAGACAAAATCAATCAGGTAAGGGGTGACAACAGAGCTGTTCCCCCACAGCTGACAGTCCTCATTGCCAGGCCCCTCCATTACAGTAGACAAGGAAAAGCTACCCTGAGGATCTTGGGAGTGTGATCACAACTCACAGGACAGTGATTGGTGTCGCTCGATGTGTGGGGTGGGGGTGACAGAAAAGGACAGTGACTGTTCTTATGGATTGACCTTGAGACTGGAACAAGACCACAGCTCTTGTTTTCTGCAGGAAGTTCACTCTCTGAAATGAGTAACATGGAAGGGGGCAGACACGGCACATTTTAAAGCCAGGAGACAGGCCCAGGCTCTGGGAGCTTCTCACTGAGTAGGAGGTGGGACATTGTTCTCATGGGTCTTATAACAGTGAGCTGAAGGAGCCAGCACTGGGGAGCAGGAACTAGAGCTGCTCCTAGGTTTGAAAGGAATCAGTAAGTTCCCAGAAAGTGTATCTGTGTTCACATGCTCTTATTTATAGTGGGACTATGAGGGTCCTTCAAAGATACAGTGTGATGGATACTCCTTCTTTAGTGGAGCATCCTATGGGAAGGGTCTTGATCTGGGTCTGATCAGAGCTGCATACAGAGGGAAGGGCCAGGAGCCTACAAGGTGTCTGGTCACCATCCTGTGTGTGTGGAGTGTGGCGAGGAGACGTTGACCAGAATGCAAAGATGGTGCTGACCGGTGAATGGAGGGTGTGCAGGACCAGTGTGCAGAAGACGTGCTGACACATCACCGAGTGACCAGACCCTGGGTTGGTGGCAAGCAGTAAGCCTCACAGGGGAGCCTCCCCTCATATCCACCTCGTGTGGTGCCACTGTTCAGAAGAACCAGCTGGGCTGCAGGGTGACCTCACTCTGGTTCAGGGTCCTTTCCCGGTGGCGCAGTTCCAGGCACTCCAGGGTCAGGGGGTAGGTGGACAGCTCAAACTTGTTTGCGAAGAGGCTCTGAGAGTTCAACAGCCACTTCAGGTCTCCGTTGCCGTAGATGCAGATGCCGTGAACGTAGTGACCTGAGAGAGAACATGACATGAACCTGAATGGCAGTCAGCTGGCAGAGGGGCACCTCACACTGAGCGTCTAGCAGTGGGGTTCAGATTTGGGTGACAAGCATGAGCTTGGCTGTGAGGAAGCTAAATTCTTCAGGGGAATACAAATAAGCACTTGAAGCAAATGAACCTGGAATCCAACACAGCAAGATCACTGCAGGACCCACCAGCACCTTCTGTAGCTCAACTTCTGGGATGTTAAAAGGGACTTGCAGTAGACCCGCCTCCACTGCTCCATACTGGCTCAAGCATCTCCATCCTCATCTGATGACTATAATAATAACTAGTCCGTGGCCAGGTGGTGGTGCACCTGGTTGAGCAAACATGTGACAATGCACAAGGACCCAGGCTCAAGTTCCCGGTCCCCATCCACAGGGGAAAGCTTCATGAGTGGTAAAGCAGTGCTGCAGGTCTTTCTCCCTCTCTCTCTCTCTCTCTCTCTCTCCCTCTCTCTCTGTCACTCCTTCCTTCTCAATTTCTGGCTGTGTCTATCCAATAAATAAATAAAGGTAATAAAAAATAATAATAACTAGCCCCAATGCCTCTACCTCATGTCCATGAGAGTGAGTGTTTCCCATGGAAGACACATGTTGCCACCTTTAAACAGCTTCTCTCCTGTTGTTGTGTCCAGCAACATTAGCAACCCAGCCAATGCTTCCAAGGTCCAAGTGTCAGGCCCTGTGTTTAGAGACTCATCCCCCTCCTCACCCCATCTGCAACCCCCCCCACAACCTGCTCAGCTCTCCTTAGGAACTCATCTTTCTCTCTCTCTCTCTCTCTCTCTCTCTCTCTCTCTCTCTCTCTCCCTCTCGCCCCTTCCCTCCCCCTCTCTCTCCCAGAGCATTGCTCAGCTCTGCTTTATGGTGGTATTGGGAATTGAACCTGAGACTTTAGAGCCTCAGGCACAAAAATCCCTTTTGCATAACCATTATACTTTAACCATTGAGGGCTGAGGGGAAGGCAGAGGGGGAGAGAGAAAGATAGACACACCTGTTGACCTACTTCTTTACTACTTGTGAAGTGACTCTCCTGCAGGTGGGGAGCCGTGGGTCGAACCAGGATCCTTGTGCACTTAACCTGATGCGCTACTGCCCAGCCCCGCTCACTCATTTTTTACTGTTGCTAGATTCTTTAATATTTGTTTACTTATTTTTTAATATTTCTTTTTTCTTAAAAATTTTAAATCATTTTATTTATTGATTATTGGATAGAGACAGAGAGAAAAATAAGAGGAGAGGAGGAGACACCTACAGCCCTGCTTCACCACTCGTGAAGCTTTCCTGATGCAGATGAGGACCAGGTGTTTGAACCCAGGTCACTGAGCACTATAAGGTGTACACTTAACCAGGTATGCCACCACCTGGCCCCATATTTAGTTAGTTATTTGAGAGTTGGAGGAGAGGGAGTGAGGGAGGGAGGGAGAGAAGAGAGAGAGAAAGAGAGAGGGGAAAACATAACAGAATTAGAAAGGCTGGGTGGTGGCTAATCTGGTAGAATGTCCATATAATCATTTAATCATTTGTAAGGACCTACCTTCCCTCTCAATTTCTCTTTCCTGACGAGAGAGAGATGGGGAGAGAGAGAGAGAGAGAGAGAGAAAGAGAGAGGGGCTTGAACTTGGGACCTTGGGCTTTAGAGTCCAATGCTTTATCCACTGTACCACACTTCCCAGACCACACCTCAGCCATTATTAGCCCTAATCACCCATTCCTTCCTGGCCCTATCACAGTGGACATGCACTACCAAAAAGACTTTGATTCTTTTCCATTGGATGTTCTTCAAGCTTCTTCTCACAACTCAGGTCCTGCCTCAAGATCTTCTGCTGGTTTCTAATCTCCTTCCCTCCTTTCTCTGATTCATTTTTCCTTTCAACATTCATTAGAAATGACATGCAGATCCATGCCCAGAAATAAAATAATATTTGCATACTGTCTTTCCCCCCAGACAAGAATATAAACTCCAGAAGATCTAGGATCTCAGACACTGTTAAGCTCTTAAAAAATTATCTTTATTTATTGGATAGACACTCAGAAATTGAGAGGGAAGGGGGAGATAGAGGAGAAGAGAGGCAGAGAGACACCTGCAGCCCTGTTTCATCACTTGCAAAGCTTTCCCTCTGCAGGTGGGGACTGGGGGCTCGGACCCGGGTCTGTGTGCATTGTAAAATGTGCACTCAACCAGGTATGCCACCACCCAGCCCTGACAATGTTAAGTTCTATGATCTCTGTTCTACAATAGAACCTAGTAAGAGGTAGATTTTTGAATAAAAGGGCAGAGAAGGATGTAGAGTTGCCAGCCAGATAGATTGGACACCATCAGGTTAATAGAAGGTGATTTTGGCCTAGAGAAAAGTCTCTGGGGAAAAAAAAACTGTTGAGGGGAGACCCAGCAGATAGCTTGGGTGTAAAGTACATGCCCTACCATGCTTGAAGCCCTGGGTTTGATCCTAGTGGATAGTAACAAGGGAACTCCACAAATGGTAGAGTGGTGCTTTGATGTCTTTCTAAAGATATGCAGTAAAAAATGGGTCAAGAAGATTGCTTATCTACATTCATGCACACAAGGCCCTGGGTCATTCCTTGGCACTGTTTTTTTTTTTTAAAGTGGGGTTGGAGGAGTCAGGCAGTAGCGCAGCAGGTTAAGCGCAGGTGGCACAAAGCACAAGGACTGGTGTAAGAATCCTGGATCAAGCCCCCGGCTCCCCACCTGCATGGAAGTCGCTTCACAAGTGGTGAAGCAGGTCTGCAGGTGTCTGTCTTTCTCTCCCCCTCTCTGTCTTGCCCTCCTCTCTCCATTTCTCTCTGTCTCATCTAACAACAATAACAACAACAATAATAAAAAACAACAAGGGCAACAAAGGGAAAATAAATAAATAGAAAAAAAAAAACAAGAATAAGAGGAAGCTGGACCTAGCTTTGCAGACCTTTGTAGCATGCATTAGCAATCCATCAGGAGACTGTAGAGATAACTTAATATAAACCAGAAACTAGTTTCAAAGAGGAATTAGGATATTAGGAGAGTGTGGAAAGGCTGCCAGGGCTGGTGACTGAGTCATATGACAGGGCGAGGTAGTAGAAAGTCAGTATTGCAGGGAGAAGCCAGCATGTGGGGTTAAAGACCAGCTGAGGTGGGGTGCATAGCAGCAACCATGCTTATACAAAGGGACAGAACAGATGAGCATTTAGAGATGCATCACTGGGGGTTAGGACAGCAGGATCCAGGATACAGGACAGGACATGCTCACTGAGAAAGGGACAAGAGTCAGTCAGGGGGACACTCTCCTGCCAGTGAGTGTTAGGGGTACAGTTGGTGGGCTGGATATGAAGGTGGGCAATTGCTCTCATACACACATCGATGTTATTGGATAGACACAGAGGGAAATTGAGAGGGGAGGGGAACTACAGAGAGGAAAAGAGACACAGAGACATCTGCAGCCCTGCTTCACCACTCATGAAGCTTTCCCCGTGAAGTGGGGACCAGGGGCTTGAACCAGGTTCCTTGCATTTCATGTAATGTGTCCATTTAACCATGTATGCCACCGCCTGGGTAATTGATCTCTTACAACAAAATAGTGGCAGATTGTGTATGAGATATTCCAACATGGAAGAAAGGGAGGGCCAGACAAAGGAACCGGTAAAAGGATTTTGGTCAAATGTCCTGAAAGTTTTTCCCTCAGTTCAAATGATCACCTTTAGACGGTGGACAGGATGTTTTACCATAAGATTGACAGATGGAGGGTATATCAGAAAGCTGAAACAGACACCTGGAAAATAATGATGTGAGTGAAGGAGTTAGAAGTTAGAGGGTCGGGGTTGAGTGGTGGCACACATGGTTGAGTGCACAGGTTACAGTGCTCAAGGACCCGGGTTCGAGTCCCTGGTCCCCACCTGCAGGGGGAAAGCTTCATGAGTGGTGAAGCAGGGCTGCAGGTGTCTCTCTGTCTATCTCCCTTTCTATCACTCCCTTCCCTCTAGATTTCTGACTGCCTCTATCCAGTAAATAAATAACGGTAATAAAATAATAATAATAAAGAAGTTAGAGGGTCTCCTGGAAAGTAGTGGATAGGATCCCACAGTGGGGGGGAGGGCAGCTTTGAAATATTTCCCACCAGTGTTCTGTTCAGAGAAACACAAATGGTAGAGCATGTTTTTTGAGGCTGATGAACATTAGAAGCATCAGCCCTCCAAAGTCAAATGGCAACAGAAGTTAAAATGCTAGAGTGGTCCGGGAGGTGGCATAACGGATAAAGCACTGGATTCTCAAGCAAGAGGTCACTAGTTCAATCCCCGGCAGCACATATACTAGAGTGATATCTGGTTCTTTCTCTCTCTCCTCCTAGCTTTCTTATTAATAAATAAATAAAATCTTAAATAAAAAGGGGGGGCAGGCGGTGGTACACCTGGTTAAGCGCTCACATTACAGTGCGCAAGGACCCAGATTCAAGCCCCTGGTCCCCACCTGCAGAGGGAAAGCTTCACAAGTGGTGAAGCAGGGCTGAAAAAAAAAATACTAGAGAGCATAGCTAGCCATGGGGCACAGTGGCACTAGGGTCCAGGGAAGGAAACTATCAGAAGGAGGAAGCTGGAAAAACAAAAACAAAACAAAAACCAGCCTTTGGAAATTACTAGTAAAAAAATACCAATGTACTTCAAGTGTGGGGATATTGCAGTGAACACAGTGACTGAATATCCAATCACCTTGTAGTTTCTTGTCTGTTTGGGGGAAGAAAAACAGGAAGTGCACAGTACTTCAATTGGTGAAGGAAACTAGTAGAGGTGACAAAGAGACTATAACCAGAGACAGAGCTCCAAGTGAAAATGGAGTTAGAATGCAGGTCTGTGGTTTGGGCTGCTGTGAGAATGAAAAATGTGGTTTTGGAACAAATGTGCAGTGGCAGGGGAAAAGCTAGGTTGCATTCCTAATTTGCATAGACGGCCTACCTCTTCCACTCTGTATCTTTCCCTTTTCATTATTTTGCAGTTAAGGGAACAATTGTTTCTTTATTGTCTTTCTGTTTTTTAATTGTAGTATCACTGCCTTACAACATTGGGATATGGATGCATATCACCATGGAAAACAATTTATTTATTTTATCTTGTTTTATTTATTTTTGCCTCAAGGGTTATGACTGGAGCTTGGTGCCTGCACTATGAATCCACTGCTCCTGGTGGCCATCTTTTTCCATTGTTGTTGTTTTGTTGCTGTTATTGTTGTTGATGCTATTGTTGTTGTTAGATAGGATAGAGATAAACTGAGAGAGGAAGACAGAGAGGGGGAGAGAAATAGAGACACCTGCAGACCTGCTTCTCCACCTGTGAAGTGACCCCCTTGCAGGTGGGGAGCTGAAGATTTGAACCAGGATCCTTGGGCCCATTCTTGCACTTCACATTATGTGCGTTTAACCCTGTGCGCTACCACCCAGCCCCCAGAAAACAATTTTTATGCACTAAAACCTAGAAAGTTACAAAAAAATATTTTATTTTATTTATTTATTTTTGGATAGAGAGAAAATGAGAGGGAAGGAGGAGGTAGAGAAGGAAAGAGACAGAGAGAGAGAAAGAGAGACTCCTGCAGTATTGCTTCTCCACTTGTGAAGTTTCCACTCTGTAGTTGGGAACTGGAGGCTTGAACCCAGGTCCTTGTGCATTATAACATGTGTACACCTTGTCCCCATCCTATAACACTTTTAAATATTACCTAGTGGGAGTTAGGCAGTAGCGCAGCGGATTAAGTGCAGGTGGTGCAAAGCGCAAGGACCGGCGGAAGGATCCCGATTCGAGCCCCTGGCTCCCCACCTGCAAGAGAGTCGCTTCATAGACAGTGAAGCAGGTCTGCAGGTGTCTTTCTCTCCCCCTCTCTGTCTTCCCCTTCTCTCTCCATTTCTCTCCTATTCAACAATGACAACATCAACAACAACAGCAATAACTACAACAATAAAAAAGGGCAACAAAAGGAAGCAAATAAATAAGTAAGTAAATAAATAAATAATGTTCCCTGGTGTGTAACAAGTACTGAGAGAAGACAAATGCACATGTGCCTGAGTGAGACTGGAGTTATATGAGCTTTATGCCTTCAGTCAGTTACAGGCTAGGACTCTTTTCACAGACCCATCTGTCATATCCTATACTTTCTCTTTGGGTTAAGCTGATACAGGTGGTAACAAGAGACAGGAAAAAAAAAAATAGAGCTTTCAGGAAGGAAGAGGAGGAGCTCAAGGCTGTAGGGAATTGTGAGGATATGGTAGAGCATGGCGGGACTCCCCCACCCCCATTGAAAAGTGGGTGCCTGAGGGGCACGACCGTCCTATCAGTCTCTCTCTACTAACAGCTTGAGCAAGGAAGGACATGACCTCCAGGATCTGCCCCACCTATTAGTCTCTGTGCCTCATAAGGACCCTACATTCCCTGACAATAGCACACTCCCTTGTTATCTATATATCATTGTTCTGCTCTATCAAACAGTAACTGAAGGTCCGGTCCCTACTTCCCCACCCCTTCCGTTCCTTTGATCATACCTGGTCCATCTTCTCTCTGCCCTCAGGACCCCCCTCTGGCTGCTGGGTACAAATAACCCTGCTTCCTCGTTCCTTTAACCGATTCTGACCCTCCCCCTCCCCCCCCCCCCCCGACCCCTTGCCTCTCATATATGGTACAGACAATTCCTCCTTAAAAACCCTGCTTTGCTGTTCAATAAACAGATTGTTAGCAAACGCAATCCCTGGGTCATCTTATGTCGCATCACTAGCAACAGACACTTAAGAGAGTCCTGTAGTACTTGCCACTGATGCCCCAAAGTACATCCTTCTTTTTTTTAAAGATTTTAAAAAAATTTTTGTTTATTTATTTTCCCTTTTGTTGCCCTTGTTGTCTTTTTTTATTGTTGTTGTAGTTATTATTGTTGTTGTTGTTGATGTGGTTGTTATTGGATAGGACAGAGAGAAATGGAGAGAGGAGGGGAAGACAGAGGGGGGAGAGAAAGACACCTGCAGACCTGTTTCACCGCCTGTGAAGTGACTCCCCTGCAGGTGGGGAGCCAGGGGCTGGAACCCGGATCCTTACGCCGGTCCTTGCACTTTGCGCCACCTGCGCTTAACCCACTGCGCTACCACCCGACTCCCTAGTACACCCTTCTTGACACCCATTTCTGGTGCGCAACAGAGCGGGCCCGTCAGAAGGCCTGTACCTGGGAGAGGTCCCCTCACAAAAGCCCGGTACAAGGTTAAAAAAAAAAAAAGTCACATGGTCCCTCTAGTGTGACAGTTGGCAAAAAAGGTGGAAAGGTAGATCAAAGACAGTGAGGCCCTAGAGGGAGGTGACAGGGAATGTGAAGGATGTGGAGAAGACCAAAGGTCCTGACTATGGGGACCAGACTGATGGTGTTGCCTTTTAAAGTAAGGACCCAGGAGATCAGAGAGCAAAACAATTTCCTCTCCATTTTTTCCTCTTAGGGGGCAGGCACGATGAGGAGGTAGGTGAGCTGTCTTCTGGGGGAACTGAGTTGATAAAGAGAAAGAGATGAATGCACTTAAAAATAGGTGCGACAGGATTGGGTGGTTGTTGCCTCTACATGGGGATGGAAGTCTCATATGACAGGTAAGAGAAGGCAGGGTTATAGAAAGCTGTGGAGAGTTGGCAGTTGAGAGGCCCCCTTATTCTTTCTTTCTTTCTTTCTTTCCTTTCTTCCCTTCGTCTTTTTTCTTTGTCATCACCAGAGCCTCACTGCTCCAGGATTTTTCATATAAAGAGAGCCCATGTTCAGTGGGGAAGCAATTACAGAAGCCAGACCTTCCACCTTCTGCATCCCACAATGACCTTGGGTCCATACTCCTAGAGGGATAAAGAATAGGAAAGCTATCAGGGGAGGGGATGGGATACAGAGTTCTGGTGGTGGGAACTGTGTGGAATTGAACCCTTCTTATCCTATGGCTTAGTCAATTTTTCCTTTTTATAAATAAAAAAAGAAAGAGAGAGAGAAGAGAGAGACAGACAGAGAAGAGAGAAACTGACCACAGCATCAAAATTTCCTCCAGTATGGTAGGGGCCAAGCTTGAACCTGAGTCAAGCAAGACAAAGCAGGTATATGATGTAGGTAAATGGTCTTGCTGAACCCACTGGGAGTTTTTCATCTGAAATATTCAATGTAGGTACAATGACCAGTGTGGAGTAAAAAAAAAAATGAAGGCAAAATCTAGTTAGCACAGGAAGGAAGGGGGACTTCCACACTCACTCATGGGAGAAAAAAAAAAAAAAACTTATCACCTGCTCTTCTGGCTGAATTGTATCCTTCAAAATTGCCAAGTTGAAGTCCTATCCCTCCAGGACCTCAGAACGGAACTATGTTTAGAAATAGGTCTTTACAGCAGTAATCAAGTTAAAATAAAGCCACTAGGGAAAGTGGACTCTGATTCAATAAGACTAACATGCTTTTGAGAAGAGGAGATCTGGACCTTAGACACGTTCAGAGCAATAACTATGTGAGGATGCAGCGGAAAGCAGACTGCCTTGTGAAGAAGAGCTCTCAGCAGAAACCCACTGTGCTGATACCTGTATCTGACGCCAGCTTCTAGAACTGTGAGAAATTCACGTCTGTTGGCTAGTCCATCCTGTCTGTGGGATTTTGCACATCAAGTAAATGCCCACTATGTACAAAGCATAGTTTGAACAGAATGGACAACAGGATGAATGGAAATTCTTTCTTTTTTTTTTTTTTGGTTAGTTTCTGTTCAATGTAAAAACTAATAGAGCACATGCTTTGTATGCATATGGCCCTAGACCTGATTCCTGGCACTACAAAGAATAAGAAAGAGGGGCCAGGCGATGGTGCACCTGGTTAAGCACACACATTACACTGTGCAAGAACGTGGGTTCAAATCCCCTGATCCCCATCTGCAGGGGAAAGCTCCACAAGTGGTGAAGCAGGGCTGCAGGTGTTTCTCTGTCTCTTTCCCTCTCTCTCCTTCCCTCCCCTCTCAATTTCTGTCTCTATCCAATAATAAATCAATAAAAAGAAGAAAAAAAAAGACAAAAACCAAATGGAACACTATAAGTCATAAGGTAGTGCTCTGGTGTCTTTCATATGTGGAATCTAGAAAACTGATAGACATGAAGTCATAAAAAACAAAAGCAAACTCTGTCTAAGACTTGTGAAAACTATGGTGGTTATCTTTGGAAGTGAGAAGGTGGGGACACAGAACTTTGGTGGTGGGCGTGGTGTGGAACTATGCCCTGTAATAACACAATCTTGTAACCCACTCTAATCACGAGTAAAAAAATCAAAAAAGGGGCCAGGTGGTGGTATACTGGGTAAAGTGCATACATTGCAGTGCGAAATGATACAGGTTCAAGTCCCCCTGGTCCTCCCTTAAGGGGGAAAACCTTCACAAGCAGTGGAGGAGGGATGCAGGTGTCTGTCTGTCTCTCTCCCTTTCTATCTCCCCCTCCCTTCTCAGTTCTTCTCTGTCTCTACCCAATAAAACATTTAAAAAATTTTTATTTATAAAAAGGAAACATTGACTAAACCATAGGATAAGAGGGCTACAATTACACACAATTCCCACCACTAGAACTCTGTATCCCATCCCTTCCCCTGATAGCTTTCCTATTCTTTATCCCTCTGGATGACCCCAAGGTCATTGTGGGATGCAGAAGGTGGAAGGTCTGGCTTCTGGAATTGCTTCCTTGATGAACATGAGCATTGACAGGTTGATCCATACTCCCAGTCTGCCTCTCTCTTTCCCTAGTGGGGAAGGGCTCTGGGGAAGCAGAGCTCCAGGACACATTGGTGAGGTTGTCTGTCCAGGGAAGTCTGGTCGGCATCAGTGCTAGCATCTGGAACCTGGTGGCTGAAAAAAGAGTTAACATACAAAGCCAAACAAATTGTTGACCAATCATGGACTTAAAGGCTGGAATAGCGCAGATGAACAGTCGGGGGGGGGGGTGTCTCCATTTTGTAGATAGCTAGTAGGCATATTTTAGTTATATTCCAAAGGGCCTGTGTCTATACTAGTTTTCTTTCCCCCCCCCCCCTTTTTCCCTTGAGCCTGAAATCTGATATACAGGTGGATCCAAGTTATTGTCTGGGGAGATGATGTCATGTCTGGAAAAAGGACCAGAAAGCTGGATCAGGAAAGAGAATAGCTCCCAAATTGAGAAAGGGGTATAAATATTGTTGACTGTAAACCCCATTGATTTGATATGATCTGGGGCCCATAATTAGCTTAGGAGCCTGTGTGACCTCTACATCCCTCTAGATCTGAGCTCATAAGTAAGTGGTCATAGGTGGTAGGAACGTTCCAAGCGGTAGGAATGTTCCAAGCGGTAGGAAGGTTCCAAGCGGCCCCAATATCGACCCATCTTCCTCAGGTGTAGCATAGAGTATGTTGTCTTCCCTTCGGAGGATGGAGAACATTCTCTACCATTATTGATCCAAGTTAAGGGCAAGGTCCTCTGTGGACCCACAAAGGGGGTCTATCGTGTTGTTGCTGATAGAAATGACCAGTAACAATGGAGAGAAAGATTTATTCGAGGTCTAGGCCCATCATGTCTGTTTGGGAATCTCAGGACTCCCCGACTAGGGCCCCAGCTGATGGGGTGGCCTGATAGTGACTAAAGAGTCATGGTTAAAGTATGCCAGGCTCTTGCCCTTATTCAGCTTTTGCAATCCTTGCTTTGATAAGGTTAGCTTTGGAGTGAGTGAGAGAACTGTAATAGGAAGTAGGTGAGGAGGGTATCTAAGTCTAAGTAGATATTATTTCATTATGAACTTGATACTGACTCACTACAGACTATTGTGTATTTTTGCTTTCAGGTATATATTTTGCCCTAATTTATGGATACATGTGAATATATGCTGTATCTCACAGGACCTGGTCTATATCTAGGTTTTGGGACTTTGTTAGGACCAATAATAAATTTAAAAAAAAAAAACTGAAAAAGGGAAAAAAAAAGATGGTGATAAAGGAACATCGTTCATTTAGGCTTAGCTTCTTAAAAAGTAATAATAATGTGAAAATTAGGATGAGGTGTTTGTTCGCCTAGTGGTAGAGCATGAGGCCCTGGTTTCCTCCCTGGCATTACACTGACAAAAACGTTGAGATTAAAATAATGAAAATGGCTTGTGGCTTGGGGTTTCTATTCGGTGTCCATTTGGAAAAGAAATCTCCTGCTTCTGTGCACCTAGCATTAGAGAATGGGCGGGGTGGAAGAGAGACTGTAAACACTGGAGTCTGTGGAGAGACATGGCTGATGTGGTGATGGAGATGACATCACTCTTTTTTTTTTTTTTGCCTCCAGGGTTGGTTATCACTGGGATACGGTGCTGGCACTGCAAATCCACTGAAATAAACTTGAAATGAGAGAGGAAGGGGAGATAGAGAGGGAGGGAGAAAGACACCTGGAGCCCTGCTTCATCGCTTGTGAAGCGTCCCCCTGCAACTGTGGAGCGGGGGGCACACCCGCATCCTTGTGTGGGTCTTTGTGCTTTGTCCTATGTGTGCTTAACTAGGTACACCACTGCTGGGCCCCTGATGACATCACTTCTCATCCTGACCTCTTAACCACTTCCAGAAGGAAGAGAAAGAGGAATTCACAAGCCTAAGACAGTAGAAACTAGCAAGAAAGCAAATGATAATTTGAACTTCCCTCTCTCACAGTGAGTACAAACTGGGGAGTGTCTGTGAGGTACTTATATTTCTACTGCAAGGACTGTGTCTTAGTTACTCTACGACTCAAGAGATTGGTCTACACATTTTGTCCTGGGCAACCTTGCATCCCACAACCACCCTTTTGTCCACACAACATCTCAGGAGGGTGGAGAGCCTTACCATGGCAGCCTCCGTGCTTGTCTTGCATGTCCATCCACTTGATGGCTCTCAGGTTCCCGGCCCATGAGGCATTGGGCATGGAGCCAGGGACACCTGTTCAGAAGGAAAGCAGAAATGTCATCACCACGCCTCTAAGCTGCACTTCCTTCCTTCCTTCCAGCTTATTGTCTTTCACATCCAATTTTTCATTATCAGTACAAAATCCAAAAGGTTTCTGGTGTGAACACATGGTGGCTAAATGCCTTGTCTCACTGCTAGTAAGGAGAACTCACTGATGTCCTTGGAGTGCTGCCTATGCATATACTAAAGCAGTGCTAAATAAATCCTGTGGCACCCTTGTATGCATGAAGTGTTGAGTTTAATCCCTAGCACAACATACTCCATAGTGATTTTCTGGTTCTTCTCTATCTGCTAAACATAAAGAAATACATCAGAAAGAAAGAGAGAAAAAAAAGAAAGGAAGGAAGGAAGAAAAAAAAGAAAGGGAGAGAAAATTAAAGAGAAAGAAAAATAATCATATGAAACTATAAAACTGGTGAAAAGTTGAAAATTTTGGTTCCATTTTCTCACAGTCTATAAATGAATCTACTTTCAATCCTACTATATTAAACAGCTTAGAATTTTCCAGAAGATTTCCATCATATAATAAAAGCCCAGAAAATAAGTTGTTCTGTGTCCTTGGGTGGATCCACGGTAGATCCAGATCTACTCTTTTTTAAAAAAAAATTTTATTCTTTAGTGAATTGAGTTATTGTTCTTCTTTTTAAAAAAATTATCTTATTCCCTTTTGTTGCCCTTGTTTTATTGTTGTAGTTATTATTGCCGCCCTTGTTGTTTTATTGTTGTAGTTATTATTGTCATCGTTGTTGGATAGGACAGAGAGAAATGGAGAGAGGAGGGGAAGACAGAGAGGGGGAGAGAAAGATGGACACCTGTAGACCTGCTTCACTGCCTGTGCAGTGACTCCCCTTACGCCGGTCCTTGAGCTTGGCGCCACCTGTGCTTTTACCGGCTGTGCTACCGCCTGACTCCCCCAGATCTACTCTTATAGGAAGCTGGATTATTAGGAAAATATAATGTTCACTCCACCTGTTTTTCCAGAACCAGCTTCATTACACTGTGCTCTTTGTTAATGTCCTTGAGCGTCTGCTGCTCTCAGGCACAGGGACAGAGACAAATAGCACGTCACTCGAGGTCCATGAGGAGGACAGCCTGCATACCCTCCAATCCGGGGTCCACACTCTCAGATATTTTTAGAACAATTGCTTTCTTTTGAGGGGTGGGAACTGCCTCTTTCCATCCAGAAAAGATAACGTGGGGTGTCGGGACTCTAAACCTGGATCAGGCACATGGCAATGTTGGCACTCTAACTGGTGAATTATCTCTCTGACCTTCCATTTCTTTCAGTTGCTCTATTATCAGTGAGTGGCTGACCTATCATGTACTTGCACATTATCCAATTTGCCTGTGAAATATAAAGAGTTGGCCATTAAAAATGGAGGAAGCTTTTGACTAGCATCTTGTTAAACCTGGGCTGTTTGATCCTGACACTATCAATGCTTTGGGCAGGGCTAGAGCACTCAGAGGCGGGGTATGAGGTTTAGTGGCATGCCTGTCCCACCCACTAAAAGCTAATGGTACATAAAGTCCAATTGTGGCAATTAAAAATGTTTTCAGAAATTACCCAGTGTTCCCTGGGGACATAAAAATGAAACATTAAAGAAACACTGCAGGGCTGGCCAGGTGATGGCACACCCAACTGAGTGCACACACAACCACCCACAGGAAACTCAGTTCAAGCTCCCAGTCCCCACCTGCAGAGTGGGAAACTTCACAAGTGGTGAAGCAGCACTGCAGGTGTCTCTCTTTATCCCCCTCTCTCCCCCTCCCCAATTTCTCTGTCCTGTAACATAAAAAAAAAATTAAAGGGAAAAAATTGAAAAGGAAATAACTGCTACTAGGAGCAGTGGATTCATTGTGCAGACACTGAGCCCCAGAGATAACAATGGTAAAAGAAAAAAAAAAAAGGTAAAGAAAAGAAACAAAACACTGCAAAGATTTCTCAGGGCTCAATCAATCATGGAATAATATACCCCAAGATTTCCATTCTTGGAAAAGGAATAGGAATCAATACAAACTATTCAGCTACAGGAGGATTATATTATTTTGATTTTCACCCATGAGAAACACAATTTAAACATAATAATGGCTATGCAAATAAACTGTACCCAAACAGTAGTCCTTTTTCAGAAGACCTTAAATGTTACACAGAAAAAAAAATGTTACACAGCAAAAAGGCATTCAGGTTGCTAATAAGGACATTTTGAATAGAAGATGGCCCTCTATTATCCAGAAGCTTAATATAAGCTAACCATAGGATCGTGGATAGATGGTGATATAAGAAGCCCTAGACTTGTCTTGCCCTTGTCACTTGAAGCTGGAGGGAACGTTCATGATCTAAGAAATATAGGGCTCTGGAAGCCGGAAAAGTAGGTAAATGGATCATTGCAGACCAGACAGAAAGACTGGAGCTAGACACCTTGGTTTTACCAGAAGATGCATGTCAGACTTCTGGCTACAGAACTAAGATGGACATTTATATTGTTTACGCTACTAGTTTGTGGTAAACTGTTAATGTGGCAAGTGTAAAATGAATATACATACTAGTCAGAAAACAATTATCTAAGAGAATGAAAGCTTGTGGGACAGGTGGTGGCACACCTGGTTAAGTGCACACATTATAGTGTGTAAGGACCCAGGTTCAAGCCCCTGGCCCCCACCTGCAGGGAGGGGGCAAAGCTTCCCAATGGGTGAAGCAAGGTTGCAGGTGTCTCACTGTCTCTTTCTCTCTCTATCTTCCCACTTCTCTCTCAATTTCCCTCTGACTTTATCCAATCATAAATAAATAAAAACATAAAAAAGAGAGAAAGAATGAATACTTCCATGAGATCAATACTGTGAATTGGATCAGGCACATAAAATATATCTTTCTCTTTGAAAAAATAAATAAAAGGGTAGATAGCATAATGATTATGCAAAGAGATTCTCTTGTGCCTGAGCCTCCAAAATCCCAGGTTCAACACCCTGCACCACTATAAGCCACAGCTGAGCAGTGCTCTGGTAAAAAAAAAAAAAAAAAAAAAAAGTTAAGTGGTCCAGAAGGTGACACACTGGATAGGGTATTGGACTCTTAAGCATGAGGTCCCGAGTTCAATTCCCGGCAGCACAAGTACCAGAGTGATGTCTGGTTCTTTCTCTCTCTCCCTCCTATCATTTCTCATGAGTAAATAAAATCTTTAAAAAATTAATAAAAGCTCATATTTTCAGATGGAAAAAAGCCCTTTTGCCTTAATGTCACATATTTATATGAAGATCTAAACCACAAATTGTACCAAGATTTCTCAACTAAAATTAAATTCTGCATAGCCTCTCTGTAAATAGTTCAACTGTTTACCCTGTGAGTTCTCTATAAGGCAAGTTCTTCCTTTCTTGCTGCTAAACTTCAAATTTTTTGTCTCTGGATGTATAACATTAAAGGATATACTGTTTACTATGCAATATTCTTTCCTATTAACTTAATTTGCCTTTTTGTTCTAAAAAATTATTTTGGTGAGGGGCCATGGGGTGGGGCACCTGGTTGAACATACATGTTACAATGCACAAGGACCCAGGTTCGAGCCCCTAGGCCCCACCTACAGGAGGAAAGTTTTACGAGAGGTGAAGCAGTGTTGCAGGTATCTCTCTGTTTCTCTCCCCTTCTCTATCACCCCATTCCCTCTCAATTTCTGGCTGTCTCTATCCAATAAATAAATAAAGATAATAAAAAAATTATTTTGGTGGTACAGGAAATAGTTCAACTGAGCATGAGGTTGGAATGCCAGGGCCACATGTAAGAAAGCGGTGCTCTAGCTTGACTTTCTTTGGCTCAGAAATCTCTCTCATATGTCACAGATAAAATAAAGCTTAAAAATTATTTTTGAGGGGGACAGCCAGTAGCGCAGTATTGGTTAAGCGCAGGTGGCACAAAACACAAGCACCGGCGTAAGGATCCGGGTTCGAGTTCTCGGCTCCCTACCTGCAGGGGAGTCGCTTCACAGGCGGTGAAGCAGGTCTGTAGGTGTCTGTCTTTCTCTCCCCCTCTGTCTTCCCCTCCTCTCTCCATTTCTCTCTGTCCTATCTAACAATGAAGACACCAATAACAACTACAACAACAATAAAACAACAAGGGCAACAAAAGGGAAAATAAATAAATATTTTTTAAAAATTATTTTTGCACTTGCCTATCCAGAAAGAAACTTTAAAAAAAAAAAAACAGTTATTAGGTGGTCTGAGAGGTGGCACAGTGGATAAAGCATTGAACTCTTAAGCATGAAATCTTGAGTTCAGTCCTTAGCAGCACATGTACCAGAGTGATAACTGGTTCTTTTCTCTCCTCCTATCTTTCTCATGAATAAATAAATAAATAAAATATATATATTAAAAATTATTAGAACATATTTTAGAGGAAGTCTGAATAAACTTGCTTGGACTAAGTTAGGGTGAGGAGAAGGCAGTCTAAAAAGGAAAGAGAATATATATATATTGCCTCCAGGGTTATCACTGGGGCTTGGTGCCCACGCTACAAATCCACTGCTCCTGGAGGCTATTTTTTCCCATTTTTGTTGTCCTTGTTGTTGCTGTTGGATAGGGCAGAGAGAAACAGAGAGAGGAGGATAGACACCTGCAGACCTGCTTCACCGCCTGTGAAGTGACCCCCCTGAAGGTGGGGAGCCGCGGGCTTGAACCATAATGTTTACACTGGTCCTTGTGTTTTGTACCAAGTGTGTTTAACCCACTGCTCTACTGCCCAGTTTTTGTTTGTTTGTTTGTTTGTTTCTTCTCCAACCAAGGTTGTCACTGGGGCTCAGTACCTGCACAACTCCACCATTCCAAGTGGTCTTTTATTTTCTTTTTGTCCCCCCTTTTTCTTTCTGTCTTCTCTTTCTTTTTTCCTTCCCTCTTTCCCTCCCTCCCTCCCTTATAGAGGTAAGCAGGAAACAGGCACAGAGAGGAGAGACACCTGTAACACTGTTCCACTGCTTTTGAAGCTTTCACCCTGTAGGCAAGGACTTGGGGCTTAACCTTGGGGCTCCATACATATTAGCATGCTGATGCTGACTCCACTGGTGAGCCACCACCAGGCTCCAATTTCATGCATTTTTAATCTTATCAACAAGATTAATCAAAATGGATGTGATCTTTATGAGTCTATATTGATTTAATGACCACAACAGAAAAGTGAGTGAAATATTGCCATATGAAAAGTTTCTTAGCCTCCTCTAGAGAATTGCATTTTAAAGGGGCAAGATGTTTTTCTTTTTTATCCTCATTAATATTGATCATCACAAAGACTCTTCCTCAGAAACACATTGCATTATTCAAGAATTCGAGCATGGCACTTATAGTTAATGATGGCCTCTTTACAATAACTACATCACAGCTATCAGCTCTCTTGCCAGTGGAAAGCAGACCAGTTTCTATGTTTTCTGTCTGGTGACAAGACTCAAAGATTCTGCTTATATGTGACTCATAACTATGAACTTAAAGATGACATTTTTAAAAGTAGAAGTGGAGAGGGGAACAAAGAGACAAATGTAAATGACTACTTTGTCATTTTCTTGAGCACAGGGTACTCCAGGGGAAAATTCTAGGTGATATCAGAGTGTGCTTAAACTAGAGCCTGCTAGTAATACGAGTACTTGGCCCACTGGCTCAGTGCCAGAACAGGCATCCCCACCAAGTCCCAGAGCACCCTGTGCCCCCCACTAGCTGGCAAGTTTGGTGACAGGTAGGTCTCCCCAGTAAGAAGGAATGGTTTTCATTTCTTTTGGGCCTTCATGGTGGAAGCAGTCTTCCCCTCTCACTTATGTTCTATACTCACAGGCACAAATCTGAATGCCTGGTATCTGCTCTTTAACTAGTACGTTCCCTCTGAAATATGTGCATTTTCAGAAGCCTCTCAAACCACCTCCTTACAGCACGGCATGTAGAAGACCCTAGCAAATACCCTCATGCAGAAGAGGGAGTGTGTGCATGCAGGCTGTCATTCACCCAGCTGCCAATGTTGTGGGTAGGATGCTCTGGGAATCAGACAGAACTGTCGATGCCTCAGTTTCCCAGCTAGTCACAGTGATAGGAGAGGCGATCGTGTTCTGTCTCTCAGCATCCCAATTGTTTTTTCTGCCTTCTACACATTGGCCCAGTCATGCTGTCCTATAGCAACTGCCTAGGAGGACAAAGAGCATCCATGTCCACATCTGTCCCGAACAAGAGAGAGAGAGAGAGAAAGGAAAGAAAGAAAGAAAACAGTATGGAGGTTACTCAAAACATAAAATAGATCTAGCAATTTCACAGCTGGGAATTTATCCAAAGGAATTTTTAAAAATTTTATTATCTTTATTTATGTACTGATAGAGACAGCCAGAAATTAAGAGGGAAGGGGGAGATACAGAGGGAGAGACAGAGAGACACCCGCAGCACTGCTTTACCACTTGCAAAGCTCTCCTCCTGCAGGTGAGGGCAAGGGGCTTGAACCTGGGTCCTTGCACATTGCAACATGTGTGCTTAACCAGGTGTGCCACCACTCAGACCCTCCAAAGGAAATTTAAACAGAAATCAAAAATGCTATCTACATTCCTGTGTTCATTACAGCATTACTGTAACAGTCAAGATATGGAAACACTCCAGTGTCCATCAGTTGGTGAACGGATGAGTTAGATGTGTCATCTACAAATGGAATATTTCATAAAACTTGAGAACAAAGAACGTTTTTTAAATGTATTTTCTTGTATTTTTATTTTTTAAATGTATTTTGGAAAGAATCAGAGAAATTGAGAGGGAAAAGGGAGATGGGTTGGGGGGAGAGGCAGACATATACCTACAGCACTGCTTTACCACTGAAGAACCTTCCCCTCTGCAGATGGGGTGGGGGAGGGGCTCAAACCCAGATCTTTGAGTATTGTGACATATGTATTCAAGTGCGTGCATCACCACCCAATCCCACTTTCTATCATTTTTGAGGACAAACATGGAGGGAACATGAGCACATTATGCTGAGAGAGATGAATCAGAAAGACAAAATACTGCATGATCTCTCTTATATGTTGAACTTTAAAAAGTTAGACTTAGTGGGGGTCAGATGGTAGCACACCTTGTTAAGCACACATAGCGCGAAGCTTAAGGCCCAGAGTAAGGATCCCAGTTCAAGCCCCTGGCTTCCCACTTGCATGGAGGGGGTTGTTTCACAGGCAGTGAAGCAGGTCCGCAGGTGTCTCTCTTTCTCTCCCCCTCTATCTTCCCCTCCTCTCTGTTTCTCTCTGTCCTATCCAACAACAACAATGGCAACAAGATGGGGGGAAAAATGGCCTCCAGGGGCAGTGTATTCATAATTCATAGTGCAGGCACCGAGCCTCAGTGATAACCCTGGAGGCAAAAAAAAAAAAAGTGATTTATATGACCACAAGTTAGTATGAGAGTACATAAACACCATTCCCACCACCAAGAGACTGTGTTCCATCCCATCCTCCCCCCTCTCCCCGCCACCCCAGTGAAGCTGAACATCCACCCTCACCCTCAACCCAGAGATTTTTACTTTGGTGCCCTACTCCAAACTCAGTCAAATCCTGCTTTGAGTTTCCCTTTCTGTTCTTCTTTCTCACTTTCTGTTTATGAGTGGGATCATCCCTTACTGTCTTTGTCGTTCTAACTTAGCTCACTTAACATAATTCCTTCTAGCTCCATCCAAGATGGGTCAGCAGATGACCCCAGCAATGTGTCCTGGAGCCCCACTTCCTCAGAGCCTGCCCCACTAGGGAAAGAGTGAGGCAGGCTGGGAATATGAATAGACCTGTCAATGCCCATGTTCAGTGGGGAAGCAATTACAGAAGCCAGACCTTGCACCTTCTGCACCCCATAATGACCCTGGGTCCATACTCCCAGAGGGATAAAGAATAGGAAAGCTATCAGGGGAGGGGATGGGATATGGAGTTCTGGTGGAGGGAATTGTGTGAAGTTGTACCCCTTTTATCCTGTGTTTTTTGTCAGTGTTTCCTTTTTATAAATAAAAATTTTTTAAAAAGTCAGTCACAAAAGTAGAGAGTGAAATGATGGTTACTAGGAATGAAGTGAGTGAACAGGTGTTATGTTATTTAAGAGTACACATTTGCAATGATTAATAAGTATACCTGAGTGGTTTAATGCATGATACAGTGAGCATAGACAATACTGTATATAATCACCCAACTAGCTAAGAGACTCGACCTTGGCTTCCAGTCACTTAAAAGAAAGGGTCATTAATTAAATACCATGACAAAAGTGCTATCTCTACAATGACAATTATTTCATAATACATTCCTGTACCAAAGTCTCATGCTGGATACCTTTGCGCAATGCTATATGCCAAATATATTTCAACTAAAAATGGATCTTTTCCCCACCTGCAGGGGAGCTGCTTCACAGGCGGTGAAGCAGGTCTGCGGGTGTCTATTTTTCCCCCTGTCTTGCCCTCCTCTCTCCATTTCTCTCTATCCTATCCAACAACAACGGCATTAATAACAACAACAATAATAACTACAACAATAAAACAACAAGGGCAACAAAAGGGAATAAATAAATATATATATTTTTCAAAATGGATCTTTTGTCTTCCTACTGAAAAGGGTCTGGGAGATAGCTGACCCATTAGATTTCATACCTTGCAATGTGTGATACCTTGGGTTTAAGCCCTGACATTCTATGAGCGGTGGAGAGTTGCAGTGTCTGTCTGTCTGTCTGTTTCTCTCTCAAAGTAAGTCCAAGAGGTTGCCTAGTGGTCACACAGGTACAAGACTCTGGGTTGGTTTATAGTCTAGCACCATACTACTAAATAAATAAAAATAAAATAAATACAAGACAAGAACCTTTTCTGGGCAGTGTGAGTGAGTTAGGAAGGCTGACACAACATGTAGGAAATGTGCAGCCTCTGCCTCAAGCAGCTCAAATTTCACAACAGTCTAAACGGAGACTGACCTTGATTACAACCTGCTGCACCCTTCTCCTTAGCTGTTATCAGCTGGGGGTCATGTTAAACAGTCTTTGATGATGATGTCGGTACTTGCTGGGGAAATGGAGGCACTAAGTTCTAGGCTTTGGTCTTCTACTTGTATCGTTGCTACTGGGACTTCATTACTCTAGGCCCACTCTGAGAGAGAGAGAGAGAGAGAACTAAACCTTCCTTCAATGAGGTGGGTGCTGGGCTTAAACTTGGATTGCACACATGGCAAAGCAACACATTATGCAATTATATTGTAGCCCTACTTTCTTTTTCTTTTGGGGGGGTGACAAATTCATTTATTTTCATGAGAAAAAGACAGCAGAGAAAGCAAGAGACATCAGCACTGCTCAGTCCTGGCATATGGTGATGGGGGGGGGGGTTGAATCTGGGGCCTCAGGTGTTGTCAGTCTGGTGTCCTCTATCTCCCCCAGACTTTGGGCTTCAGTCTTTTTTTTTTTTTTTGCCTCCAGGGTTATTGCTGGGGCTCGGTGCCTGCACCATGAATCCAATGCTCCTGGAGGCTGTTTTTTCCCCTTTTGTTGCCCTGGTTGTTTTATCATTGTTGTAGTTATTATTGTTGTTTTCATTGCTATCGTTGTTGTTGGATAGGACAGATAGAAATGGAGAGAGGAGGGGAAGACAGAGAGGGGGAGAGAAAGACAGACACCTGCAGACAGGCTTCACCATCTATGAAGTGACGCCCCTGCAGGTAGGGAGCCCGGGGCTCGAACTGGGATCCTTACGCTGGCCCTTGCGTTTTGTGTCACGTGCGCTTAACCTGCTGCGCTACTGCCCAACTCCCGGGCTTCACTCTTCTAACTGCACATATACTTTTCCTTCCTTTGGCACCAAACCAAACTTTCCCAAGGCCCCTTCACTCTCCTGATCAACCCAGCTCACTAGTTAGACCTTCCAGCAGGGTGCTAGGTGTTCTGTGCTGCAGCCCTACCTGACTCTGGAGCCATTGGCAGATCTCATTGTCTATGACAGCACTGACTTTTGTTGGCTCCTACCATGGTCTGGTTGATTCCTGTAAACCATCTGCTCTGGTCTGTTTCTCTGTCATTTCAAGACGGCCTTCAACCACTCACCACCCGGGTACAGATCAAAGCAGATTTACCTGCTGCCTGGCAATCCTCTCCCCCACACTGCCCATCAGCTCACTAGAACTCCTATTCCTCAGCCCTATCTCTTTTTACATTGCTACTTCTGCCTCTATAAGCTGGTTTGGTGTCCTCCTCCTCCTTCAAAAGCTTGACTCTGAGCTGGCTTTGTGATTCAATTTGCTCCTTATCAAACAGCCTGCCCCAATTAGCAGTGCAGAGTTCTGGAACCAGGCTGGGACCATCACTCTTACCACACATCACACTCCAGTCAGGAAAAGTGCCAAATGCTGACCATGGTACAAAAGGAGTTGTGCAATCTGGTCAACAGATTACAGTAGCACGCTGACTGCCTATAAACCAGATCTGGGTGGGGTGGGGTGGGGTGGGGTCTGTGTGTGTGTGTGTGTGTCAGCCAGTTTGATTTGACAGTCCAAACCCCAAAGAGTGGGACACACCCACCCAACCGCCCCCCCACACACATACTAGCACACACATTACAGAGTGCAAGGGCCCAGGTTCAAGCCCCTGGTCCCCACCTCCAGGGGGAAAGCTTCATGAGTGGTGAAGTAGGGCTGCAGGTGTCTGTCTCTTTCCCTCTCAACTTCTCCGTCTCTTCTCAATTTGTCTCTGATAAATACATAACTAAAATTAAAAAAAAAAAAGAAGGTATGGGGCCAGGTGGTGGCACACCTGGTTAAGCGCACACATTACAATGTGCAAGGACCCAAGGTCAAGCCCCTGGTCCCCACCTGCAGGGGGAAAGCTTCACGAGCGGTAAAGCAGGGCGGAAGTTGTCTCTCTGCCTTTTTCCCTCTCTATGTCCTCCTCCCCTTTCAGTTTCCCTCTGTCTCTATCCAATAATAAATAAATACATTAAAAGATTTTAAAAATTAGAAGGTATCCCACAACTATCTGGGCAGCCCATGGTTTTAACATGCTTCATGGGGTTTCAAGCAGCAGAACTCCTTGGCCACTCAGTCCCCACCTGGCCTCCTCGCCCATCCTCCTGGCTCTGTTGATGTTAGATTGCAACACCAGGTTCCTAGGCTTCATCTTTCACCACTCACTGCCCACACAGTCAGCTGCCTTGCAGGCTTAGGGCATTCCTGAACTGGTCTTGCAGGCACTAGTCTCACAGGAAGTCCTCTAGCCCTTTCGATAACTCTTGGTTTTACAAATGTCTAAAGAGACAAGTTCAGGAACAACTTCTGGGATGTCCTATGCAGCATGCTGACTATCATTAATAATTAATTAAAGTTTCTCAGAAAGTAGTTTCTTAAAGATTTTAGCACAGAAAAAAAAAGGAAGCATGCATGTGACAAGTTAACTAGACTGTGGGGCTTATTTCACAACAGACATGAATATTGAATTGTTATGTTGCATACCTGACTGATAATTTTTTTTTCCCCCTGCACATCTCTTCCCTTGTAGTTCAAATGCCGGCACTGGACTGGTGCTTGCTCAGTCATGTGACTTCTTTTTAAAACAAGTCCTGTGCATTTTTCTTATTTGAAAATTACAAAGAATCTAGGGAATTCATAAAACTTAGTTTCTAATTTACATATGACAACACAGGAAACAGAGATATTACATTGCTTTCTCAAGGCCACACAGTTACTAAGTGCTGAATTAGAGAATTCAAATTCAGACATCCGATACCAGCCTAATTTATTAATATACTTCTGAATGAGTTGGCGGGTCTGGCAAGCGATGAACAGTAATGGTTATCATTGGTGTCATAGTATTCTTTTTCTTTTTTTTAATTTGTATTTATTTGATATTGGATAGAGACAGAGAGAAAGAAGGGAGGGGTGATAGAGACAGAAAAAGAGACACCTACAGCCCTACCTCACCGCTAGTGAAGTTTTCCTCTTCGGATGAGGACCAGGGACTTGAACACGGGTCCTTGAGCACTACAATGTGTGTGCTTAACCAGGTTCACCACCACCTGGCCCCCATAGTATTAATTTTCATCTTTAATAATTACAGTTGGGTATTGATAAAATATTTTGTTTTCTCATTTGACTTTCATGGTTTCCACGATACACTCGAACTTACACAGCATATCTATGTTGTTTTCTGCAAATTGCATATTTTATTTCATTTTATTATGTAGTATTTTTTTTTCTTTGCCTCCAGGGTTATTGCTGGGGCTTGATGCCAGCACTATGAATCCACTGTTTCTGGCAGCCATTTCTCCTCCTTCTTTATTGCTTAGAACAGAGAGGAATTAAAAGGAGGGTCGATAGAGAGGGGGGAGAGAGACAGAGAGACATCTGAAGACCAGCTTCACTGCTTGTGAAGTGACCCCCTGCAGGCAGGGAGCAGGGGGCTCAAACTGGGATCTTTGCACCAGTCCTTTTGCTTCGTATTATGCACACTCAACCCCGTGCTCCACCACCTGGCCCCATGTAGTAAATTTTAATTAGATACAGATCTTTCATATTTTATATTATGAAACATTTTATCACTTTCCTCTAAAGAGTACTATACTTTGATGCAGGAAGTTGAGTAATGTGTGGATCTATTCCTTTCATACATATATATGTATATATATGTATTCAGATGAAATGTTTTATGTGTCCATTATACTCTATTCAAACAAAAGAGGAAAAAAAGCAAGTTCAAACTGGTTAGGAGCTCAAGTTTAAAACCTAAGATAGGGAGTCAGGCAATAACGCAACGGGTTAAGCACAGGTGGTGCAAAGCGCAACTACCTGGGTAATGATCCCATCTTCAAGCCCGGGCCCGGCTCCCCACCTGCAGGGGAGTCACTTCACAGGTGGTGAAGCAGGTCTGCGGGTGTCTATCTTTCTCTCCTCCTGTCTTCCCCTCCTCTCTCCATTTCTCTCTGTCCTATGCAACAACAACAGCATTAATAACAACAACAAAAATAACTACAACAATAATACAACAAGGGCAACAAAAGGGAATACATAAATAAATAAATAAATTTAAAAAACCCTAAGATGGCCACGCTCCAACACCACCCCCACATATCAAGTGATATGGGAAAGAAAAAAGAAAAAGAAATCTTAAGATAGCATTTCCTCTTTTAAATAAATACTGATTTTGTGGTTGGGCTCTTAAGCCTGAAGTCCTGAGTTCAGTCCCCAGCAGCACATATGCCAGAGTGATGTCTGGTTCTTTCTCTCTCCTCCTACCCCTCTCATTAATAAAGAAATATAAATATTTTTTTTTAAAAATAAATACTGTTTTTTAAAAAACAAAACAGACTATTTTTTCTTAAATTTGTGGCATTTGTGAGCAGTAGGTACAGAGGCTTCCACAAACTCATCCTTTATTTCCCCTTTTTACACTCATCAAGTTGGCAAAGAGAAAAGATGGCACTAGTGGACAGAGAGTAGAGTAGGAGGGTATGGGTGTTAGTTTGCAGAACAGCATAAATTGGCAAGTTTGGGAAGAGCAGCTTGGTACTTAGCCTAAAAACCCCTTACAAGGAGCCCCCTTACTGGACTTGGCAATGCCAAGTGCTGGGTCTGCTAGGGTAGCTACCTGTGGGTGTTTACTGGGAAGCCCTGTGACATGGTAGTGAAACTGCATTCCTGGACTCAGGCGCTGTTCTATATGACTCATGGGACTATGGGGCCCACCTAATCTCTCTATTCCTTAGCTTCCCCATCTGCAGCCAAGAGTGTGGATGGTGACTTGCAGAGCTGTCATGAGCATACCCCACTTAAGACCTGAAATGGCGTGTGAGCATAGAAAGCGATGTGGAGGGAGCCAGGAGGCAGCGCTACGGGTTAAGCGCACCTGGTGCAAAGCACAAGGACTGGTGTAAGGATCCCGGTTCAAGCCCCCAGCTCCCCACCTACAGGGGAGTCGCTTCACAGGCGGTGAAGCAGATCTGCAGGTGTCTGTCTTTCTCTCCCCCTCTCTGTCTTCCCCTCCTTTCTCCATTTCTCTCTGTCCTATCCAACAACGACATCAATACAATAATAATGATCACTACAACAACAATAAAAAACAAGGGCAACACAAGGGAATAAATAAATATTAAAAAAATAGAAAGTGATGTGGAATGATCAGTCATCACACATTAACATTTTTAACAGTAACTCACTATTATTTCTGCTAAGACAGCCCAACTGTCCATAGTTGGATGCTCTGCTAAAACAGACAAACAAACAAACAAGTGTACATGAATAAATTGTAGAGCACTGTGCTGCATGTAATGTTTATAAGTTATGGTGACTTCTTCCTGACATGGAGGAACTATGTCTGATGTCTAAATGAGAAGAGTCGTGTATAAACAAACAAACAAACAAATACAGTAGGGAGTCGGGCGGTAGCACAGCGGGTTAAGCGCAGGTGGCGCAAAGCACAAGGATCAGCATAAGAATCCCAGTTCCAGCCCCAGCTCCCCACCTGCAGGGGAGTCGCTTCACAGGCAGTGAAGCCGGTCTGCAGGTGTCTGTCTTTCTCTCCCCCTCTCTGTCTTCCCCTCTTCTCTCCATTTCTCTCTGTCCTATCTATGACATCAATAACAACAACAATAACAACTACAACAACAATAAAAAGGGCAACAAAAGGGAAAATAAATAAATATAAAAAATTTTTTTCAAAACAGTAAAAGTATGGAACAATATGTGTTTTTAGATGGAAACCGAGACAAAAGGAAAATACTAAAATATCTCAGTATCCAATTGATTGAAGATCTTTACTTTGTGATCTATACTTCCCTCATTTTTGACCATGGCAGTTAACTATTTCAAAATTTCTTTGTTTTATAATATTATTTATTTATTATGGGTAGAAACAGAAATTGAGAAGGGAGGGGAGATGGGGAGATAGAAAGGAAGAGAGAAAGAGAGACACCTGCAGTCATGCTTCACCACTTGTGAAGCTTTCCTCCTGCAGATGGGGATCAGAGGCTTGAACCTGGGTTCTTGTGCACTGTAATGTGTGCGCTTAACCAGGTGTGCCACCACCTGACTCCTCTATTTGAAAATTTCTTAACTTGCTAAATTACTTTTATAATTAAAGCCAAATGCATATTTCCAAAACTTACTAAAAAAAAACATTAAAAGTGGATTGGAGTAACTATTTTGCTTTACCAAGTGTTTTAACTGGGAAAAGGATACCATTTTTGACTTGTGTAAACTGGAAACAGTAGGTGAGCTCACCCTTATGCTCTATGATCCCTTCACTCAGGAAGACTAGTTGCTCTACCAAGAGGCGTAGATGGCCTCCACCACTGGAATATGTCCCTGGTTTTGGCCAATGGACATCAGTACAGATGACAAGGAAATGTCTTAAAAAACCATTTCTTGGAGAAGGATGAATATGAAATAATCTCACTCACAGACAGAAGTTGAAAAATGGGAATAGAAAGGAAAACACTAAGCAGAACTTGAACTACATTTGGTGTATTGCACCAAAAAAAAAAATTTGTACAAATACCTACATCTGTATGAACTTCAATTCATATAACACGGTTATTAACTACTTAGCTAACCTACTTGAATGTAGATTGCAAATAGCCTTTCATAAAAGCATTGCTGGTATAGTTTGAGTTTCCTTAAACTTAACAACTTTGGGTAGCACTGATATAATACACGGTTAAGGCTAGAAAAAAGTTTCATTAGTTAAACAAAACAAAACAAACTGTTTCTTTGGGTTTTACTGAATTTCAGAAAGGCAGGTGCTTCTGTTGTTTTTTGCAGCATGAAAACACCACATTTTCTCAGATCTGCTATTGAGAGAGGCTTATTCATAACTGGAATTGGAAATCTGTATTTCTAGATTTTACGTAACTGTTACACACACACACACACACACACATACACACACACACACACACACACACATACACACACACACACACACACACACACACACACACACACACATTTGCCTTACTGGTTTCCCTTCTTACTCTTACAAGGGAGGGATTTCACAACCACCTTTCTCTTTCTTAGAATCAAGAGATCATGGTGCCCTGCACTGCTTTGTTTGTTGTCTAGGAAAGGTCTGTATGACCCCACTAGACAGATTTTTATCTGGCTTGATAAGCAGAGTCTTCTGCACCTTCAGGGATCAACTCCAGGTCACACCCCCTAAGTCAATAATTTTTTCACAACTTGTAAAACATTCCCTCCAATTCCAGGTAAAAGAAGCCAAAGATAAAAACTATGCTTGCTTAGAGCTGTCGCCTAGTATTTGAATCCCTACATAAAACCCAAGACAGGAGTTGAAGCTCACTGGTGAATTTAACTTGCTGTCACTTGTAGTGGGTTCTATTTTTATGTGGCTTACTGATTCTGGAAACTACAGATATGTCCAGGGCAAATATAATCCTTACAAAGAACAGCACGACAGTTCTGTTTACATTCTTCGGCAAATATGAAGAACATCTAAAGAAATTGTTAAAAGAAATGTTAAGAGTAAGGGTCTTGCAATGTATCTAGGATCTGTGGCTTCTCCAATTAGACTCATGAAATCTGTCAGTCTTAGTTATAGAAACACAGGAAGTCCCAGGTTAGGCCCAGCACATCTTTCTGAAATATCTGTGTAAGCTGATAGCAGGATACAAAGTGCTGGGTGGGGAATCGGGCAGTAGTGCAGCGGGTTAAGCGCACGTGGCGCAAAGCGCAAGGACCGGCAAAAGGGTCCGGGTTCGAGCCCCCGGCTCCCCACCTGCAGGGGAGTCACTTCACAGGCGGTGAAGCAGGTCTGCAGGTGTCTGTCTTTCTCTCCTCCTCTATGTCTTACCCTCCTCTCTCCATTTCTCTTTGTCCTATCCAACAACGACGACAACAATAATAACTATGACAATAAAACAAGGGCAGCAAAAAGGGAATAAATAAGTAAATAAATAAATAAAGTGCTGGGTGCTGAGAAGTTGCACAATGACGAGAGTCCGGTGGTAGCGCAGCGGGTTAAGTGCATGTGGCACAAAGGGCCAGGCCCGGTGAGTCACTTCACAAGCGGTGAAGCAGATCTGCAGGTGTCTTTCTCTCCCTCCTCTCTCCATTTCTCTCTGTCCTATCCAACAACGACAACATCAATAATAACTACAACAATAAAACAACAAGGGCTACAAATAAATAAATATTTTTTAAAAAGAAGTTACACAATGACACAAAACTGACAAAATTGCATGTGTGTATATGTGCAGGGGACTGTCACTCTTGGGGTTTTGTGGGGGGGGAGGGAGGGAGAGGGAGAGAGAGAAGGAGAGACAGAGGGGGAGAGAGAGAGAGAGAGAGAGAGAGAGAGAGAGAGAGGAGTCAGCGACAGAAACACTGAGGCCCTGGAAGCCCAAGTAGCACAACATATCAAGAGTCAGAAAGGAAATCTAGTGATCACTCCAATCCTGATGTGTGGGATGTTCTGTATATATTCGTATTTCAGTGAAATATTTAAACTACTGAATGAGCAGAAATGTGTTTACAAAACAACCAAATATAGCACCAGACTTCTCAGCATGTTGACACTTCCTCCTTTCTGGCTTTATTCTTTCACTGCTTGCCTTCTCCTGCTAGTTCACTTAAAAGGTTACAGGGTTAATGTTGGGATTCGAAGGCTTTGCCCACAAGCATGTTGATGCTGATGAATCCACTTGTCTAAGTTACTTCGGTAGCTTAGAGACTCTGAATTATGTATATCTTCAAGTCAAGACCAAAGCCTAATGCATTCATTAAACAGGAAAAGGTAAGCCTCAAGCCATCTACAAAGCTACACAATACACTTCTTTGTGAATTCTGCTAAGAATCACACTAGTGGGGGCCAGGTGGTGGCACACCTGGTTGAGAGTTTGCATTGCAGTGTGCAAGAACCTGGGTTCAAGTCCCTGGTCCTCACCTGCATGGGGAAAGTTTTGCAAGTGGTGAAGTAGTGTTGCATGGAGTAGTGTTGCATGGAGTATCACTCCATTGTCTCTTGATTTCTGGCTGTTTCTATCAAACAAAATAAAGATAATAAAAATTAAAAAAAAAAGAAAAGAATCACACTAGGGTATGTAATGTGCCCACTGTGATACTCTTGCCTGCTCTGAGTGACTGAAAGGACTCGTAAAGGTTATGGTATATGTTTCCGGAATAAAAATGAAACACAACTTTGGCTGTTCTGACTCTTCTAGTTACACTCATGGTATTTCTGCTATTTATTCTAAACCACAGGGATTGTTCAGGCAAACATACCTAAAAGCTTTTCGTTGTAGGCTTGTCAGTCACTTAAGACTTGTTAGGCACTAGATAGAGTTGTTATTCATTAACTGTAGAGTAAAAACGACTTGGCTGTAGCAATACAAGGAATTCACTTACAGCCTCAGCCCCATTAAAGCCATCATTTTACAAACACAGACACTGAGATTTAGAGACCAAATCACCCTCTGCAAATCCTAGTTAACTTAGAATATGCAGTTAGACTTGAAATTGGGTGATTTAGCTCCAAGTGCCCCTGCTCCCATCCACCCACCCCCCCACATATATACAGTTACTACAACATACGTAATACACCTTGGTCTAGCTTAGCACTTACAGCTACTTCCTGAAGACACCTTCCAGGAGAAAGGGGAAATGTGCCGAATTAAAACAACCAGGTAAAGGGGCATGCTGGGTAATAACTTAGATCCCAATTTCCACATTTGGCCAGACGATGACAATGATGACTACTACTGCCCCTCCCCCTCCTACTTTGTCCTTTTAATACCGATACTCCTACTACTCCTCCCTTCCCACTTCTTCTCACTACTACTGATTATTAGTAGTAGTGATTTAATAATGACATATAAGATTGTAAGTTTAGAGGGGTAACAGTTCCACATCACATCCACCACCAAGGTTTTGTGCCCCCATCCTTCTCTTTAATGATAACCACTATTGTTTTTACAAACTCTTAGAGACAGCTTGGCTCCTTTATTTAACTTTTGCAAGTTCACCTGTCCCAATTCTCTATAGCCTGCAGATGAGCAAAACCATCGGTAGTTGTCTTTCACCTCCTTATTTATATTACTAAGCATAATCACCTCAAATTCAATTTATTTTGTACCAACGGATACAATGACATAACTTTTAATTGCAGAGTAGTATTCCATTGACTATATATCCCATAGTTTTATTATCCAGTCAGTGGACATCAAAGTTGCTTCCATATTTTGGCTATTGTGAGTAAGGCAGCTATGAACATAAGGATGTATGTGTCCCTCTGGGTCCAGCAAGGTGCTCATATGATTGTGCTTCTACATGAAAATTATTGTAGCACAAAGGGTCACAGTCGCTCTCTCACACTGTGCCTAGTTCACATGACCCACATAGTAGAGGGCCTCCATGATGTTGTATGCATATTGAGATCCCACCAATGGGGACATAATCTGGGAACATGCTTAATGTGAACTTGGGCTTTGTTTTTGTGATTTTAGTCACCTCCATACATGGTTAGCCATCACTAACAATTCAGTTGCTTGGAAAGTATCCCTGTCTGCTGTGCTGAGCCCCTGAGGTCTTGACAAGAAAGTGGATTATTTCCTACTAGGTTGGGATGTCAAAGTCAAAACTCTCTTACCACAGGGTCCTGCAAGACCACTGAAGTCTCAGCTCTAGCTTATGATGGTGCAGGGGACTGAACCTGGAACTCTGGAACCTTAAGCATGAGAGTCTCTTTGCATAAGCATTATACTATCTACCCCTGCCCAGGACTTCAACAATTGTTTAAAAGAGGAAGATGGGGCTGGGTGGTGACGCACCTGGTTGAACAAACAGGGTACAGTGCACAAGGACCCAGATTCAAGCCCCTACTCCCCACCTGCAGAGGGAAGCTTTGCAAGTGGTGAAGCAGTGTTGCAGGTGTCTCTCTCCCTCTGTCACCCCCTTCCCTCTCGATTTCTGGCTGTCTCTATCCAGTAAATAAAGATAAAAAAAAATTTTAAAAAGAAACCACTAATTTTTTTTTTTAAAAAAGAGGAAGATGTCCAGTTCTGAAAAATTACAAATATTTACCATGATTTTAAAGCCTTTTTGCATTGAATTGTGTGTTAAGTTGAAGGTTGTTGATACTGGCTGATGGATTACTATACTCCTTGCTGTTTTGAAATTCATAATAGAGTTTAAATATTTCTTTTCACTGCAAGGAACCAGGAGAGGAACACTCATGTAACAATGAGGAAGCTAGCCACCCTGAATGGGAAGGATGTGACTGGGCCAACAAAAACCTGTGTAGAGTGATTGTGGAAAAGTGCTCTCATTTCTTCTCTTTTAAGTCTTGGTTATGCTTATTTCTTTTTCTGAGAAGTCATTTTATGTTGTAAACAGACATCTTAAAGTCTTTCCTGGTACACGATAAAATTAAAATAAACCAGTAAATAAGTTATGAATCCCAATTCCTGCTCTTTTCATGTAATCTCAAAAAACAGAATTGGTATGGGGAGACAGCAGCATAATGGTTATGCATACAACATGCATGCTTCAGGATCTGAGCTTCCAAATTCAATCCCTAGCAATACCAGCTAAATAGTGCTCTGGTATTAGAAAAACAAACAAACAGAAAAACAGAGTTCTGGAGACACCAGTGATGTTTTTTGTTGTTGCTAGGGACACTATGGATGTTTTCTGTTGTTTTGTTTGTTTCTTCCCACCAGAGTAATCACTGGGGCTCAGTGCCTGCAAGACAAATTCACTGCTCCAGTGATTATATTCCCCCTTTCTTTCTTTTTACTTGACAGGATAGAGATAAACTAAGAGAGGAAAGGGAAAAAGGGAAGAAGAAAAAGAGGTAATTATATTGCTGCTTCACTGCTTGTGAAGCTTATTCGCCTGTAGGTGGGGACCAGAGGCTTGAACTTGGGTCTTTGTACATGGTAACATCTGCACTCAGCGGGTGCACCACCACCCAGCCCCATTCTTTGCCTTTTAGAAAAACATTCTCCTGGGGGGCTGGCAGTGGTGCACCAGGTTAAGTGCATATAGTAAGAAAAACATTCTCCTAATGGACAATACACATCTCATACTACTACAAGTACATAGAACCAAGTGAGGTTTCTTAATAGTTTTCAAAAAAAAAGATCAGAAAGGGAAACTTTTAGTTTAGGATCTGACTAAATTGAAAGTAGGGTACCAAAGTAAAAACCCTGTGGTGAGGGGGAAGGTAGACATTCAGCTTCCTGGGCTGGAGGGGGGGGGGGTGGAGGGGTGGGGTGGAGGTGGGTGGGTGGGATAGGACACAGTCTTTTGGTGGGGGGGAATGGTGTTTATGTACACTCTTAGTAAAGTGTAGTCATATAAACCACTAGTTAATTAATATGAGAGGGGAAAAAATTGATTGTATGTCTCGAAGTTTTTAAAACACAGACTGAGTCTTTTTAATATATAGGCTGTGTCTTTGATATGCGGACTCTCTCAAAAGCCTAGACCAAGTAGATCAGAAGCAACTGGTGGCACAGCTATATACAAGATACTGGGTATTATACAGCAAACCCTAACAAAGGGACTTTTCAAAGTTAACCCAATTACCAAATAATGTGATGATAACAATAACTATCCATTGTCTTTTTGAACCCTAAGACAGCAGGAACCTCACATTTCCACTATAGAGCCTATATTTCCCCCAGGCATGGAACCTTAGGGTAGGACCCACTTTCCCGCATGCCTCTCCCAATTCATATCAAATAATATTGCGTCAGCCGATTGCAACCTAATCAACACAACGATTGCCACCCCAAGATGCTTCAGCTCAGACTGTGTCCAGAGACTTCAGGTGTGGAATGACAACCCTTCAGCTTCATTACTCAGGTGGGACTTTTCCTTTCATAGGATTCTCTAATTCCATCCCAGGTTCACTTCCTAACAAAGTCCCAAAACCTAGATATAGACCAGGTTCCGAGAGATAGAGCATATGTTCACACATATCCATAAACTAGTGCAAAATATATACCTGAAAGCAGAGGTACACTAGAGTTTGCAGTGAGTACCCCTCCCAACACTTCCTCTCCACTATTCCAACCTTTGGGTCCATGATTGCTCAACAATTTGTTTGGCTTTGTATGTTAACTCTCTTTTCAGCCACCAGGTTCCAGATGCCATCAGGATGCCGGCCAGGCTTCCCTGGACTGAAGACCCCACCAATGTGTCCTGGAGCTCCACTTCCCCAGAGACCCACCCTACTAAGGAAAAAGAGAGACAGACTGGGATTATGGACCGACCAATCAACGCCCATGTTCAGCGGGGAAGCAATTACAGAAGCTAGACCTTCCACCTTCTACCCACAATGACCCTGGGTCCATGCTCCCGGAGGGATAGAGAATGGGAAAGCTAGTGGGGAGGGGATGGGATATGGAGATTGGGTGGTGGGAATTGTGTGGAGTTGTACCCCTCCTATCCTACGATTTTGTCAATGTTTCCTTTCTTAAATTAAAAAAAAAACAAAAACCCAATAACAACATTAAGGGAAATTCAAACTATAATAAATAGGTGCCCTTATCAGCATGTAAAACCACTTTATTTTCCTACATTTTTAAAAAATTATCTTTATTTATTTATTGGCTAGAGAGAGCCAGAAATCAAGAGGATGGGGGAGACAGAGAGGGAGAGAGACAGAGAGACAACTGCAACACTGCTTTACCACTCACAAAACTTCCCCCTGAGGTCGGACCGGGGGCTCGAACCTGGATCCTTGCACACTGTAACAAGTGTGCTCCACCAGACACGCCACCACCTGGCCCCCTTTTCCTGCATTTTCTCATAGGGCCTATCTACTTCTACTTTCACATGAATGGGGAGCCATACTGTAACTTCTTTATATACTTCTATAGTGGAAAGGGATTTAGGACAATTGTTTTTTCCCACTTTTTATATGTGATTAAAACTGGGTTATAAGATTATAGTGTATTGACTAGTTTTATGCAACACCCAAGAATCATTATTGGTTTAGGAATACCAGGTCATGTTTTTATCTTCTTACCATATATGAGTGGATTCATACTCATTTTAATGAGTAGATAAATATTTAACTTCTATACCCAGTGCTTTCATTCATTTGGTTCTCAAAATAGCTTTACTGGGCAGAGGGTAGATAGCATAATGGTTATGCAAAAAGACTCACGCCTGAGGCTCCAGAGCCCCAAGTTCAATCCCCCAAACCACCATAAGCTAGAGCTGAACAGTGCTCTGGTTAAAAAAAAAAAAAAAATTAAAATAGCTTTACTAAGTAGCACTGTTACTGAGTTTACAGACAGAACTCCGAGGTTGGGGAAATCCAAGGTCACAAAACTAATGAATGTTAAGCTGAAATTCATTGTCAAGTTGATCTTGCTCCATAATTCAGGGTATCTTAACAAAGCCTTTCTCCAACAATAGAACTCTGGCCCACTTTCTCAACACCTGCAATACACAATCGACACCACAAATCTCTCCTTGTAAACACCCTCATTTCTTTCCCTGGTGGCTGCCTCTTTTCTCAGTCATGGGGAATTTCTAGATGGAAATGACTACAACCAACATTTGGTGCAAATCTACAAATGTGACAGGGTCTGAAAAAAGTATATTTGTCAGCGGTTTTCTGAATGTGCTTCCTATACAGGAAGCATCAGTTATCACCTGAGGTTACAGGAATACAGACTCTAGAGCTCGACTTTGACTAGCAATAGTCTTTTAGTAGACCCTCCGGGAAATTCTGAGACACACTCTAGCTGAAAACCACTGGATATACACATCATCTTATTAAGTCTCATAGCTTTGCTATAAACAAAGATGTATTCATTGTTTTCATTTTCACAGAAGGTCAGTCTAAGATATTTAACTTTTGTTTTTTCTTAACCAGAACATTGATCAGCCCTGGCTTATGGTGGGAATTGAATCTTGGACTTCGGAGCTTCAGGCATTGAAGACTCTTTGCATAACCATTATGCTACCTACCCCACTAAAATAATTAGCAAATAATGGATGGAGCTAATCACAGTTTGGCTCCAGAGTTCATCTCATGGAACCATGTACACTCACAGAGATCAGAAGGAGATATTGTTATAGTGAAGGTTCAGAGAAATGGAAATTTATGTCAAAGAAATAACTTAGATTTTGATCATACATTTATCACAGCTTTGATAAGTAATTAGTACCTTGTTTTATTGTTTAAAGGTTTGTTTAAATGCAAAGCTATCTTTTTTTTTTTTTTTTTTAAGATTCAGCTATTTTGGGGCTGGGTAGTAGCGCCCCTGGTTAAGTGCATTACCTACCATGCACACAGACCCAGGTTCAAACCCCTGGTCCCCCTACCTGCAGGGAAAAGCTTCATGAGTGGAATAGTGAAGCAGGGCTGCAGGTATCTCTGTTTCTCTCTCACCCTCTCTATCTCCCCTCCCTCTCAATTTCTCTCTGTTTTATCAAATAAAATAAAGTTTAAAAAGTAAAATATTTTTTAAAAAGATTCAACTATTTCTAAGAAAAGGTTTGTTTTTTGTAATTTGAATGAAATGGGGGGAGGAGAAGGATGGGTTATTCTTTCACAGGTATGGGAGCAAAAATGTTTGGGCAGAGATTGCAGAAGGAAGAGGGTCATTCAATATTTACAGCAATCCAATTATTACAGCAGTTATTGCTCGAGGCTTCATAAATGAGCCTTTCAATGCTACAGCCCCAGGATTCTTTAATTATGTAAGCACCTCACAGTCTGCCTGATGTCTCCCTGCAGAGTTCAGCAGGCCCTACAGCCCAGGAGCCAGAGTTCACTGGAGATTCTTACTCTTCCCTGTGACGGTAACCAAACTGCTAGCCTGAGAGAGCCCAGACCCTTTCCCCTAGAAGAAAAACCAACCAGACATGTTCACATCAGAAATTCAATATTTTGGAAAATCATCTTCAGGTGTACCACGTGGGTTCATGCTTCTAAATAGAAATTGCATTATTTTAGAGCTCTGTTTAACCCCAATGAACTGGAGTCTATTGGGGCATATTTGGGGACTCAACAGGATGAGGGTCTGGTGGAGGGTGAGATGTACTAACACCTATCTGGGGAAAATCTCCCCTTGCGATTGCAACAATCCTTCAAATCAATATTCCCTAAATAAAGAGATACTGAAATTGAAAGAAAATCATGGACAGGAGCCCACGGAATTATTTGTTTTGTATAATTTCCTCTGCCACCACAGTTTATCTCCATAGTAACAAAAATAAGTGCCAGAGTGGAATGTCATCTGACTACAAAGAAACAACTTTATTGTCAATCTGAATGTTCTGATGACATTTGTTCACTGAGACATGCATGATTCAAGCAGTCCCTCTAGATCTCTTAATTCTCGGTCTTGGGTGCAATCAGCATGCCTGAATGCATCCTTTGCGGTTGTAGACATGGAGTTCTAAATTTGAGCTGATGAACAGAGAGCACAGTGCATATTTTGAAAATGTCTGGGACAGGTCCAACCACGCCCAGACTCCAGGCGGGTAACCTCTGTGGAGAAAGCACATACCTTTCAGGCAGCCCAGTGTTTACATTCACTGTGGGCCCCACCTAAAGACGTGTTTCAAGTTTCTTTCTTTTGTTATCTTTCCTCAACCTTTCATTTCTTTACATAGAGTTTTATTGATGCCAGAAACTAAGGAACACACTATGTCACACTAGAACAGAGGGAATCTACTGTGTGACCTTGAGCAGCCTAGGACACACTGACACTGGCCAGCCTGGGGGTCAGACAAAAATCTGGTGAAGTCGGGTGGGCCTGGGGAAGTCAAGGGTCTCAATGGAAAAAGTCCTGGATGGCTGCCTGGAAACCAGATTATTTATTTATTTTTTCTGAGAAAGGTTTATTCACCATGACCCTTCCAGTGGAACACTGTTGCTTGCGATTACTACATGTTTTAACTGTTATCACACTGTGTGTCTAAAGCGGAATTATACACCAGCAGTATCTTATGGTTTCTATAATTCTTCTTATCCACCAGGATGCTCATTCTGTCCCTGAGGTCCAAGACCCCCACCATCTCACCACTGCAGTCCTATCCTGCCCATGATAGACAATTTATCTCTAGATGGAGCAAAGTGAAAGAGTAGTGATGGCTCACAGACCCAGACGGGGCAACCCAGATGGTGAAACAGTGGCCCTGGGTTTGGAAGAGAAAAACATCTGGGAAGTGGACTGTTGAAATGACTCCCAGGAGAGGTGACATCTAGCATGAATTATAAGGACAAGGGATCTAGCTCACGTGGTAGAGCACACACTTCCCACATATGAGGTACTGGCTTCCATCTCCTGCAGCCCAGATGAATACGAGTTCATCAGACAGAGCTGGAAAGCAGCTACTCAGAGCATCATGAAAAACCATCCAGAAAAATCATATGAAAACTGCCGAAATAGGGCAGGGGAGACAACCGAATGGTTATGCAAATGACTCATGCCTGAGGATTCGAGTTCCCAGGTTCAATCCCCTACACCGCCATACACCAGATCGGAGCAAGGCTCTGTATCTTTCTCTTTCATTAAAAATAAATAAATTGCCCAATGGTGGCGCACCTGGTTAAGCGCACACATTACAGTGCACAAGGACCCAGGTTCAAGTCCCTGGTCCCCACCTGCAGGGGAAAAGCTTCATGAGTGATGAAGCAGAGCTGCAGGTGTCTCTCTATGTCTCTTCCTCTCTATCTCCCCCTCCCTTCTCAATTTCTCTCTGTCTCTGACCAATAGTAAATAAAAATATATATATTTTAAAAATAAATAATTAATTTAAAAGAAAATTTAAGAAACTGCAGAAGTGTGCCACGCAGTTACAGGAAGGTATACTGTGAAACATCAAGTAAAGGGAAATGGGAACAGAGAATTGGGGGTAGTCATGCCACAGGAATCCACTTCAGATAAGAAAAAGCTTCTGCAAAGCCGTGAGAGAAAAGGAACCCTGTCCCCTGTCTGAGTGTTCTGTCCCCAAATGCCTCAGACCTAGATTTATGGGTCTTTTGAATGTAGGGAGGCAGCTCAGTGGTTTGCATGTGTGAGACACTGAGTTCTAGCCTTACTTACATATGGCGATGGCAACGCTCTATTGTCTCTCACTCATGAAGAATATCGTTTTAAAAACGTTTGGAGGGTGGAGGAGGGGGGTAGATAGCATAATGGTTATGCAAAGAGACTCTCATGCTTGTGGCTCCAAAGTCCTGGGCTTAATCCCCTGCACCAACATAAGCTAGAGCTGATCAATGCTTTGGTTAAAAAAAAAAAAGTGTTTGGGAATAAGAAGAAAATTGAGACTTTAAGATAAAACAAGCTTCCTAATGTCTGCATATAACATATTTAAATTAAGTACATATAGCATTTTGCTTCTCATAGGTAAGAATAAACCAAGGGTCAATGAAGTGTACTACACAAAAAAGAAAATAAAAGTTCACTACAGGAATATATAGATAGGGCAGGAGTAGACAGCATAATGGTTATGCAAAGAGACTCTCATGCCTGAGGCTCCGAAGTCCCAAATTCAATCCCCTGCACTACCATAAGTCAGAGCTGAGCAGTGTTCTGGTTTTTCTGTGTCTTTCTCTCTCTGCACCTCTATCAAAAATAAAATAAATAAAATACTTTAAAAAGAAAATATAGATAATGGTCCCTACCTAAGGAAGTGTTAAGAGATACAATGAATGCCTGTTCATGGCACTTCAGATATTGATGGATATCTATGAAAATGTCAATAAATACTATTGTTTTCAACTTTTTTTATTTTCGATCCAGAAACACCATTCCTACAGACATATCCATAAGGATAGAAGGTGCCCAGTAGTGGTGCCCTCAGTAGAATGCAAACATTGCCCTGCTCAAGGACCTAGGTTTAAGCCCCCATCCACAACTGCAGAGGAAAGCTTCATGAACAGTGAAACAGTGCTACAGGTCTATTTCTTTCTCACTTTCTATTCCCCTACTCACCCTCAATTTCTTTGTCTCTATCTACAAAAGGAAAGAAGAAAAAGAGAGAGAGAAAAAAAAAGGAGGGCAGAAGGAAGGAAGAAAGGAATCCATACATTTATCTTGCAGGTGCTGATAAAACTAGCAACAACCCTGGTGGTAATTATAGGAAAAAAGGCCATGAAAACACTAATTTGAAAGACATCTGCACCAATATACTCTTAGCTGCATTATTCTCAATAGCCAAAGAGGGGAAGCAGCCTAAATGTCCACTGACAAATGACCGAATAAGGAAGTCATGGATTGGTTATATATGCAATGGAATACTACTCTCTCTGCAATTTAAAAAGAAAGTATTGTATCCTTTAGCACAAAATGGATGGAACTTGAAAAGATTATACTTAGTGGAGAGTAAGTAAAGAGGTGAAAGACAATTACTGATGTTTTTGCTCATAGGTGGACTATAGATAATACTAACTTAGAAAAAAAAATAGTAACCACCCTGTCTTTCAGACTTCCGTAATGTGCTGGGAGAGGGGTACGTAACTTTTGTGGTGGTGGTGTGAAATTATACCCCTGTAATCTTATAAGCTTGCCAACCATTATTAAAGCACTGATAAACGTATTTTTAAAATTGTCCGGCGGTAGCGCAGCCATTTAAGCGCACGTGGCGCCAAGCACAAGGACCGGCATAAGCATCCCAGTTCGGCCCCGGCTCCCACCTGCAGGGGAGTCGCTTCACAGGCAGTGAAGCAGGTCTGCAGGTGTCTCTCTTTCTCTCCCCCCTCTGTCTTCCCCTCCTCTCTCCATTTCTCTCTGTCCAATCCAACAACAATGACATTGATAATAACTACAACAATAAAACAACAAGGACAACAAAAGGGAATAAATAAACAAATAAATATAAAACTGGTGTTGAGGTAAGCTTGGATTATAACATGGTGAACATAAAAATGCCTATGTGCTAGCTTTCACATGAGTTGTTTATTGAAGGGTTTTTTTTTATAACTTGATAAAATGTCTTTGGAAGGATATGCAAGGAAGCAATGCTGTCAGTAACTGCTAGAAGGTGAGATTGAATAAAAGTCAAGGGGTCAGTGGTGGCTAACCTGGTAGAGTGGACAACTTACCAAGAGTCAGGACCCAGGTTCAAGCCTCTGCTTCCCAGATGCCAGGGGGAAGCTTCACTAGTGGTGAGGCTTTACTGCAGTTGTCTCCCTTCTCTCTCTAATTGTCCAACTTTCATCCTCGATCAAAGAATAAAAAGACCACCAGGAATGGTGGAATAATTCAGGCACTCAAAATGAATAATAACAACAATGACAATAATAATAATAGATGAGATAACCTATTTTTTTTTTTCCTCCAGGGTTATTGCTGGGCTCGGTGCCTGCACCATGAATCCACCACTCCTGGAGGCCATTTTTCCCCCTTTTTGTTGCCCTTGTTGTTGTAGCCTCGTTGTGGTTATTATTATTGCTATCATTGATGTTGTTCATTGTTGGATAGGACAGAGAGAAATGGAGAGAGGAGGGGAAGACAGAGAGGGGGAGAGAAAGATAGACACCTGCAGACCTGCTTCACCGCCTGTGAAGTGACTCCCCTGCAGGTGGGGAGCTGGGGGCTTGAACTGGAATCCTTACGCTGGTCAATGCACTGCGCCACATGCGCTTAACCCACTGCGCCACCCCCCGACCCCCAACCTATTGTTTTTTAAATGACTTTTAAAAATTTTTTGTGATAGTGCCAGATAGCTAAGGGGGAGATTTTACATTTTTGAGGGTTCGGAAAGGTGAAAAGTAACCCAGTGTACTAAACCAAAACTCAACTACTCAAATCCTAAGATTTATTTCCATCAAGTCATGTTTGTCTTCTTACAGAGGTGCCCTCAGGACACAGAGTAAAGGACTCAGTCATTATCTGTTAATTGCTATAAACAAAAGTCAAAATATTTGCCTCTTTTGAAGGCCTCTGTTCTATTCTGTGTGAAGACAGAGTCCTCAAGTCACTTTATTTTTTGCTTATTGTAACAGTGATTTAGGTTCAAGTCTCACCCCCAGCCTCTGTGAAGATTTTAACTGTAGGTCACATTGATATTTCTCTGGCGAGAGGAGGAAAAACCAGAGTACGGCCTGTTTTAGTGGGAGCAGAAGTTACATCTAAGGAGTGTTTGGTGCTGGCCCCAGCAAGCACACCTCCTGTGACATAGGCTGTGATCTGACTAAGCTTCAACATGCACATACACACTTACACACATTTCCACAGAGCACATGTACACAGAAGTGCACACCATACACTTATAATATGCACACACTGTACACACACTGTGCACACTCTCATGCATACCACACACTCCATATCTCACTTCTATTTTCTCCATGTTGTCTTTGCTTATTTCTGGGATCCTACATAGAATTTACTTTATATAGGAAGGAGGAAAGATGTAGGTTTTTCTTTTCAAGGAGCAAGAGAAACAGCACAAGCTGCAGTCAAGGAGTGGACCTCTTTTGCTCTGAGCAAGCTGTGTGGGGATGGGTAGGCTATCCCTCTCTCTCTCTCTCTCTCTCTCTCTCTCACTCTTTTAATCATGTTCACATAAGGATCACCATGCCTGTTTTTCACAGTTAAGACACATGATGCTAAATATAATATCTGATATAAACTATACACACACAAACAACAGTAGATACCATGCAGGAAAATCTCCACATGTTAAAGTAGTCATTTGTAAATTATAATATTTGTAGCAGTAATAAAAATAATTACTCTGATGACAGTGGTTTATCTGCTCTCCCACAAATCTTGTTCTCCAGCTAGCTTATCTCTGAAGGCATGCTGTCCTCTCTTTGCCCTCTGAGTAGGTTTCTGACCTTCATTCTGCAACTTGAAGGAATGCTGAGTTACTGGCATAGCACTGAGATTACAGGTAAGGCCATGGAGGCATTTGAGATATGGTAGGAACAGCCTGGCACCACACACGGTGGAGTTCTGCACTGATGCAGCAGACACCACAAAGCAGTCTGGTGATGTGATTGCAGACAACATGTGAGAAACAGAAGTGTGGAAAGAAATCCACTTCTCAAAGGGAAGTTTGATGCTGCTTTCTGCCTTGGGTGGCTTGACAGACTCAGACCCTAATAAAAATGGAAGTAAACTGTGGAAAGGACTCCATAGTATATGGAACAAGAGATGGCTAACTGGAGTTTCTAATTAAAATCAGTGACTTCAAAATTTGCATCTCTATATTTCAACCCAACTTGTCCATTTCTTCTAGGTACTAAAATCTCAAACTAGATTTACTGGACCAAGTTGGCTGGGACCCGTGTTCTGCTTCAGTCTTAGATGAGAGACCTTCAACTGAAGTGATCATCCAAAGAGGATACAAATATTCAAAAGAAACCCCATGATCTCCAAGCACCATTTAACACCGTGTAGCATCTTCTGAAAGAAGCACTCCCAACTTCAACTCAGATGCTCTTTGATGCTTGTTAAAATCTGTCTACAGGAGTCCGGCGGTAGCACAGTGGGTTAAGCGCACGTGGCGCAAAGCTCAAGGTTGGAAGGAAGGATACGGGTTCAGGCCCCCAGCTCCCCACCTGCAGGGGAGTCGCTTCACAAGCGGTGAAGCAGGTCTGCAGGTGTCTATTTCTCTCTCCCTCTCTGTCTTCCCCTCCTTTCTCCATTTCTCTCTGTCCTATCCAGCAATGACGATAACAACAATAATAACTACAACAATAAAAACAAGGGCAACAAAAAGGAAATAAATAAAAATTAAAAAAAAAAATCAGTCTACGACTTTACAGTGGAACTTGTCAGAGACCAAGAAAAGCATTCGCTCACAGATGGAGTCAGATGTCAGCAGTGTGGGCCACAGACTCACAGGCGGTGTGTAGAATTCTGAGGCTCAGCAGAGCTCTCAAATCACTAACTTGTAATAGTTACAGTTAGCAGTGCTGGTTCTTCAGAAAGCAACTGACACATCATTTTCTAAACATTCAAAACAACTTTTCCCCCAAATAACTCCAAATGAGTCAGTTCTCTACTTCTACTGAATGCCAACAAAGTCCATCCATAGGCAAGAAACACAGAAATGATAATTGGTACTTACCAGGAATCCTATTGAGTGTCACCCAGAAATGCTCATCAGGACTATAAGTATCCTTAGACCAAGACAGGAGGTCAATGGCTCTTTGGTCATGGAGCACAAAGTTGACAAACTCTCTGGTGAGGGCTACATAGGCTGTGCCAAAGTAGATGGTCAGCTGATGTGGAGGTGGGGGTTTCAACACGTTCATGTTTTTCACAAAGAAGCCATCCCTGCCTCTGTGCTCCTGATGAACATATTTTGTCCTTCCGACAGCATGAGCAGGAGGCAGCACTCCTGGGGTGATGTTTTTCCCTTTGAAGCTTTTGAGATACTGTACTATCTCCTTGTTGGACTTCAGAGGGAAGTCCTGCCCGCAGGTGTTGAGGACGTACCTCCAGGGCACCTCTGAGGCCACCAGGTCCTTCAGGCAGTTCAGGTCAGCCTGCAGGCGGGAGAAGCCAGCGTACACAACTGACTCTAGCTTAGAAGCAAGGAAAGCATTTTGAAAGCAGCTCAGTAGGTGCTTTACCGACTTCTTTAAATCAGCTGTTGCCTTCTCATCCACATGAACACAGTAGACATTTTGAGGCATATAGACGGCTCTGAAGAGTCTCTCAAAAGTGCCAAAGTCCTTATGGATGACCATGACATAAGCCAAGGGGAAGGCAGCCTCTTCCTGTGATAAGGGGCTGGTGATGTAATGGTTCTCGGTCAGGTAATCCTTGCAAGGGACACTTTTTAAAGGCGATGCCAATGTCTCTCCCCATACAAAGGCTGTCTTCTCTTCTAAGGCGTAATCACAGGCATGTTCTCTAAAATATTTTTCACTGGAACTGTTTAGCTTCCCATAACTTTTTGGTAGGCTTAATTGGCTATTGTAAAACGTCAAAAAAAGAACCACACCAAACACGATGAAAGCAAGAAAGCAGTACCTCCAAAAGTTCATAATTTTCACTTTCTGCAATGGGCGGGCAAGGGAGAGAATCTCTCCAGGGATTGAGAAATTATCAGTCCCTGAAGCTACACGTGCATGGAGAAGGCGAATGGAACTTCTCTGGCCAGCGTTGAATTTCTACAGCTTCTCAGAGGGGTTTCCTGTTCCTGAGCCCTTCAATCCTCCCGTGTACTCTGCCTGTGCGTTTCGTCCATCCTGCCAGCGATGCTTCTCTACGCCGGCCTTCTGGTCTTCGGGCGGGGTGTTGATCCCTCTACAGCAAAGCCAGAGAGCGGCCCTTGCCCGTAAGGCCCTCCCAGCCTCCTATTTGCATACGAAACGCAAGTGGTGGATCTCACCAATTACAGTCCGGAAAGGATGACGGGGCTTTCATTGGGCTGCCACTGTTCTCGCTCCTACCCCACCCCCTCCACCCATCCCTCCAGACCGGCTCTCCCCATGGCTTTCAGAATAAGCAATTCTTTCTCTGGTTTAGCCCCGTAACCTCCTAACAATCCTTGGAAGTCGCAGCACTTAGGACTTCTGCCACTCCAGTTTATTCCTCTTCCGGTTTCTCTGTCACTTCGTTTTAATTGTGTTCTATCTCGGGGCAATGCCAGACGCAGATAAAGAAATATATGCATTTGCATTTGTCTAAGTAGAGGACTGTCAGTAGTAAAAGATCCGAGGGTGAGGTAGGTGGAGTGGGATTAAATCTAATTATTTCTGATGGAGTTCCACAGCATACATGTGCGCAGGTTACAGGAAGAGAGAAATAACTCCGCTCTTGGGGGCAAGGGATGAAGGCCAAAGGCGATTAAAGGTACCTTTCAATTAACAGGTGTGTACCCACGTCATATAGTGAGACAACACAACTTAGTTTGCTTGCATGCCAGAGAGAAAGGCGATAGTCATTGTGCCCAGAGAATAGAAAGAAGTTGGTTCCCATTTCATACAGAGCTTCAGGTGACTGGCACGGTTGGCATGGTTATTATCCACAATATGTGGTGCCGCCTAGTCACCCAGTCTCTTTACATACCTGACACAATCAGATTTGAGGGTTCAACCCAGCCTCCTCTCCCACTTCCTTTCTCTGGAAAAAGAACAAAGGCTTCAGGCTGCTGCGAATTCCTGGAATTATCTAAAGTCAGTGTGATTGGGAGCCAGCTAGGGAAGCCCGACAGGTCAGGTTGCATTTTACAGGGGCTCTCAGCTCCCTCGGGGCAGGTGACCCTATGGGGTGCTCAGCAGTATGGGACTGACCTGAGGGATGGGGGTAGGGTAGAAACAATCTGCTAAAAAGACCCCTTGTGGCAACCTCTGTGGTTGGCCTATGGTGACACTTGTCATTCTACCCCAGTCACAGACTGCAGGCTCTTTACCTGTCTGTACTGCCTGGAGCTGCTGCCCAGTTAGGGCAATATTTTGTGCAAAATGAATGTTCAGTCTCCCTGTCCTTTTATTTTTATTTATTTATTTACTTATTTATTTATTTATTTTTATTGGCTAGAGACAGAGAGAAATCGAGAGGGGAGAGGGAGACAGAGAGGGAGAGAGACAGCCTGTTTCACCATCTGTGAAGCTTTCCCCCTGCAGGTGGGGACCAGAGACTTGAACCTGGATCCTTGTGCACTGTAGTGTGAGTGCTTAACCAGGTGCAACACCTCCTGGCCCCCAGTCTCCCTGCCCTTTCATGTTGCAAATTAAGATGGATGGAGAGTAAGTATGCAGGGATACTGATTTGAAGATTAACCCAAAGGACTCATAGGAGTCACTTGACACACCCTCTATTTTATAGAGGAGGAAACTAAAGCCAACAAAAATATTATTTTCAAAATCAGTCAACTGGATTGAAGGTAAACATTAATTCCACAGCTGCCAGGCGCAGCCAGTATCATTTAGGCCACTACTACAGGTCCTTGAGCAGAGATGCGGCAGGCCATACTGTCATAGCTAGGCTTTAATAAAACTGATCAACCGCTCTAAGCTCAGGCTGTTTGTGACACAGAAAATAACAGTGTTGCTCCTTTCAGAGGGCTAAGAACATTTAAAAAAGGTAATTCTAGCTGAAGATGCAGACTTCTGTTGGTAGATATTTGGTATAGTGAAAAATGTAGAAATAATTACCATTTCTCTTTTGAAAAAAAATATTGAGGCTTGGGGAGAAACAACTGAAGAGGGGCCAGGTGGTGGTGCACCTGGTTAAGTGCACACAGTACAGTGCACAAGAATCTGGGTTCAAGCCCCTGGTCCCCACTTGCAGGGGGAAAGCTTCACAAGTGGTGAAGCAGGTCTGTAGGTGTCTGTCTGTCTCTTTTCCTTCCAGTTTTCCTCTTCCCTCTAAAATTTCCCTCTGTCCCATCAAATAAAATAAATAAAGTTAAGAGATAACTAAAGGTATCGAAACACAGGATGTTTGTGCCTGAGGTCCAAGAGGTCCCAGAATTAATCCCTGGCACTGCCATAAATCAGAGTGGAGTTGGACTGGCAGAACAGCTCACTAGAATAGCATGTTGGTTTGCCATGTGTCTGATCCATGTTTGAACTCCTGCCCGACATGTTGAAGGAAGTTCTAATCTTGTGGGGTTTTTTTCCCTCTACCTCTGTCTCACTCTATCTGGTTAAAAAAAAAAAAAAGCCAGAGCTGACCATGAACGAATACATATATTTTTAAAGATTTATTCATTTATTAATAAAAAAGGCAGGAGGAGAGAAAGAACTAGACATTACTCTGGAACATGTGCTGTCGGGAATTGAACTTGGGACCCCTTGCTTGAGAGTCCAATGCCTTATCCACTGCCACCACCTCCCAGACCACAAACCAATATTTTTATTTCTGTTCTGAAGATTTTTGGTGGTTTAATTTATGTTCATTCAAACATGTAGTGGTTAAAAAAAATAGCAATAAGGTCACTATCTTCCTTCCCCATTACTAACCCTTCTCCTGGGGGAAAATCTGGTTGAATTTCCTCTGTGCAGTGAGCTGTGAACAGTTTTTGTGGTACCTGTCCTTTCCTTCCATTCTTGCTTCCCCTTTCCTGAAAGACTTGAGGTGAGGATTAAGGAGAGGAGGCAAGTAGAAGTATTAGTAGGCAGGTGAGTTTCTTCTCCCTCTTTGCCTTAGTCCCACTTATCCACAGCAAGGACTCTGATGGGATGCCAATGCAAAAGCAAATCTACTGATCTTGGTGGAAGCAGGTTGCAGATGGCAAGAGAGCACTGCCACAATCCGCTCAAAAAAGAGAGAACAGAAAAACTCACGCACAAGCTGTCCCAAGAACAGCCTGAGATCACTGTGTTGCTGGTTCCCTGGCAATCGTAGCAAATTATTTTGCCTGGTATCTGTGGCAACTGACAGGCATTTTCCTCCAGCAAATAACTAGGCCAGAAGAGCCACCAACTCTCACCAGATGTATCTCTGCTCTTTTGACTCTGCCTGGACTGTGACACTGAGACTGTCATCAAGCGCAAATCCTGAGTCCTTCCTTGCCTTTGCCTGCAATGATCTTCACCATCAGAAAATGCTCTGAGCACACAAGGCCAGCTGAGTTCAAACATCAGGCAAGGCTCTCCAGAGCTCCAGAAGACACAGTGGAATAGTCATCCCTTTCATGTCATGTCCTTCCCATTATCTTCCTGTGAGCTAAGCGCCCACTACTAGGCTACCAGGAGGAGATGCTGCTAAAGACTCCTCCCCTCGAGGCCACGCCACTCTACTTCCCACTGACGGTGGAGTGTGTTCTCCACAGCAATCTCCAAACCTGGGCCTCCTGCAGGCAGAAGAGACACAGGAAATAAGCAGGATCTCCCAGCAATAAGAGCTGGATCCAGGCGCCCCAAAATGCAGAGTGGGTAAGCCTGCCACCTCTCAGTCAGATAAACACCACTCATACCTGACTGTACCACATGGTAAACAGATTTCAGTAGAGTAGTGAGGAAAAAAAAATGGGGGCAACGCCGTGGGTTAAGCACACATGGCATGAAGCACAAGGACCCGCACAGGGTTCCTGGTTCCCCACCTGCAGGAGGGTCACTTCACAAGTAGTGAAGCAGATCTGCAAGTGTCTGTCTTTCTCTCCCCCTCTCTGTCTTCCTCTCCTTTCTCAGTTTCTCTCTGTCCTATCCAACAACGACAGCAATAACAACAACAACAATAATAACAACAATGATAAGCAACAAGGGCAACAAAAGGGGGGAAAAATAGCCTCCAGAAGCAGTGGGTTTATAGTGCAGGCACCAAGCCCCAGTGATAACCTTGGAGGCGGAAAAAAAAAACATGAATCAAAGAAATAAATGAGATTGGTGGAGGCAAAGAGAGTCATGACTAGCTGTGTGTGTGTTTGTGTGTGTGTGTGTGTGTGTGTGTGTGTGTGTATGTGTGTGTGTACTACAAGCTCTTTGGAGATATATATATTTTAAACCAGAGCACTGATCAGATCTGGCTTATGGTGGTGGGGGGATTGATTATGCAATCTACCACCACCCAGATCTCAGGATATTTTAAGAGAAATGAAAAGCATCTGAGTTGCATTTAAAAAGTTCCCAAACTGTTTGTTATGATATAGTAAACATACTTTGGAAATCTGTATCCATGCACATGCAGCTCAGGTCATCTAGTTTAAACATCAAAGCTCCTGCCCACAGACAATTTCAAAAGGAGTACTATTAGTACTAAGTATTACCACTACCTCTTTGTATTTAGACACAATCATGTTAACTCTTCCTAAACCATAACAGTCACATTAGCAGAGGGGACAGCAAGTATGGGCATCTCACCATCAGCAAGAGACCAAGGGATTAATTGAGATAAGGAGCAAGAAAACTCCAGAAGCAGAGCAAAAGGAGATGATACAGGGGAAGGTGCCTGCACTTATGCAGCCCAGTGACCATGCTATCATGGCACATCAACACCTCTCATATATACTGCCCATCAGTATCCTCATGGACTGATGTCTAAAATCATTCCAACATTGGGCCAGCCTAAGTCCTTTTCTTTGTTGTCTCTGAAAACAAGTAGGATGATAATATATAAAGGAGTTAATAACCTGTATTGTCCATATTCTATTTTAAAAGATATCTTTGAACCACATTTCTCATAATCCTTTTTATTTACTAATGGTAGCTAACTAGCTCTGTAACCAGAGTATATGGGCAAGTACATCCAAATACAGACAGTTGTAGAAATAACAGTTAACCCATGTCTGCAACTTTGACAGAACTGCTGTAGCTTCCAGTGGAGGGACTGGGAATCCAGAACTCTGGTGGTGGGAATGGTGCAGAGTTGTACCCCTGTTAGCTTATAATTTTGTAAATCACTAATAAAAAAAAATAAAATGAAAAGAGGGAGAGCCACAGCATCAAACCCAGGATTGAACTGAAGTCCAACAATTTAGCTACTGCACCACCTCCTGGTCTGCCCCCCCCAAAAAAAAGACTTATTTATGAGAAAAAGAGAATGAGAATCAGAGCTTTTTATTTTTTTAATTAACTTTTTCAATTAGAGCCCTGCTCAGCTCTGACATTTGGTGACATGGTGGACTGAAACAGATTTCTGGGACCCTAGGCCATGCAAGTTTTTTGCATAAAAATTAAGCTGCCTCTCAGACTCTCAAACTCATTTCTAACCAAACATTTTGTGCATAGAAAAGCAAGCTTTCCACTTTCTAGGAGACTCACAGGCAAATGTGTTTGCAACAAGATACCCTTATCAAGTGTCAACTTCTTTTTTTCTGTGAATAGCCAGGTATATTTTGCTTGCTTGTCTCCTGGTAACTGATGCTATCTCTCAGCTCTACCTTAAATACCTTACATTTTATTTGTGGACACCAATATACTTTTGCCATAGGGTTTTCATCTTGTCAAATAGTCTTCTGTTGATTTTTTTTTCAGCCATTAAAAAAATGTGAAGCGATTCCTGGCTAGTGGGTAGCACAGGATGAGGTTGGATTTCAATGCAGGGTGTTTGCTGATCTCTGCCCTAGATTGTGATCCTGTTCCTCTGGGCCTAGATTGTGCAACCTTGGAGTCTGTGTAATCACTGATTCTTTTTCTTTCTTTCTGTAAGGTGCTAGATTTCGTCTTTGAAGAAGGCAGAGGTGCTCAGAGCTCATCCTCCTGGGAGCTCACAGAGAAGCTTAATAATGTTTGTCTTCCAGACATTGTCATGTGAAATGAGAGAATTGTATGTGGCTCTTCCTGTGGTCAGTGAAGCTCCGACATACCCATCTGGGTCAATGCTCAGTGCAGGATACATACCTCATTTCCTTTCTCCAGAAATGACACTAATCTCACAGCTGCTTATGAGAATTGACTCAGGTGTAAAAAGCCTAGAACAATACCTTGCCCAGAAAAAGAAACCAGTGGATCTCAGGGCATACCACATTCTCTTTTTGCCAAACTTAGCTTTATAGGGGCTCTAGCCATTCATTGTCCACCTTCCCAGGGAAGTCATGTTCCAGGGTCATTCTGCCACCTAAAGATCCCAGGATAAATAGAATAAATTGGGGAAGGGGATGTCCTTGCAGACCACTACAGTGGGCACCTATGTGCTCACTACCCTACCTTACACACACGTACCACCACCACCACCACCACCACTACCACCACCAAGGGTAAACTGCCTTTCGTTCCCAATTACAGCCTCCTGAGCCTTTTATTTCAAACAACAAATGACTATGTCACCTCTCTAGAGAGTCAGCTGCTGGTGCCCCCAGGGAAGGCTGATGACAGGGACTTCACAGAGTGAAGAGCCTGGCTCTGTGCTACCCTGACGGCCTTTCTTAGGCTCACTGTGCCTTGGAACTGAGGAAAGTAATCTAGCTGAGAAATCTTCTGTGTGGACTCCTTTTGATTCTGTACCACCCCCCAGACCACAGGCTCTCAGGTTTCCTTCTTCACCCAAAGCCTCCTTGGGCTAGCAAACTTCCTCTCTCAATTGCCTAGACTTAGTTCTAGTTCCCAAGTAGAAGCAAAAACAGAAACCACAAACAGAAAAGTTTCTATCTTTGGCTATACAATCTGTTAAAGGTGCAGGGAGCAGAAAGTTTCTATTTGTCTATGTTAACTTTTATGTTTCTAAATATCTACTCTGAGCGTTTCAAATGGCAAATTCATGGGTCTGGGGAGAGGGCTCACTGGCAGAATGCATGCTTCCCAGAAGTCAGGTTTAGTTTCTGGTTCCACACAAAACCAAAATAGCCAAAACAAAAAACAAAAGCAAATAGACTCATCATAAATAGGATGGTTCTTTTGTTCCTACTATTATTATTTTTTTTAATTATGAGCTCAGGTGAGGCCCCTGCAAGCCAAAGTCTGTCTGAACCTAGATGTTTTCTGGTACCTCCTCACTCTCCAAACCTGTCCACACCCATAATTGAACAACAGTTGCACGGGGATGGTATTTCCACACATCACAATGTAGCTGTGGCCAGCAATCTATATTTTCAACATGCTGTTTTTTTTTTTTTTTTATCTCCTGACCATTTTCAAGCAAATAGAAACAAAAGTCATAAACAGATAGTGGTTTCCTCCAATTCCCCCCACCCCTCTTTTCACCAAAGCTCCACTAAGCTCCATCCCTCCAACTTCTAAGCTGTAATAGCCCCATTAAAATCTTGACTTGCTCCAGCTTATTCAGTCCACATTCAGACTCACTTCATTCCCACAAAACCCATCATTTACTCAAGTTCAGACAGTTCACTCGGGCAGAATACCAACATCATCATCATTATCATCATCATCATAATAATAATAAATTAAAACAAAAATTTTTAAAGATTTTTTTTCTATTTAGAAATTTGAATTGGAACAAATTTACCTCCCAAGTAAGTCCGGTATTTGTACTTAATTGAAAAAGATCTTTGTGTTTGGTTCTCCCACTGATGAAGGTGGTCATATATTAATTAATTCATAGTTCTTTTTTTTTTTTCCTTTTTAGATGACAATCTTAAACTCTGCACTTCTTCCTCAAAAAGCCATGGAGAAGTTGCTGTTCACCTCTGCACAATCAGGGTTTGGGATCCTCACAGCTGATAGTTCCCTTCACAATACCTTCCTGTGTTGTTCAGTGTTTTTGCTACTGATGAGTGCTATTCTGTGAAGCATCATTATTTCAAGCCTGCCATGCGCTGGGTATTAATTAGAAAGGTAAGCTGGAATTGTAGCCTAGGACATAGAATCTCTCTATTTCTCTCTGTCCTATCAAATAAAATAGAAAGGAAAAAATGGTTTTGGGGAGCAGTGGATACCTCTAGCAATAACCTTGGTGTCAAAAAAAGTTGTAGGGGGGTGTCAGGCAGTAGGACACCTAGTTAAATGCTCATGGTGTGAATCTCAAGGACCAGCATAAGGATCCTGGTTCAAGCCCCCGGCTCCTCTCCTGCAGAGAGGTTGCTTCACAGGTGGTGAAGCAGGTCTGCAGATGTCTTTCTCTCCCCTCTCTGTCTTCCCTTCCTCTCTCGATTTCTCTCTGTCCTATCCAACAACAACAGCAATGGCAATAATAATAACAAGGGCAACAAATTGGGAAAAATGACCTCCAGGAGCGGTGGATTCATGGTGCAGGCATTCCACCCAAGGAATAACCCTGGAGGGAAAAAAAAAAGAGAGAGAAAGAAAGAAAGAAAGAAAGAGAAAGAAAGAAAGGAAGAAAAGCTACATGGGGTAGATAACATGATGGTTATGCAAAGAGACTCTCATGCCAGAGGCTCCCAAGTCTCAGGTTCAATCCCCTACACCAAAGGAAGGAAAAAAACAGAACAAACAAACAAACAAAAACAATAAACACTTATACAGAAATGATGAAAAGCTAAGTACAGGGTGAAACTCAAACTCATTCTAGTCTATTTCAGCAAAAACAAGAAATTTAAAGGAAATGTCTAGGATGATGGTAGGGGAAGATATCAGTTGGTGATGAGTGTGGTGCATAGACACTGATGGGGGGAAGGGGGTGATGGCAAGAAACCATGCACATATGACAACTACTGTCTTGTACAGCAATGTTTCCCCAACAAAAGTATTTAAAAATGTTCACAAACTACAGGCATAAAGACCCTCCTATCTCCTCTCCCACATATCCCCAACCACTGAGGGCAATGGTTAACTTAGGGTGGAGGCTTTACAGGGAATTAGAAAGAATGTACTTAAGGGGGTCGGGCGCTAATGCAACAGGTTAAGGCACATAGCGCAAATCGCAAGGACCAGTGTAAGGATCTCTGTTTAAACCCCCGGCTCCCCACCTGCAGGGGGGTCGCTTCACAGGCGGTGAAGCAGGTCTGCAGGTGTCTATCATTCTCTCCCCCTCTGTCTTCCCCTCCTCTCTCAATTTCTATCCAACAACATCAATGGCAACAATAACAACAAGGGCAACAAAATGGGGGAAAATGGCCTCCAGAAGCAGTAGATTCGTGATGCAGGCACACAGCCCCAGCAATAACCCCGAAGGCGCACACACACACACACACAATGTACTTAAATCAGCAGATGGCACACATGACCCCCTAGTGGATATAAAAATGTTGGAAACAACATGATAATGACTGATACTAGCTTAATAAAAGGAACATCACTTCAGGAGCGGCAAAATAGCTTGCCTGGATAGTGCACTGCTTTCCCATGTGTGCAATTCAAGTTGGACCCCACCCCACCCCACCCCCGCATTGAAGGGAACTTCCATGCTGCGGTCCCTCTCTCCCTCTCTGCCTTTCTGTCTGACTCTTTATAGATGGAAGAACTTAGTCTGGAACAGTAGAGCCACAGAGAGAAACAAATGAAACGTCGTTATAACTGCCTCAGCCCCTCTCTCCACACATAGAAATCAAGAGATCTTCTTTGTGTAAAAAGGGGCTGGTTAATAGAAAAACATAGGGTCTGGAAGTCGGGTAGTAGCACAGCAGGTTAAGCGCAAGTGGCGAAAAGCGCAAGGATCCCAGTTCGAGACCCCCCCCACACACACACACCAGCAGGGGAATCACTTCACAAGTGGTGAAGCCGGTCTGCAGGTGTCTATCTTTCTCTCCCCCTCTCTGTCTTCCCCTCCTCTCTCCATTTCTCTCTGTCCTATCCAACAACGACATCAGTAACAACAATAACTACAACAACAACAATAAAAAGGGAGGCAACAAAAGGGAAAATAAATCTTTAAAAAAAATTTAAAAAGAAAAAGAAAAACATAGGGTCTTATGAATAGAAATCTTAACGTTTATAGTGAATGAACCACAAAGCTAGAAAGTCTGAGCTCATCTTACAGAGCATATATAATCAGCCAGGCATTTGAACTCGCGCACTGTCAACTTCCAGACTCGGACAGCTTTAAGGATTGAAGCTAGATGCTCTTCAACGCTCCTTCTAGCTCTAAACGCCATGATTGTTCTAGATTCTGTACAGAATAAAGAGGAGGCAGGCCGGGGTGGGGGTGGGTGCACCTGGTTGAGCACGTATATCACAATGTGCAAGGACCAGTATTTGAGTGTCTGGTCCCCATCTGCAGGAGGAAAGCTTTGTGAGTGGTGAAGCACTGTTGTAGGTGTCTCTCAATCTCTTTCCCTCTCTATCACCCCTTCCCTCTCAATATCTGGCTGTTTCTTTTTTTTTTTTTTTTTTCCCTCCAGGGTTATTGCTGGGCTCGGTGCCTGCACCATGAATCCACCGCTCCTGGAGGTCATTTTTTCCCCCTTTTGTTGCCCTTGTTGTTGTAGCCTCGTTGTGGTTATTATTATTGCCATTGTTGATGTTGTTCGCTGTTGGATAGGACAGAGAGAAACAGAGAGAGGAGGGGAAGACAGAGAAGGGGAGAGAAAGACAGACACCTGCAGACCTGCTTCACCGCCTGTGAAGCGACTCCCCTGCAGGTGGGGAGCCGGGGGCTCTAACCCGGATCCTTACGCCGGTCCTTGCGCTTTGCCCACATGCGCTTAACCCACTGCGCCACCGCCCGACCTCCAATCTGGCTGTTTCTATCCAATAAATAAATAAAGATAATAATTGTTTTTTTAAAAAACCCAAAGCTTAAAAAAAAAAAAGAGGAGGCTGTTTTTTTGCAGGGAAACTGCACTGGGAGCTTTGATGAGATTGAAGAAGTACAGAGAATGCTTGAATGTGAAAAGGTAATGCCTGGAAAGAAAGAAAGAAAGAAAGAAAGAAAGAAAGAAAGAAAGAAAGAAAGAAAGAAAGAAAGAAAGAAAGAAAGAAAGAAAGAAAGAGGAAGGAAGGAAGGAAGGAAGAAAGGAAGAAAGAAAGAAAGAAAGAAAGAGGAAGGAAGGAAGGAAGGAAGAAAGAAAGAAAGAAAGAAAGAAAGAAAGAGGAAGGAAGGAAGGAAGGAAGGAAGAAAGAAAGAAAGAAAGAAAGAAAGAAAGAAAGAGGAAGGAAGGAAGGAAGGAAGGAAGAAAGGAAGAAAGAAAGAAAGAAAGAGGAAGGAAGGAAGGAAGGAAGGAAGAAAGAAAGAAAGAAAGAAAGAAAGAAAGAAAGAAAGAAAGAGGAAGGAAGGAAGGAAGGAAGGAAGAAAGGAAGAAAGAAAGAAAGAAAGAAAGAGGAAGGAAGGAAGGAAGGAAGGAAGAAAGGAAGAAAGAAAGAAAGAAAGAAAGAAAGAGGAAGGAAGGAAGGAAGGAAGGAAGGAAGGAAGAAAGAAAGAAAGAAAGAAAGAAAGAAAGAAAGAAAGAAAGAAAGAAAGAAAGAAAGAGGGCTGGAGGTAGAATGGAAGCAGGTAGCTCAGACTTAGGTGAAACTGGCCAGGCATATGGAGAGAGGCCTGGGGTGTGACATGGGAGAGCATCTGGAGTACTGGGGGGCAAGAGAAACCTCCCTCTGTAACTCCAAGGAACTGAAATCAGAAGTCCTCCACCTCAACTAAGACAGTAACAAAAGAATTGTACCAGAATTGGTGGTAAGGGAAGGACTCGCTGAAGAGACAATATCTAGAAGAGGAACTAACACTAGTAGAACCGCAGAGCTTCTTCAGCTTACATAGTTTAACACACGGGGTCTGGGTGGTGGTGCACCTGGTTGAGCGCACATGTCACAGTGCTCAAGGACCCAGGTTCGAGCCCCCACCTGCAGGGGGAATGATTCACGGGTGGTGAAGCAGGGCTGCAGGTGTCTCTCTTTGTCTCTCTTGCTCTCTATCACTCTCTTCCCTCTTGATTTCTGGCTGTCTCTATCAAATAAAGATAATATAAAAATTTTTTTAAATGAATTTTTTAAATGTCTAATTTTTTTTTTAAAGTCATAGTTAAGCTCACCATTTTAACTTTTTTTTTTTCTTTTTTGCTAGAAAACTGCTTAGCCTTTGGGTCCATGATTGCTCAACAATTTGTTTGGCTTTGTATGTTAACTCTCTTTTCAGTCACCAGGTTCCAGGTGTCATCAGGATGCCGGCCAGACTTCCCTGGATTGAAGACACCACCAATGTGTCCTGGAGCTCAGCTTCCCCAGAGACCCATCCTACTAGGGAAAGAGAGAGGCAGACTGGGAGTATGGACCGACCAGTCAACGCCCATGTTCAGCGAGGAAGCAATTACAGAAGCCAGACCTTCTACCTTCTGCAACCCTCAATGACCCTGGGTCCATGCTCCCAGAGGGATAGAGAATGGGAAAGCTATCGGGGGAGGGGGTGGGATATGGAGATTGGGCGGTGGGAATTGTGTGTTGTACCCCTCCTACCCTATGGTTTTGTTAATTAATCCTTTCTTAAATAAAAAATAAAAAATAAAAAAAAGAAAACTGCTTAGCTCTGGCTTACGACAGTAAAAGCGATTGAACCTCAAATATGAGTCTCTTTGCACAACTGTTATGCTATCTACCCTGCCCTAGTTCACCAGTTTATTCTTGAATCACCAGTTAAGTTCTCACCCTTTGAACAGAGCTGAAGAGAAAGATTATGGGGCCTGTATATCATGAATGGACAGAGTTCAGAAGCAAAAAATCTGACCAAGCAGTTTCTATCCATCCATTCTCTGAAGACACCTCACAAAAAAATCATAAAATGAATCTATATTTTGAAGACTGTCTCTTCAATAAATGGTGGGGGGGGGGCATGACAGACACATACCAGAGAATGAAAGAGGCCTACTATCTGACATTGCACAAATATTAACTCAAAGTGAATTAGGACTTGATTGTGAGATCTGAATCCATGAAACTGCCAGAGAACTGGTGAGGCAGACCATGTGGGAGGACTCCTACACTGGGGGGAAGCTTTACTGCTGTGGTATCCCCCATCCTTCTGATTGAAAAAATGGGCCTGGGGCAGTGAAGCCCCATAAACTACTTAAGTGGAGGTGGGGGGGGACTAGAAAAAAAAATCACAGGTGGTAAATTCCTTTTTTATTATTAAAATATTTTGTTTATTTATTATTGGATAAAGACAGAGAGGATTTGACAGGTGAGCGGGAGATAGGGAGGAGAGAGACAGATGCCTACAAGCCTGCTTCACCACTCATGAAGCTTTCCCTCTGCAAGTGGGGGTCAGGGGATTGAACCTGGGTACTTGAGTACTTTAATGTGAGCACCTAAGCCGGTGCACCACTGCCTGGCCCCAGTAAATTCCTTAATATTAACCTTTGGCAATGATCTTTTGTATCTGACACCAAAAAACACAAACAACAAAAGCAAACGTAAATAAAGAATCAGCATCAAAGAAAAAAAGCACCTTCATAAAAAAAAAAAAAAAAAAAAACACCAATGATCTGATTTCCCCCCCCCCCCAGGGTTATCGCCAGGGTTCAGTGTCTGCACTCAGAATCCACTGCTCCTGGAGGCCATCTTTTTTCCGTTATTGTTGTATTTGTTGCTGTTATTGTTGTTGTTGGATAGGACAGAGAAACCAAGAGAAGAGGGAAAGACAGAGAGTGGGAGAGAAAGACAGACATCTGTAGACCTGCTTCACCACGTGTGAAGCGACCTCCTGCAGGTGGGGAGCCGGGGGCTTAAACTGGGATCCTTGTACCAGTCCTTAGGCTTCACACTACATGTGCTTTACCCGACACACTACCATCCGGCCCCCACAAGCTGATTTTTTAAAATGGGCAAAGGGGGGTGTGGGGAGAGATAGTAAATGGTTATACAAAAAGACTTTCATACCTAAGTGACAGGCTCAATCCCCTTTCCCAGATCTGGGGTCTACATCAAATGACCTCTTCATTAAAAAAAAATGTATTAATGGGATCGGGTGGTGGCTCACTTGGTTGAGCACACATGTTACTGTGCCAAGGACCCAGGTTCAAGCCCCCAGTTCTCACCTGCAAGAGGACAGCTTCACCAGCGGTGAAGCAGAGCTGCAGATGTCTCTCTGTCTCTGTCCCTCTCTATCACCTGCTTCCTCTTGATTTCTGGCTGTCCCTATGCAATAAATAAATTTTTTAATTTAAAAAGTATTAATGAGAAAGAGAGATTAATGAGAGAATCAGCATCATTCTAGCACATGCAATGCAACTCAGAACCTCATGTTAGCAAGTTAAATGCTCTAACTGCCTCAGCTCTCTTGCTGGCATCTTCCCTGTTTGTGTAGAAGGTGTAACTATTAAAAAAAAATCACTACTGTGAGACTGCCATACATCAGAAAAAGTAGCAGCAACAAATGCTGGAGAGGTTGTGGGGGTAAAGGAACCTCCTGCACTGCTGATGGGAATGTAAATTGGTCCAAACCCTGTGGAAAGCAGTCTGGAGAATTCTCCCAAGGTTAGAAGTGAACCTACCCCATTACCTTGCAATTCCTTTCCTGGGGATATATCCTAAGGAACCAAACATATCCATCTGAAAAGATCTGTGTATATCTATATTCATAGCAGCACAATTTGTAATAGCCAAAGCCTGGAAACAACCCAGGTGTCCAACAGATGAGTGGCTCAGTAAGTTGTGGTATGCAATGGAATACTACTCAGCTATTAAAAATGATAAATTCACGTCCACCTCACCTTGGATGAAGCTTAAAGGAATCATGTTAAGTGAGATAAGTCAGGAAGAGAAGGATGAATATGGGAGGATCTTACTCATAGACAGAAGTTGAAAAAAAAAGAACAGAAGGGAAAACACAAAGCAGAAGTTGGACTGGAGTTGGTGTATTGCACCAAAGTAAGACACTGGGGTGGGGGTAGGGAGAGTTCAGGGCCTGGAACATGATGGCAGAGAAGGACCTAGAGGGGGCTGGATTGTTATGTGGAAAACTGAGAAATGCTACACATGTACAAACTACTGTGTTTTACTGTTGACTGTAAACCATTAATCAAAAAAATAATAACTATTGGTACCCTCAAAAAAAATAATAACTGTTGGTACCTACTTTCTTTACTACTTTTTCTTTACTCAGTTAACTTTGCCTTCAGATCATTCTTTGTCCTAACAGGTAAATGCAGGTAACCTGTGCTGAAGTAGTTATAAGAATAGATGTGATGAGGGAGTCGGGTGGTAGTCCAGTGGGTTAAACACACGTGGCACAAAGCATACAGACCAGAGTAAGGATCCTGGTTTGAGCCCCAGGCTCTCCACCTTATGAGGAGTCGCTTCACAGGCGGTGAAGCAGGTCTGCAGGTGTCTATCTTTCTCTCCTCCTCTCTGTCTTCCCCTCTCTCTCCATTTCTCTCTGTCCTATCCAACAACGACGACATCAATAACAACAATAATAACTACAACAATAAAACAACAAGGGCAACAAGAGAATGAATAAATATTAAAAATACTTTTAAAAAAAGAATAGATGTGATGAACTGGAAAATGTAATGAGGACTAAAACAAACAAACAAACAAACAAACAGGGTGGTGGGAGGGAAACAATTGTTGTACTTGCTGCCATGGGTGCAGATTGCCCACTTCCAACACTTGCCAAAGTTACCCTAACTCTTAGCAGGGTCATTTTCTTCGCCAGATGATAGTTAACAACAAGTGGTCTTATGGAAGTCCAACTCTGCTCTTTAATGCAAGGTCTCTGTAGCGAGTAGCTCCGCCATCCTGTCTAGTGCATGTGCTGTCCCTGGTAAGCTCACAGACAGTGACCTGGGGTTGAAACATCTGGCTTAATCTGACACAGCCCAGAGTGAACTTGGCATTGAGATACATCCAAGATGAGAATGAGACAGAGTACAAACAAGGTTTGAACTCCTGCCTGCTACCTGCCTGTGAGTCAAGACAAAGAATCCTCTGACTACCAAGTTCCCTTTAAGCTTGAGGGCTTGCCTGTGAGAAGTCAGTACAGAAGCCCTCCTGGTGACTTGTATGCATCCTCCTGATTGGCAGCCGTGAGCCATAACCTCCACCCAGAATGTGCCTGACAAAATGCTTAGGCAATATTTCAAGCCGACCTAGAACCAGGGCATCACTCACCACCCCCAACAAAGGATTCTGCTGGCCATGTACCCTATCCACAGCCAGGTATGCACTCAAAGTGGGGAGCCCTATCTGAGCACACATGCTGTCTGTTGTTCAGCTGCCATGAGCTGGTTCCCCTGTGTCTATGTGAAGGTCCCTAATAGAAAAACCTTGTCTGGAAATTAACTGGCCTCTTGACAGCATGAGAGCCCAAGAACCTGAGGATAGTGAGAGGAAGGCATTTGGGAAAAATGAAAACAGAGAGAATGGGCCCATTGCTGATAGCCTGGTGGAAGAAAGGACCTTAGTAAATGCTTGGAAAGATGGGATATGCTGGAAGATACTGAAGTGGACCTTCCAGGATATGGCAAAGTGAAGTAGGCTAGGTATAAGTCAGGGTGATAGCATAGAGGGCTAGGTAAGATTTTCATGCCTGCGTCTCTGAAGTCCCAAATTCAATTCCCGGTCTGACCAAAGGCCAGAGCTGAGCAGTGCTCTGGCGAAAAAGAATCAGAAAAATAAAAATTAGGGGGACCAGGTGGTGGTGCACCTGGTTAAATGCACACATTACAGTGCACAAGGACCCTGGTTCAAGCCCCTGGTCCCCACTTGCGGGGGGGGGGGGAGGGGGAGCTTCACGAGTGGTGAAGCAGGGCTGAAGGTTTCTCTCAGTTTCTCTCCTTCTCTATCTCCTCCTTGACTCTCAATTTCTCTCTGTATCCAATAATAAATAATCATAAAAAATAAAATTCTAGGATGTGTGAGTCTGTGTAAGCAGTAGTGTGTAGCTTATGTTCCAGTGTGTGTGATGGTGACATGAGAATGTGAATGTGGGAGTGTATGTACGTGTGTCCTAAGAGTGCATGATGTGTGGCATGTGAGTGTGTGAATGAGTGGCTATTAGTACACGTGAGTGGGGGTGAATGTGTGTATAAGTGTGTGTGGATGAGTGTGTGTATGGTGGAAGGTGTGAAGCTTTGCTGCTTACTGGGTAACAGAGCAAGTTAAGTGTTATTTCCTTCTGCCTTTAGGGAAGCATCAGTACTGTGGTGTTTCCTCACCTGCCACCCTCACCCCCACCTCCATCCCCATCTCTCTCTCTCTCTGAAAAAGTCAGCGCATAGTATTGAAGCCCTACAACAATGCCAAGAAGTTATTTCCCATTTGATTCAATTCAGTATATATTCATTCTCCTTCCAATGGCTGCTGCTATGTTGAACTGCCAAAAACTTCAAAAGCTCCCAAAGAGATTATGGTCAGGTCAGATCATATGATATTGACAAACACAATTATAGTGCAGAGACTAGAGTGACAAAAAGATGTAGGATCTGGAAAGTGTACATTGAGAAAAACAAGATCAAGAAAGCTTCTTAATGAGCAGTCAGCTATTGGCTGCAGTCCATTAGGCCATTATATAAATGGGAGAGATGAGGAGAATGGCAGGGACCCAGGGCATGCCTTGTAGGAAGGCAGTGGTGGCACTGAGGGTGAGGTGGTAGCCCACAGGATCATGCTGTATCCACCATGCCATCTGAGCCATTTACACCAAATAACTCTCTGAGCTTTGGGACCAAGAAGCTATTTTTAGGGCTTTGCCTAAAGAGAAAAAATATGTCATCTGTGAGGATGGTTTGGAGAGGGAGAGAGAGGGCAAAGAGACCTGAGGCCTGATGGCAGGAAGTGGAGGGTGATTTCCTATAAACTGTCAGACAGAAACGGGAATGTGCTGGTTGCAGATGGAACAGGAGACCAATGGTGTCATCACTGGTTTTGATGAAGTGGATTTATTGGGAGAGCAGGGAGGCAGGGGTGAGAACAGAATGGGGGTGCTTCTGGTGAGGCCTTCAGGAAAAACCCAGGAACAGGGAGAAGAGGGGGCTAGAACTGGGGGGGGGGGGGCGCACACTTTGCAGACTGAACCATTAGCATAGAAGCAAGCTGAGCTGCAGAAGTAAATGAGGTCATCAAGGGTGATAGAACAGTAAGAGCCAGAAAGTGAACAGAGCAAAGATCTGAGGTAGATATTTACCAAATAAACTTAAAATGTCCCTAAGTCTACATTTTATTGAGAACAGTGACTCTAAAACTGACTATTATTGAAGCCTTGACTCAATAGTGGATAACAAGAACAGAAGAGAACCATCTATTGGAATACAAGTTTCTCACAGAGGCATTATAAAACAACGCCCTTTTACACACTTGGCCACATGACAAGCCTTTCATCGTGCTGTAGTCACAGGTCCAAGTCAACCGTGGTTCTGTGACTATCACAGCTCTGTGACAAACACTGTTCAGCACAGTGGCCTTGTCTTTGTTAACTAACTCACCCCAGTACATTACCCCATGGGCTGCTAAGTGAGTCAACTTTAGAGTAAAACACTCTGTATAGCTAGTAGTGAGGGAACATAGACATATGAACGGAATCTGTGTTCTGATTTTGCCAGTGACTAGTCAGTCCTACTGAGAAATTCCTGGGAAAAGCCCCCACAGTTTGGTCAACTTTCCCCTCGCTCTTACTGTAGATCATCTCTCCTCCAACCAGCACATGTAGAGAAGTTGACTGGCATAAGGCCCTGGGTTTGACCCTCAGCACTCCACAAGCAGGAGAGGAGCAGTGTTCTGGCCTCCTTTTCTTTCTTGCCCTCACTTATAACATAAATAAATCTTGAGGGAGGGGCCATGTTAACATACACAATATGGGGGGTGGGTGGGCAGTGGTGAACCCAGTTAAGTGTACGTATCACTCTGCACAAGGATATGGGTTTGAGCCCCCGCTCCCCACCTGTAGGGGGAATGCTTCCTGAGCGGTGAAGCAGGTCTGCAGGTGTCAATCTTTCTCTCCTCTTCTCTATCTCCCTCCCCTGTCAATTTCTTTCTTTCCTGCCAAATAAAAATCAAAAGAAGGGAGTCAGGCGGTAGCGCAGTGGGTTAAGCGCATGTGGCATGAAGTGCAAGGACTGGCGAAAGGATCCTGGTTCGAGCCCTCAGCTGCCCACCTACAGGGGAAACAGGTCTGCAGGTGTCTGTCTTTCTCTCCCCCTCTCTGTTTTCCCCTCCTCTCTCCGTTTCTCTCTGTCCTATCTAACAATAACAACATCAATAACAACTACAACAACAATGAAAAACAACAAGGGCAACAAAAGGGAAACTAAACTAAAAAAAAAAAAAATCAAAAGAAAAGAAAAGAAAAAAAAATGGCTGCCAGGAGCAGTGGATTCGTAGTGCAGGCACTGAACCCCTGTAATAACACTGGTGGTAAAAAAAAAAATGAAAGAAAGAAAGAAGATACACACTGTGCCAGTGAAGCTAATGACCTTGGAAGCAGGCACCACAGGACAGACAGGGGCCTCATTCCTACCTCAGGCTCACTCTGGATCCCAGATTCACTGGGGGGGGGGGGGGGAGAGATACAGAGTGCTCAACCAAGTAGCCACAGCCATTTAAACTTGTATGCAGACTACAAATGAACTCAGGTGCAATGTGGTATATGTGCATGTGTTTCTGTATGTGTAAGTGTGTAATGTGTTGATGCTGTGTGTGGTGTTTCTGTATGGTGTGTTTGCACCTGTGCCTCTGTATGTGCATGAGCATAATGTGTGTATGTGTGTGGTGTGGGTGGCCTCTGAGTGAGTGGCTACGGTGTGTGTCTGTGCATGGGTGTGTCTATGAGTGGGTATCTGTTACACAGTCAAGTTGTGCAAGTTAAATGAATCCACCACCTGAACGATGTTCATGTGAGGGGTTGCAGTGAGTTTAGTTACTTTAATAGTATTTATTTATTTAAACTTTTTTTGTTGAAAGATGTATTTATTTGTGAGAAAGACAGGAGGAGGGAGAGAGAAAGAATCAGACATCATTCTGGTACATGTGCTACCAGGGATTGAACTCAAGACCTCATGCTTGAGAGTCTGCTGCTTTATCTACTTCGTCACCTCCCAGACCACTTATTTAAAAAAAAAATTATTTATTTATTCATGAAGATAGAAGGAGAGAGAGAGAGAGAGAGAGAGTCAAACATCACTCCGGTACATATGCTGCCAGGGATTGAACTCAGGACCTCATGCCTGAGAATCCAGTGCTTTAACCACTGCACCACCTCCCACTTTTTATTTTTAATGAGAGAAATACACAAAGATATACACACAGAGAGAAAGATGAGAGCACTGCTTAACTATGGCTTATAGTGCTGCGGGTTGAACCTGGGACGTCAGAGCCTCAGTCATAAAAGTTTGGGTTTTTGTTGTTGTTTGTTTTTTGGCATAGTCATCATGCTGTCTCCCCAGCCCAGCAGTGGGTTTAAGAGAAACAAAAGCAAGCAAAGTGGGACTGCCCTGGCGCATAGCACAGAGTCCATCCAACACAGCATCACAAGGCTGATAGAGTGCCGTGAACACAGAGCCAGTGCATTGGGGGAACCAGGGAGAGTGTTTGGAGACTGTAACTCCAGCTAAGACTTAAAGCAATGCTCACACTGTCAGGAGGGCTTGGGGAGCACCCCTGCAAGTCCCCCAGAGGCAGGGCATGAGGAAGCTACATGGTAGCTTGTAGACTGGGATGACTGGTGGGGCCGCAGAGGCGTGAACTGTAATGAATTCTTGTGCCCACTGAAGGGGGTTCCACTGCAGATAGAGGAATCTACGGAAGCTTCTAGAAGAAGCTTCCATGACCAAGCACCAATGCTTATTTACAGAGGTCCCCCCAGAATTGGCAATGGGACACTTGTCAGAGCTTATAATCTCTCCTCTCCTTATCTGTCTCACTTCTGGGATATACTTGACAAGCAGGCCCCATTATGCCCAGTCACTCCTTTATTCATTCCAGCACCCCAGACAAGCATCCAGGTGCCCAGAAACCTTTACCAAATCAACTGCTATTGTATAGAAGAAGGATATAATAATAATAACAATCACATCACAGAGGGGAGCTTTGGGGCTGTGGTATCTTTCCTTCTCACTCTTTCTATTTGAAAAAGTCAGCCTGGCCCACTAGGGAAAGATAGAAATAGACTGGGGGTTATGGATCAACCTGCCAACACCCATGTCCATTGGAGGAGCAATTACAGAAACCAGAACTTCCACCTGTGCCCCATAAAGAATTTTGGTCCAGACTCTCATGCCTGAGGCTCCAAAGTCCCAGGTTCAATCCCCCGCACAACCATAAGCCAGAGCTGAACAGTGCTCTGGTTTAAAAAAAAAAAAATTCGGTCCATATTCCCAGAGGGGAGAAATGTTAGGGGAAGACAGATGACCAGAGAGCTCTGAATTTAAATTCCATCAGGACCCAGAGAGAGAAGATGGGAAAAAGAAGAATGTGGAGGAGTAGGAAGAAGAGGAGGAAGAGAAGGACACTCAGAAGTAGTAGGTATGACTTAGAAAGGAAGAGAAGGCAGGGCCATAGGAAAAAAAAAAAGAGCAAATATATATAAATACAGATAGTTATAGAAATAATAGTCAACCCCCTACTAGGGAAAGAGAGAGGCAGACTGGGAGTATGGATCGACCAGTCAACGCCCATGTTCATCGGGGAAGCAATTACAGAAGCCAGACCTTATACCTTCTGCAACCCACAACGACCCTGGGTCCATGCTCCCAGGGGGATAGAGAATGGGAAAGCTAGTGGGGAGGGGATGGGATATGGAGATTGGGTGGCAGGAATTGTGTGGAGTTGTACCCCCCATCCTATGATTTTGTTAATGTCTCCTTTCTTAAATAAATAAATAAATACATACATAAATACATAAATACATAAAAGAAATAATAGTCAACCCATGTCCGTGACCTTGGGAGAATGACTGCAGTTTCCAATGGAGCGAATGGGGACACTGAACTCTGGTGGTGGGTGGAATTATACCCCAGTTATTTTATAATTTTGTAAATCAATATTAAATCACTAGTGGAAAAAAAAGTCAGCCTGGAGAAATGAAGCCCTGAAAATGACAAGAATAAATAAAATAAAATACAATGGGGCTGGGCGGTAGCACAGTGGGTTAAGCGCACATGGCAGGAAGCACAGGGGCAAAAGGATCCTGGTTTGAGTCCCCAGCTCCCCACCTGCAGTTGGGTTGCTTCACAAGCTGTGAAGCAGATCTGCAGGTGTCTATCTTTCTCTCCCCTCTCTCTATTTACCCCTTCTCTCTCAATTTCTTTCTGTCTTCTCCAACAACAGCAATAGCAACAATAACAATAATAATAACAAGGGCAACAAAAATGGGAAAAATTGGCTTCCAGGAGCAGTGGATTCATGGTGTAGGCACTGATCTGCAGCAATGATCCTGGAGGGAAAAAATAATAATAATAAAATAAAATAGAACAAAACCAACATCCATATGGAAGACCTGCCTGAATGAAATCAACTCAGAGAGACAACAGAGGTAGGGAGGTACTTCGTCCCAGTTTGCTTGGGCCTTTTATAGTTTCTGCAGAGAAAGTCCCCTATCTGGGACCCACTTAGAACTCGGCAAAGATGGTCTACCAGGAGGCCTTCTTAAACATACAACCCAGAATCATTCAGAGTCCCTTATGTAATATGCTAAGTTCCATTACCTATTTAAGCAACTCAAAGAGCTATCATTTAAAGGTAGCTTTACAGTTATCAAGAAGAAACTGCACATGCAAACAAAAATCCAAAGCTATAAAAGCAAAATAAACTGAAGTAGGAAGTAAACTATTTTTAGAATTAAAAAATAAGGAAATATGACCGGGTGGTCACTTCCGAGACTAAGATCATATTTGACAAAAGGCCTCTGGGGGGGAAAAGTGGACACAAAAAATGTAAAAGGGAAACAAGACAAGTGAAAACAGTCTTATGGAAGAAAACCAGTATGACATGGGAAGAGGTCAGAGTAATGAATGCAGGAACAAAAGTCAAAAACATAAAACTTAAGCAGGGAGCTAAGGGAAAGCCAAAGTGAATGGGGGTTTTGCTTTTCGTTCCAGTCACCCCAGGCCTGGAGTGTGTGTGTGTGTGTGTGTGTGTGTGTGTGTGTGTGTGTGTGTGTGTGTGTGTGTGGGGGGAACAGCCTAGGGGGAGGTGGTAGTGGTGGTTACATAGCTCACTAGGATAGTGGACTGTCCAGGTTTAAGCCCAAATCCCTCTACATTGAAGGAAGCTTTGGTGCTATGGTCTCTTTCTCTCTCTCTTGCCTGTGTCTCTCTAACAAACAAACAAACAAACAAAACAAAACAAAACACAGCCTGAGCATGGGCTGCCATCACCTCTGCAGGAAACAGGATCTCACATGCCTTAAAACTAAAATCCAGATGGCCCTATACTCAGCTCTTGAGACAAATAAGCAGAAGAGAATCCTACAGGAATAACCAGAAAAGCCAGGAGAAAAAAAACAAAAACAAAAAACCAGCTTCTCTCAAGGTGACCTGTAGCATGGATTATAAAGATCTGAAAGAGGACAAAGTCTGCCTATGCAGCGGGGTTTAGGGTGTATGGGTGGGTTCTGAGTTGTGATCAAAGCAGTCTCTGCTCCTGGGGCTTTCTTTCAGGAAGATGGTCAGGTGAGACAGAAAACTTGTCTTTCTACCTCCACCTCTGAAGGAGAAGCTGGATGTCTTGAGTATGTTTTTTATTCCAGCATTATTCCTAGTTCTCACCCAGATGGAGAGAAACTAAACATCGGAAACCAGAGAAGCTGGGAAATTGGCTCAGTTGGTAGAGGGTGTGGCGTGTAAGTGTGGGGCCTGGAGTTAGTTCCCAGTGTTGTCTGTGACAGAATGGAGTAGTGCAATCCTCTCAGAGGGAAGTCATTTTCTCAATAAACAACCCGAAAAAAGAAAGCAAGGTGAAGTAGGTGATTGGGGCTACCTCTAGAACAGCCTTTCTTTGGAGTCTCGCCATTCTTGCTTTGTTTTCTGACATCATTTACTTCTCTGTCCCAGCCACTGTCTTGATTTGGTTACTTTTGTGGGTATTTGAAGGAACTTGAACAGTGAAGTTCTTTCTAACACAAGTATGGGCTTATCTATTTTGACTTTGTCAAGTCATTTTTTATTTGTGACTTACAGTGGTTTAAAAGATTGTAGGATTACAAGGCAAACATAGTTTTTACAGCAGCCACCACCAAAATTCTGTAAAACAAGCATTTACACTTGTGTTGTTTAAGGGAAGGAGACTTGGAAAGGAACAGCACTATTTATACCATTTACTAGAAACAGTTCCCCCGAAGATGCAACACTGAAAATAGAGTACTGAGATGGTCTGAGTCATCTGGGAGCAAAGACCTGCATTTTGTACACTAAGTCCTGACTCAGACCATGTGCCATGAAACCCTGGCCTATGACTTCAGGGTCTGTATATTTCCCACAGAAAGGTGCAGGTACTTCTGTGGTTATAGCAGGATGTCTTCTGCAGGCCAGGGGGCGCCTCCCTGGGTCTCAACAGCTAGCTGCAGAGAGACCTGAGATTCCCAGAGGAGAGCAATGTCTATAGAGCACAGCTGCTTCGAGGCAGGTCAGCATACACACTGCACACCCAAGCTAGGCTTCATCTGTTAGTCTGCCAGGAAGCAAGCAGCGCAGGAAAGAAGAGAAGGCTCAGAAAGAAGAAAGTGGAACACAGGGACCGGCGTAAGGATCCTGGTTCGAGCCCCCAGCTCCCCACCTGCAGGGGAGTCGCTTCACAGGCGGTGAAGCAAGTCTGCAGGTGTCTGTCTTCCCCTCCTCTCTCCATTTCTCTCTGTCCTATCCAACAACAAAGCAACATCAACAATGGCAATAATAACCGCAACGAGGCTGCAACAACTAGGGCAACAAAAAGGGGGAAAAATGGCCTCCAGGAGCGGTGGATTCATGGTGCAGGCACCGAGCCCAGCAATAACCCTGGAGGAAAAAAAAAAAAAAGAAGAAAGTGGAAGTCAGTTTTTGCCCTTCGATTCTCATTACTTAAAAAAAAAACAACAAAAAAAAAACTTTATTTTATTTGATAGGCCAGCAAGATATTTTAGAGGGAAGGGGGATAGAGATGCAAGGGGAGAGAGAGAGAGAGAGAGAGAGAGACCCGCAGCATAGCTTCTCCCTTCGTGACACTTACCCCATGCAAGTGGGGACTGGGGGTGTGAACCCAGGTCCTTATGCACTGTAATGTAGACACTTAGTTTAGTCAAGTGCGCCACTACCGGGCCCTGCATTACTTTTTTTTTTTAAGTTTTATTATTTTAAAAATAATTATATTATTTATTTTGGATAGAGACAAAGAGAAATTGAGAGAAGGAAGGGGTGATAGGGAGGGAGACAGAGAGATACCTGTAGCACCGCTTCACCACTTGTGAAAACTTCCCCCCCTGAAGGGGGGCTTGAACCTGGGTCCTTGCACATGGTAACATGAGCACTCTACTAGGTATGTCACTGCCAGACCCTATTACTTTTTTTAAAATCTTTATTTGTTTATGGATAGAGACAGCCAGAAATCAAGATGGAAGAGGAGACAGAGACACCTACAGCACTGCTTCACCACTCCGAAAGTTTCCCTCTACAGGTGGGGACCAAGTGCTCGAACCTGGGTCTTTGAGCACCATCTGGCCCCTCTCTATTATTTATTTTAAATAGTAATTTTCTTATACAGATTGTCACTGATAACATGTACTTTCTGCCAAAGTAAACCCAAACATTTAGCAAAATCCAAGCCCTTGTTTCTCTTATTTTAAAATGCAACAATTCAGGTCTTTCAAGTTACAAAATACTTTCCTCTTTGTATGAGTTCTAAGAAAACATGTTGCTAGAACCCAGCTTTTACAAACCATAGAACAACTGTGCAAATATAAATGCAGTAAAGGTTTAACTATAAAGGTCAGCCTTAAAATAGAAACAAGCTGTCTCTTACGTCTTTGTGAAAACTATGGTGGGGTGGCCATTGTTGGGAGAATGGGGGCACAGAACTTTAGTGGTGGGTGCGGTGTGCAACTATATCCTGTAATCTTATAATCTTTTAAACCAATATAAGTCACAAGTTTAAAAAAATGACTTGGGGGGAAAGAAATCAGCCTCTAAGTACTTAATGCTCCCAAAATATCCACCAGCGATGCAAACGGCAGATGAAAGGCTAAGACAGTGGTATGAGGAGAAGGGACAGAGGAGGAGGGAAAGCAGAGGATGAAGGCAGACTTGCTCCCACTGGGATTTGGGGAGCAGAGGATTTTCCAGAAAACAGTAATGTGTTTGTGGCCCTGCAGCCTGAAAGCACCACCGACCAGTGCTTCCAACTTGGCAGCTCCCCAGCAACAGAACAATGATTGCTTTTCTCTGGTGATAATAATGCTGTCGAGTTCATCAGAAATCCATTTTGTACTTTGTCGAGTTCATCAGAAATCCATTTTGTACTTCTAATTGAGTCCAAAGTGAGCCATTTCTTCCAGAAGAAATCCTAGCATGCTTCATATCACTTTTTTTTTTAAAAAAATAATAACAGATTCGGTACATTAGTAAAGGGAGAGTTGTTTTGATAAGAATGGAAGAAGGTGCTCCTTGAATCTCATTATTCTCTGAAAAACAACAACAACAACAACAACAACAACCAGGAATCAGGGAAGTGATTCCATGGTAGAGAACCTGCCTTATTTACCTGAGGCTCTGGGTTTGATCCCTAGCACCAAGTGAGACTAATAGACAAAATAGCAGGAACTTCATGGACAAACTATATATATATTCCCTTTTGTTGCCCTTGTTGATTTATTGTTGTAGTTATTATTATTGCCATCATTGTTGGATAGGACAGAGAGAAATGGAGAGGGGAGGGGAAGACAGAGAGGGGGAAAGAAAGATAGACACCTGCAGACCAGCTTCATCACTTGTGAAGTGACTATCCAGCAGGTGGAGAGCTGGGGGCCCCAACCAGAATCCTTACACTGGTCCTTGCACTTTGCACCACCTGCTCTTCACCCGCTGTGCTACAGCTCGACTCCCATGGACAATTTTTTTAAATTTCTCTTTCTTTCTTGGACTTGGAGATGGCTCAGTGATAGAGTGCTTTGCTGAAGATGTGTGAGGTTTTGGATTTCATCACTGGCCCTGCGTTATAACAAAACCTACACATATGACATGGTGTGTAGATGAATCCACATATTAGAGTTTTTCTTCCTTTCTTCCTTCTTTTCTGTGAGTGTGTGCTTCCAGGGTTATCACTGGGGCTTCATGCCAGCATTATGAATCCTGGCGGCCATTTTTTTTTTCCTAATTTTATTTGATAGGACAGAGAGAAATTGGGAGAGGAGGGGGCAATAGAAAGGGAGAGAAGGGAGTCAGGCGGTAGCGCAGTGGGTTAAGCGGAGGTGGTACAAGCGCAAGGACTGGTATAAGGATCCGGGTTCGAGCCCCCAGCTCCCCACCTAGGGGAATCGCTTCACAGGCAGTGAAGCAGGTCTACAGGTGTCTATATTCCCCACCACCTGCATGGGAGTCGCTTCACAAGCTGTGAAGTAGGTCTGCAGGCGTCTTTCCCTCCTCCCCTCTATCTTCCCCTTCTCTCTCCATTTCTCTCTGTCCTATCCAACAATGATGACTTCAGCAATAACTACAACAATAAAAACAACAAGGGCAACAAAAAAGAAATAAGTAAATAAAGTCTTTTTTTAAAGGGGGGGGAGAGAAAAAGAGAGATACCTGCGGACTGGCTTCACAACACTCATGAAGCAACCACCCCTACAGGTGGGGAGTGGGGACTTGAACCCGGAACCTTGCTAGCATCCTTGTGCTTCCTACTATGTGTGCTTCACCACGTGCACCACCGCCTGGCCCCTCACATACTAGAATTTTCTTTTTCTCTTTCCTTTTCCTTTTCCTGTGGAACCAAAGTCGCATGCAGGATGTCACTGCTGCAGCCACCTTTTTTTTTTTTCCATTCACAGAGATAGAGGGAGGAGGGAGAGATCACAGCACCAAAGCTTCCTCTACTAACATAGCACCGCCCTTGTGACTCTGGGGACTTGAACCTGGATCACACAAGTTATCGCTGCAAAAATTACGCCAGGTGAGCTATCTCTTAAGGTCCCCGAGTGCAAATACTTTTCAACTCACTGGGTTCCATGGATGCAGCCTTGGTGCTCAGTAAACCTCCCACTTTACCATTCATTCACTCACTTTACTATTCATCCACTCACTTATTCATTCATCTGATTATGCATACTACTAAGCATTTACAGAGCTTCTAAGCATTGAGTACACCACAATAACAAGAAAGGTGAAAGAAATCCCACTCGTATGTGGAGTCTAAAGAAGTAATACATGAATTTGCAATCAATAAGCAAACAACCCAGAAGCAAGCAAATTGTTTCTAAGACTGTGGTGCCAGGTGTTGAGTGGACATATTTCCTGTAATCCTACACTCTCGGAACCCACTGCGTTCACAAATAAAAAAAAAAAAAAAGAAGAAGAATGATTCCAGATTTATTGGACTAATGCAGAAGAAGTCAAAGAGAAATCCCAGCATATAAATCACTATACCAGGTGGTGATAAAATTGGAAGGAGATGCCGCTGGTCAGCTGAGTGCTCAGAGCTGGGGATGTCTGATTGCGGGGCAGCTGTGACAGTTGGAGCAGCAAGAACATGGTCAGGCAAAGACAAGAGCAAATAGATACATTTGGAGAAAGAAAAGAACACCAGAGTGGATTAGGAACAATCATATCTACCATTGTCAAGTTTTCATAAGAGGATGTCGTGAAAGATCATGATCACTGAGCGAATGGTATATCATCACACAGAGACCCTGTTTATTTAGAAATGATCAAAAGAAGGACTATGCATTTCAATTCTACCAATTCTGTGTTCTAATTCTTTTGTTTTTTTTTCACCAGCCTCCAGGGTTATCGCTACACCATCCACTTGACCATTTTTTCCTATCCCTTCCTTTCTTTCTTTTTCTTTGTTTGTTTCTTTCTTCCTCCCTCTCTCTCATTTCTCTCTTTCATCTTTCTGTTTTGATGGGGGTAGGAGAGAGATAAAAGCAGACGGTGAGAAACTGTAACACTGCTACATGGCTTGTGAAGTTCTCCCTCTGCAGGTGGGGACTGGGGGTCTGAACTTGGACCTTGTGCTTGATAATGTGTGTGCTCTAACAAGTGCCCCCAACTCCCATCTTCTAATTCCAATGAAAATGAATCGATTCTCAAGAAACCCCTTCCAGCATGGCACAGTAACTACGGACTTCACATACCTGGGATCCGGTTAAGTGTCACCCAGAAGTGTTCATCAGGACTGAAGGTGTCTTTGGACCATTGGAGCAAATCAACAGCCCGTGGATCGCGGAGGACAAAGTCAGTGAACTCCCTGGACAAGGCCACATAGGCAGAGCCAAAGTAGATAGTGAGATTATGGGGCGGCGGTGACTTCAGCGCTGTGGTCCTTATCACATAGGACAGCTCTTTGCCCAAATGCTCCCGGTGAACGTATTTTGTCCTTCCGACAACATGAGCAGGAGGTAGCACCCCCGGGGTGATGTTTCTCCCTTTAAGTCCTTTCAGGTACTGGATTATCTCCTTATTGGTCTTCAGGGGGAAGTCCTGCCCACAGGTGTTGAGGACATACCTCCAGGGCACCTCAGAGGCCACCAGGTCTCGGATGCAGTTCAGGTCAGCCTGCAGCCGGGAAATTCCCCCATAGACCACGGGTTCTGTCTTTGAAGCCAGAAAGGCGTTGGGGAAGCACCTCAGCATCCTTCCCACGGCCTCTTTGAGTTCAGCTGTCGCCTTCTCATCCACATGAACACAGTACACGTTCTGGGGCATGTAGATCGCCCTGAAGAGCCTGGCAAAGGTATCGAAATTGTGATGGATAACCATTGCATATGCCAAAGGGAACTCAGCTTCTTCTTTAGATAAGGGAGCTGTGATATAGTGGCTCTGGGCCAGATACTTCTTGCAGGAAGACTTCTCGTGAATCATGAGCTTGTTTCTCCACAGCAGAGGAGTCTTGCCTTCAATAAACGATGTGCACACTTGAGTCAGGATCAAAGTGTCTGAGCTATTTAGCCTCTGGAAGCTTCGCTCTCTCCCAAATGCGAACACATAGAACACGATGAAAATGACCACACAAGAGATAGAAATTATAAAGAGGCACCGCATGGATGCAGGCATGCCTCACAGAAGAAGGAGATTTCAAAGACCTTCAAGACCTGCACGTCTTTCCCTAAACTTGCTTTTATGCTGCGAGTTCTTATTTTGGTACATACTCCAGTGCTTCCTACCGGGACAGCAAGGCTGTGACTTGACTCCTATTCATCCTGGGAGTCCAGCGGTGTTCTCTCCCCATGCTGCTATTAGTGAGATCCCGCCTGCAATCTGGGCTCAGACTGCCTTTGTCTAAATCCCAGGAGCAGACTGCTGGAGCCCAGCCTCCCTCCCTCTCCCTCACATGGCTGACTGTTTCTTGAAAACTCCTTCCCTGCAGATCGAGTTTCTCAGATAGCTTTTCTTTTCGTTTCCCATGTTTTTGTTTGTCCCCCTTGTTATTGCCATGCAGAGAACGAATGTCATGAGAGCTGAGTTGAAGGATGTGTTCAGTCAGGGTATGTTTCCTGCTGCCCACTCACAGCCTCAAGCCTCATCCCTCACCCCATTGTTGCTTATGGATGTGAAGCCACCCCTACTCCTTCACCCACAGGGGAGCTTGCCAGTCCAATCTCCATGTGCTGCTTTCATGAGAAAAACAATATGAAGGGAAAGATCTGAAATAGAAGAAAGCTTCCTTTATCCTAGTCCCATGGCACAACTTCCTGCCCTGCCCTGCCCTGCCCTGCCCTGTCCCCTAGACCAGAGCAGTTAGATCACAGCCCTCTCCACATATGGCATCCACTTTAGCAAACATCATAGAATGTTCTATAATGCCATAATCGGAGGAGCAAATCCAGGGGAGCTCTCAATTTAGATATACTCTAAGTATTCCCTGGAGAGAACCTGAATCCTAGTCATAAATAACATTATCAGGATGAGAGGTACCTGAGAATTATAGAACTCAGGTAAGTTATGCTCATAAACTCTCACCTTGAACGTCTCACTTTTCCACCAGCTACTTTTCATAGAGATCCATGTCTTTTAATTAAGGTGATCTGAAAGCACCTGACTGTAGTAAATACCTTCCCATTCCCTCCTTAGGATTTATCCGGGGAGCCGGGCAGTGGCGCAGCGGGTTAAGCGCACATGGTGGAAAGCACACGTATCCCGGTTCGAGCCCCCGGCTCCCCACCTGCAGGGGAGTCACTTCACAGGCAGTGAAGCAGGTCTGCAGGTATCTGTCTTTCTCGCTCCCTCTCTGTCTTCCCCTCCTCTCTCCATTTCTCTCTGTCCTAACAGCGACGACGTCAATTACAACGATAATAAAAAACAACAATGGCAACAAAAGGGAAAATAAATAAACATTAAAAAATTTAAAAAAAGAAAGAAAGAAATGCAGACACTAGTCAAACTGGGAACTTTCAGTCTTCTGTATTCTTATCCACTGTTCAGACAGCCTTGCGTGTTGAAAGTAGAGTTGTCTTTTTTTATTCCCTCTTCATCCTTTGGTCCTGAAGTCAACTCCCCACACCATGTTCTGACATTAAAAATAAGAATTGTGCTTCCTTCCACTTTCTAGTTATGCAGTGAACGAAAATGCGGAAAGAGGAGAAGAGGAGAAGTCAAGGATTTCTCTCCTTCAGTTTTTTGTGCTCAAGGACTGCCATTGCTATGGTTTGCTTCTGTTATCAAATAATATGCACTTCTCTGAAAGACAACTAATGGATGGTTTTGTTCATATGTGTAATATAAGGAACTGGAAGACATGAATTTGAAAAGAGTAGCCAAACCATTCCTAAGATTCTGTTAAACTATCCTTACAGGGTGGGCCGGGGGAAGGGCAGGAAGAACACAGAACTGTGGTGGTGGGTGCAGTGTGGAACGATATCCCTGTGATCTTATCATCTTGTAAACCATTACTAAGTCACTAACAAGAATGTAGAATAAAATAGTAGATCCAGCTCTGAGGATCTTATAATCCTGTAAACCATTACTAAGTCACTAACAAGAATGTAGAATAAAATAGTAGATCCAGCTCTGAGGTTTCCAATTTCAAAGTTGGTGCTTTTATACTGAAATATGAAAAAAAAGAAATCCCTATGGGAGAACTTTATTTAAGAAAAAAGAAGTATTTGTTGCAATAAAGAAAGTCTCTAGGACTGTTGTTCCAGAATATATCCTACAAACACATACTATTTTTTTTTTATTTCTTTATTGGGGAACTAATGTTTTACATTCGACAGTAAATACAGTAGTTTGTACATGCATAACATTTCTCAGTTTTCCATATAACCCACTATGTCCTCTGTCATGCTTTGTGGACCTATATTCTCCCTCCCTCCGCCCCCCACCCCAGAGTCTTTTATTTTGGTGCAATACACCAATTCCAGTTCAGGTTCTACTTGTGTTTTCTCTTTTGATCTTGTTTTTCAACTTCTGCCTGAGAATGAGATCATCCCATGTTGGTATGCTTCTAAGACCCCTTTTGTTTCATTGGTTTAATCCCCCCTGCTCAACACTGTACTCTATTTACATAAACCACTGTTAACTAAGCACTGTCCTGCCTCCAGTGCATTGGTTTAATCCCCACTGGTTCATGATGTCTTTTTGCTCTGCCCCCTCTCATAGTACACCCTGATTTGCACCAGTCACTTTTCACTCCACCCTCTCTACGTCACATCCTGTTTCCACCCTACTTGGCGAGTATATATATATAAGGACAGTATTGTGATTATAGATAGTTTAGATAGATGGCTTAGACTGTGCTGCGTTCCACATGAATAAAGAGATACTGCATACAACTCAGCCATGAGTCTCTGGTCGTCTGTCTCCCGCCCGTGAAGCTAGCCCGGCAATCCCATATTCATCTTCCTTCTGTTTCTGATTTATTTCACTTAACATAAATTTTTCAAGGACCATCCAAGATCGGCTGAAAATGGTGAAGTCGACATTTTTTTTTATAGCTGAGTAGTATTCCATTGTGTATATATACCACAACTTGCTCAGCCACTCATCTGTCGTTGGACACCTGGGTTGCTTCCAGGCTTTGGCTATTACAAATTGTGCAGCTAAGAACATATGTGTACACAGATCTTTTTGGATGGTTGTGTTGGGTTCCTTAGGATATATCCTCAGGAGAGGAATTGTAGGCTACACACACACTATTTTGTTGCTGCTGAAACAAAGCCTTTTCCTGCAGGTAAGGACATGGATGGCCTCAAGGCCTAGCAACCATGTCTTATTGCTCACTTAGGAAGCAATTTTGAGGACAATTGGAAGCAAGCTCCCAAACTAGCCAATTAATCAGGCTAGACTAGTTTACAGTGCCCAGAGGCTACCAGGAAATCTTGTTCCATTCAGAATTTTTTTTCTTACATTGCTTGAGAATTTTACTATGAAGCTACAAAATGAAGATAGAATTCTTTTTTAAAATGATGGGGACTCAGAATCTCAATGAAACAAAGCTAAGCAGAGAGAGAGAAGAATAACCTCCTCTGCCCATCCAGCTGGCTCTCCAGTGAGACTGGGGGTTGGGGGGAGAGACTTGGGGTAGCACCTGCTTGGTAGCAGGACCTACAGAAGAATGAGTGTCCCCATGCCAGGATATGCCACACCAGGAGGAAAATTGTACAAGAGAAATTCAGAGTTGATCCTGTGGCAAAGACTCCAGGTAAGGGGGTAGGGGCAAGAATATGAATGTTGGTGAGAAATGTGGGTCAGCCCCAAGGCATACTGTGCATGAGGCAATTTGACCTGGGGTCGTGTACACACTAATGCAAACTCAGTGTGAATGTGAATAAACAAGCAAGATGTATAGCAGAGCTGTACAAAACACACATGATTCATACAAAATAAAAAGATGTAAAGGGAAGCTGCCTGCCCACATTCTTTTCTCTCTTTCTCTCAATTTCATTATTCTGGGTTGACTTTTTCAGATATATAGAGGCAGAGGAAAAGACAGCACAGCACCACAGCCCCCTCCAGCGCAGCAGGGCTGGGCTCAAACTGTCGTTGAACCTGAGCTGCACCTACATCAGAGAAGGCGCAATTATAGAGGTACATGAGCTGATTTGCAGGACTCATTATCAGTGTTTCCTGAAAACGTCTTCCAGACCCACAGGCAGCAAAGTCCTATAGGTATTCAAAGAACACAGATTTTTTAAAATTTTCCCTTTTGTTGCCCTTGTTTTTTATTGCTATAGTTATCATTGCCATTGTCATCGTCGTTGGATAGGACAGAGAGAAATGAAGAGAGGAGGGGAAGACAGAGAGGAGGAGAGAAAAACAGACACCTGTCTCACCACCTGTGAAGTGACTTCCCTGCAGGTGGGGAGCTGGGGCCCAAACCGGGATCCCCACGCCGATCCTTGCGCTTGGCGCCATGTGCACTCAACCCAGTGCTCTACTGCCCGACTCCCCAGATCATTTTTTTTTCTAAAATAAATAGCACTAGAAGAAGAGTTGAAAGTCCCATGGTCACTAAGGAACTAATGAATTAGAAATCAGTAAATTAGTGGAAAGTCTAGAATTATTTTTTTTCTTACATAATGTAGATAAATGTTTATTGCCTTCCTGCTATTCTCTCGCTTTCTCTTTTGGATAGAGACAGAGAGAATTAAGTTGTGGTTTTTTTAAATTTTATTAGTGATTTTTATATTGATTTACAAAATTATGTCAACAAAATTCCACACTGTTCCCACTACCAGAGTTCTGAGTCCCTAATCCCTCCCATTGCAAGCCACTGCAGTTCTCCTAAGGTTGCAGACAAGGTTTAACTATTAGCTCTACAACTATCTGTCTACATTTGTATATCATTGCCCCCTTTTTCTCCCAGGGGGTTAAGAGAGTCAAGTCCTCTCTTCCCCTCCAAGCCATTCATGACACTATTACCACATCCAAATGTCCTTCCTCTCTTCCTCCTCTCTCTCTGAGTCCTGATGGAGCCAGAGTTCAGAACTCTCTTATGCTCTTCCTTCTATCACTTCTCCCTCACTGGGAGTATGGATCAAAATAATTTTGGAGGTGCAAAAGGTAGGAGTTCTGGCTTCTGTAATTATTTCTCCACTGGACATGGGTATTGGCAGGTTGAGCCATACTCCCAGTCGAGACAGAAAATTTGCGAAGAGAGGAAGAGGTAGAAAGTGAGAGAGACAGAGAAACCCCTGCAGCCCTATTTCACCACTCATGAAGCTTTCCCCACTGCAGGTGGTGGCTGGGGGTTTGAACCTGGGTCCTTGCACACTGTAATGTGAGCACCTAATAAGTTCACTACCGCCTTGGTTCTGCTTCCCCTCCCCACCCCTTAACCAGAACTGGAGTCTTTTATTTTATTTTGATCAGACTGAGCAACTACTGATCCAAATGTGACTCAACATTACAGTGCAGGACCTGTGAGAGAGGGGTTCCATGCTTGATCCCTGGCAAAGTTATGCTATAATCCTCTCTCTCTCATTAATAGGTACACAAATTTTTTTTTTTTTAAGAAAAGATTGACCAGATAGACCAGGCCACATTTTTAAAAAGCACAAGTTGCAATCAAATCTCCTGAGGAAATCATGCAAGATGTTTTCTCCTGTGTCAGGCATTACAAATGATCTCCAAGGTGTTGGTGCTCAGTGCTCAAACCAGGGCCTGGGTGGCAGTCACTTCTCTAATTTAGACTGAGTATGAGAGCTTGGGCCTTATTCATCTTTTAAAAGATGAGTCCTAGTAATAAGACAATAAGCCTAATATGGAGTCACTTGTACCAAGCTCACATCACCAAAGTGAAATTTAATCAACTGCAATTGTAACTCCTGTTCCTGGGAACGCTAATGCAGCCTGGAATTTACCAGTCAATGGGAGCAAGGTAATCTGTAGTACAGTGAAATTTTCCATTATTATGAACTTTAGGTCACTCTACCTGATAACCTCCCCATCCCAAAGTATCATGAGAAAGTGACCATTCAACAGGTCGCTCTTCCTTTTCTTACATTTCCAGAGAAGCAATTACAGAAGCCAGACCTTCCACCTTCTGCACCCTGTAGTGATCCTCAGTCCATACTCCCAGAAAGATAAAGAATAGGAGATCTTCCAATGGAGGGGGCAGGGTACGGAACTCTCGTGGTGGGAATATGTGTGGAATTGTACCCCTCTTATTCTACCATTCTGTCGATCATTATTAAATCAGTTTTTAAAAAAAGTATTTTCCACTAGAAATATATATACAAGGATCCCCAAAGTCTTTCTATTTGCTAGATGAGAAGCTGTCTTGGTTCATGAGCAGCTAGTAAAGCTAATTAGATCTTGACATTTACTTGAGGAATTTAGTTTCTCCAACAGTTCTTCCCAACTAAAAATTTAAAAAGCTGTGATTCAGTGTCTACAGCAAATCTACTAAGTGTCAGTGAGGGAGTCTAGAAGGATGAAGCATTGATCCCATCCTACAGGAGGTTATGTCTTTTTTAGGATTCAAAATTTAACTGAGGTCAAAGAGATAGCTCACCAGGTAAGGAATATACCTTGTCATACACACAGCCCAGGTTCGAGTCCCACCTCTGTATGGGAGTGCCATAGCATATGTATGTCCTGGAGCCGTAAAAAAAATCACGCATGTAGGGGGTCGGGCGGTGGCGCAGTGGGTTAAGCGCATGTGGCGCAAAGCGCAGGGACCGGCATAAGGATCCCGGTTCGAGCCCCCGGCTCCCCACCTGCAGGGGAGTCGCTTCGCAGGCGGTGAAGCAGGTCTGCAGGTGTCTTTCTCTCCCCTTCTCTGTCTTCCCTTCCTCTCTCCATTTCTCTCTGTCCTATCCAACAACAAATTGCATCAACAAGGGCAATAATAATAACCACAACGAAGCTACAACAAGGGCAACAAAAGGGGGAAAAAATGGCCTCCAGGAGTGGTGGATTCATGGTGCAGGCACCGAGCCCAGCAATAACCCTGGAGGAGGAAAAAGAAAAAAAAAATCATGCATACACGAGGTACCAGCATTGCTAAATAAACAGAACTACACAGACATCATAACCAACAAGATGGGGAGGCTACCTGTCCATTCCAAACTTGAAGGATCACTAACTTCTCTAAGATTTCAGAGAATGGAGTATTCTCTGAGGTGAATGGCCAGAAAAGACATCTGGACACTCTGGTCTAGACACTAGGGCCTCAGAGAAAGTATTCTAGGTGGAAAAAATAGCCAAAATATGAATACAAGCATTAAACCCAACAGGGAGAAATACCTTTCAAGAGCTGTGAATCAAGAACTTACCTGGCATGGCAGCAGATAAAAACTTTCAAGTCGGGAGCGTGCGGTAGGGCATCGGGTTAAGTGCACATAGTGCAAAGTGTCAGGACTGGCAAAAGGATCCCGATTCCAGCCCCGGAGTCACTTCACAAGCGGTGAAGCAGGTCTGCAGGTGTCTAAGTTTCTCTCTTCCTCTCTGTCTACCAGTCTCTCTCAATTTCTCTCTGTCCTATCCGACAACAACAGCAGCAACAAAAAAGATGGTCACCAGAAGGAGTGAATTTGTAGTGCAGGCACAGAGCCCCAGGGTTAACCTTGGGCAAAAACAAGCCAGAAAAACTTTCAAGTCAGCAATCCACAATCTCCAAGTGGGGGTCAGAGTTTGAAGGTGAAGTCTAGAGGCCTCAGCCATCTTGACGGGGTCAAAGCTTTTGCTGATCCAGAACAATTAGATGTTGACAGATGCAATGTTTTCATTTGCTCCATACATAAGGCACCATCCCTGAACTCTGCCCTCATGCCCTCAAGCCTCCTTTCTTTGTTTAATTGCAAGTATGAATGCAAACTGTCATTACTGTTCTGGAACTTGTTTATCCCCCCCACTCTCAGCTTAGTTGCTATCCTTCATTGGCAAAGGAACTGAAACAACACCAACTTGAACAGAGACTCCAGGTTTAGAATGCCAAATACCAGCAGGGACGGAGGGCACTGGTTGAATGGTTTCCCTAAGCAGCACTGAGAGGCTGTTAGTAACAGCAGAAACAGTGAGTGGTGGTGTCAATTCTTGGGCTCACCTGCAGCTTTCTTTTTTAAAAAATTTTTTTATATTTACTTATTTATTTCCTTTTGTTGCCCTTGTTTTATTGTTGTAGTTATTATTGTTGTTGTTATTGATGTCATCGTTGTTGGATAGGGCAGAGAGAAACAGAGAGAGGAGGGGAAGACAGAGGGGGAGAGAAAGATAGACACCTGCAGACCTGCTTCACCACCTGTGAAGTGACCCCGCTGCAGGTGGGGAGCCGGCCGCTATGGCCCAACTCCCCTTACACTCATAGCTTTCTTTGGAAGATCATTTCTGTGTGGTTTGCTTTTGTTATTGAAATAGATAAATGTTGGTTTTTGTCATCACCTGGGCTTCACACTCCAGCTGAATTTTTCAGATAGAAAGAAGAGAGAGAGATCACCTCATTAGAACTTCCCCAGTGCTGTGGTGCTCTGGGGGACTGAAAGCTAGGTTGCATGCATGGCAAAGCAGGTGCAATCCCTGTTGACTTATCTTGCCAGACCTTCAGTGTTTGTTCTTATTATAAAATATAGGGACCAGGTTTTTGTTTTTGTTTTTGTTTTTGTTTCCCTTTCATGAGAAAGTAGAGAAGGTGACAACCTGTTTACTCTGGGCAGTCAATTAAGTAGATCTGTTTTGGATGGATTAGAACTAGAGTCTGTTTTCTTTTTGCTTTTTTTTTTTTTAAGATGATGATGATGATCATAATACTAAAGAGAAGAACAAGACTTTCCAAAGCACATCTTAAACCAAAACAACAATTCTCTCATAACTGGAGAGTCCTCCAGTAGGGTTCACTGGGGGAAATTACCTTCTCCTGGGACCCAATCATTTTACCTGTATACCATTCATCTAATTAGCAACAGACACTGTTGTCTATGTCACAAGCCCAACACTTTATTTCAGACTCCCATCTCAGAAAGGGAGAGGACGTTTAATATATTGATTTTTAAACATCCAGGTGGCAAGCTCAGAAGGTGACCCCATAAGGCTGTATCACCACAGTGTCAGCTGAAGTAGCAAAGGCACCATGGTAACCCATTCTGCATACGGAAGACACTAAGCAAATACTTGCAAAAGACAATAATCCAAGAGTCAAACAGGCAAATATCAACATATGCGCAGAAAGTGACAGCAATCTTCTGGTTTTGTAAATGCAACAATTATAAATATGAAGAATCTGAAATGGGAGTGGAGGTGGGTGGGTAATGTCACAACTGAAAAGCAAATTACCCAAAATAAGAAGTCAATGAACATTTCTTAGTAAAAGACTTATGTATTTATTTTTTTGCCTCCAGGGTTATTGCTGGGGCTCTGTGCCTGGACTAGGAATCCACTGCTCCTGGCAGCCTTTTTTCAAGTGTCCAGACCCTTGCAGGTGGGAAAACTCGGGCTCCAATCTGGATCCTTGCATTTCGATACTATGTGCGCTTAAACGGATGCACCACAGCCCGGGCCCCTGTATTTATTTGCCAGAAAGGAGAGAAGTGAGGAAAACCACGGCACCACCCTGGCATACGAGATGCCAGGGACTGAACTCAGGGGCACAGAGCCCTCTGGTTTTTAATTTAATAAAGTAAAAATATTTTTAAAAAAATGACGACCAGTGAAGCCCAGTCACACATGGTCCTGATAGCATATGATGAGACTAATGCTGAGATGGCTTCTGGACTCTTCCCAGGACCCTGAATACCTCTTCAACACAAACTTTCAAGGACCCTTGCCCAGGAGAAGTGGCCCTCTGTCCTTTCGACATCAGGCTGCAGCCACCACCAAATCTTCCAAGCCAGTGGTTCTTACTTCTCTCTCCTCTTTTTTACTGCTAATTGAATTGTATGCTTCTAGAGTTATCACATGGACTCCTCATCCCCAATAAAAACATATTGTAATTTTATGCCATCGGTTTGAGTCATAGAGTGAAACCAGCCCACGTAAAGGTGGTGGTTGGCATGCTTGAGATGGAAACTAACCAGCCAGAGTCACACCTTTGCTGCTGGAGGAAAGGTGGGTCAACGCAACTCTGGCCAATGAGAGTATGTGCCGAAGCTAAGCATAGGTGAATTTACGACCTGGCTAGATTATTGCAGAAATCTACTCAGTTAATTTAGTGTTCACTGTGGCCACACCCATCATAGACCTCAATAACCAGCCATACGATATTGGCATTTGGGCCAGAGAATTCCTGGTTATGCAATTGCTCTGTGCACTCTGGGGTGTTCAGCAGTATCCCTGGCGTCTACCTGCAAGGTGCCAACAATACCCTTATACCCATCCCCAACCCCCAAGTTGTGATAGCCAAAAATAACTCCACATGTCACTAAATGTTCCCCAGGCAGAAATTTTTTCCACTTTTTTTTTTTTATAAAAAGGAAACACTGACAAAACCATAGGATAAGAAGGATACAACTCCACACAATTCCCACCACCAGAACTCCGTATCCCATCCCCTCCCATGATAGCTTTCCTATTGTTTAACCCTCTGGGAGTATGGACCCAAGGTCATTGTGGGTTGCAGAAGGAAGAAGGTCTGGCTTCTGTAATTGCTTCCCCACTGAACATGGGCATTGACAGGTCGATCCATACTCCCAGCCAGGCAGAAATTATTCCTCATGTACCTCATCTCTGTCAGCACTGAGAATAAATATAGCTTCTGGGTGCTCGGGTGACCTACTCTCTGATCCAGGACTCGGCTGGCCAGGACCCTTGCCGTGCTAAGTCTGCAGCTGGTCCATGGGGCTACCCACCCTGTGTGCTTTCTGTGTTATACAATGTCTACCAAAAAGGGATGGATGAATGAAATGTGGCATGATCTTCTTCCAGAAACCTTCTCAAAGGAAATCTTCTAAATGGGGCTCAGAGAGTTATACAAATAATTATTAAATAATGTGGATTGTTTTCAATCCACATTATTTCCCTTTGTAAAGGAAGGCTCTGGGCCCAGGGGATGATGGAAACAGCAGCACCATTATAAGAATTCAAGGGCTGGGAAGATAGCATAATGGTTATGCAAAGAGACTCTTGTGCCTGCAGTTCTAAAGTCCTAGGTTCAATCCCCCACCCCACCACAGACCAGAACTGAACAGTGTTCTGGTAAAAGGAGAGACAGAGAAAGAGATAAATCAGAGTCTGCTACCAGTCTTACAAAGATGACCGATTACCCAGAGCTGACTCAGGTTGATGGCTTCCCTGCTGTCTGTCAAGTCCTCCTCTCTTTCACCTAGCAAGAAGACTGATCCTTGGAATGTTCTGGGCTCCATGCTCTGGGTTCTGGCTCTCAGTTGGTTTGACAGTGTTAGATGGCTGTCCCAGTCCTGACTCCTTGAGACTTATCACTTGCTAGTTACATAGGACAGGTAGGGTACATTGCCTGCTTTGACTGAAGCCCCGAGTCTGGCTCCGGAAGGGCTTATCTACACTATATATATATAAAGGAAACCGACAAAACTGTAGGATAAGAGGGGTACAACTCCACACAATTCCCACCACCAGAACTCTGTATCCCATACCCTTCCCTGATAGCTTTCCTATTCTTTAACCCTCTGGGAGTATGGACCCTGGGTCATTATGGGGTGCAGAAGGTGAAAGGTCTGGCTTCTGTAACTGTTTCCCCGCTGAACATGGGTATTGACAGGTTGATCCATATTCCCAGCCTGTCTCTCTCTTTCCCTAGTGGGGCAAGGGTCTAGGGAAGCAGGGCTCCAGGACATATTGGTGGGGTCTCTACCTAGGGAAGTCCGCTTGGCATCATGGAGGCATCTGGAAACTTGTGGCTGAAAAAAGAGTTAACATATAAAGCCAAACAAATTGTTGAGTAATCATGGGCCTAAAGGCTGGAATATTGCAGGTGAAGATTGGGGTCTCTGTTTTGATGATAGCTAATAGGCCTATTTTAGTTATATTCTAAAGAGCCCATGACTATACTAGTTTTTTTCCTGAGCCTGACATCTGTGTCTATACTTTTTTTTTAAATAAAAGGAAAAAATGGCCACTGGGAGCAGTGGATTTCTTTCATTCTTTCTTTCTTTCTTTCTTTCTTTCATTTATAAAATGGAAGTGTTGACAAGACAATAGGATAAGAGGGGTACTATTGCATATAATTCCTACCACTAGAACTCCATATCCAATCCCCTCCCTTGAAAGTAGTGGATTTCTTGTGCCCTGGAGATAATCCTGGTGGGAAAAAAAAAAAAAAAGTATGTACAATTTTTAACTTCTGGCTCCTCAAGTCTAGAAATGGCCATTGTACCAGTACTTCTATTCTCAGGTGTTATAAGATTCCTCTAGTTTTCTCCACTTTGCTTATACCTTCAGACGCTACACCTTTATTTAGTCGTGTCCCATCTGCTTCTAGTTAGGCCTTTACAGTCCAATACTCAATGATTACTGTCCTTCAGTGCTCACAATAAATCTATGAAATAGGACAGTAACTGCCTTCATTTTACAGATGGACAAGTAAAGCACAGGAAAAAAATTATAGATGTCTCAAAGTTCATCCTGAGCTCCTTCTCTCTCCCTAGAGTGTAGGCTATAACGGGTGTGAAGTGACATGGTCTCAAAGGTCCTCACTTCAACTAAGCCCTGAGGGGACTGAGAAATTGATGGAAGGTGGGGAGATAGCATTAATGCAGCTGCCATGCAAACAGATTCTTTCTTTGTTTTCTTTTCAAGATTTTATTTATTTACTATTGAGAAAGGAGAGAGAAAAAGAACCAGACATCACTCTGGTATACATGCTGCCAGGGACTGAACTCTGGACTTCATGCTTGAGAGTCTAATGCCTTATTGACTGCACCATCTCCCGAAACACAATTCTTTCTTTAAAAAATAAATAAATAAATAAGTAATATATATATATGTATATATATATATATATATATATATATATATATTACTGAGAGAGACAGAGACCAGAGCACTGCTCAGCTCTGGCTTATAGGTAGTGTTGGGAATTGAACTTGGGATATCAGAGCCTCAGGCATGAAAGTTGTTTGCATAACCATTATACTGTCTCCCCAGCCTTGCAAACAAATTCTCATGTCTGAGGCTCCAAGATCTCAGGTTCAGTACCTCACACCACCATATGCCATAGCTGAGCAATGCTTGGGTAGAAAAAAGAAAGGAGGGAGTCGGGTGGTAGCACAGCGGGTTAAGTGCATGTGGCGCAAAGCGCAAAGACTAGAGTAAGAATCCCAGTTCAAGACCCCGACTCCCCACCTGCAGAGGAGTCGCTTCACATGCAGTGAAGCAGGTCTGCAGGTGTCTTATTTTTCTCTCCCCCTTTCTGTCTTCCCGTCCTCTCTCCATTTCTCTCTGTCCTATCCAACGACGATCAATAACAACAACAATAACTACAATAATAACAAAACAACAGGGCAACAAAAAAGGGAATAAATATTTAAAAAATAAAAAGGAAAGAGAGAAAAGAGGGAGAGATAGAGGAAGAAAAAGAAGAGAAAAGAAAATAAAAAAGAAATGATATAACATTTGTGGTTCTCAGAACCAGTTTTGTCACTGATGGAGTATAGAGAGCACAAATCCTGTAACACTGGGGTGGAATTGGAGATGTCAGGGTGAACTTGTGGTTTCAAATATATACATATAAAATATAGGTGGGCATGGGTGTGAATGTACAGGCAGAGACAAGTGTGAGTTGCGGTATGAGTTTGAGAACATATGTGGGTGTGTCTGTGTTGTTCATGGATACAGATATTCTGTGTAAACATATACATTTTGTCCTAGCTCTGAACCCTAGCAGGGTGGAGAATCAGCAACGCCCACAAACACCCATATCTTGTTTCTGAATGCCATTTCATTCCTGAAGGAGATAGCCAAGCTCACAAAGGTATACTTCTCACAAGACATCTGGGACAGCCCTAGGAATGAAAGAACTGGAAAGTCAGCCAAAGAACCCTGCTACTCAAGTCTGGAATAATTTTAGAAGAAAGTAAGGAAAAATAGCAATGGATTGCAATCTACTGAGTAAATGAAAACCTGTGAGGATGTGGTTGAGCATGGCAGGGCTTGACTTGAGGGGACACCCATCCTGTCAGTCTCTTTCTCTCTACTGAGAGGTAGAGTGAGGAAGGACACAACCCCCCAAGGTTTGCCTCGTCTTATCAGACTCCCTGTCTCATAAAGCACCTTGTATTCCTGATACTATGGCCTGCTCCCTTATTATCTACATAATCATTGTTTTGCCTGAAAGATCCCCACCCATTCCATTCCTTTGATCTTTCTTCTTTCTACCCTCAAAACCCTCCCTGCCTGCAGGGTATTATTAATCCTACCAGCTAAAACCCTCCCAACAATTGCTAAGGAAGTTCCTACCTTTCCCAGCCCCTTTTGCCTTTCTCCGCCCCTTTCCAAACTATGTCAAGCCATTTCCATTTCCGACTTGCCACTTCCGGGTCTGACTCTTAAAAGCCTTGGCTATCTGATCAATAAAGAATTGAATCGCCTCACCACCACCAGCTCTGTCTCTGGGTCATCTCTCTCATGTCGCTGAGTGAGTAGCAGCCCAGGCTGGCTCCGGTCGCAATCTCTCCAACTCAGAGAGTATGCGCCCAAGAAGAGGCACCCCCACGCTTGCCCAGAAAGAACCCATATCCATCAGGATACAAAAACACACCCACAGAGAGACAGAAAGGCTGGATTTTAATGATAGATGCTAGGGGTCAGCAGTGGTGCATCTGGTTGAAATGCACACCTTACCATGAGAAAGGACACAGGTTCAAGACCCTGCTCCCCACCAGCAGGAGGGAAGATTCATGAGTGGTGAAGCAGGTCTGCAGGTGTTTCTCTTTCTCTCTTCCTATCGCCTTCTCCTTTCTTAATTTCTCTTTCCTACTCATAGTGCAGCCAATACCCACATCTAGTGGAGAAGCAATTTCAGAAGCAAGAACTTCCACCTTCTGCACCCCCAAAATAATTTTGATCCATACTCCCAGTGGGTGAGAAGTAATAGGAGAAGATGACCAGAAGCTCCGAACTTTAATACCATCAAAACCTGGAGAGAGATAAGGAAGAAAGAAAGGACATTGGAAGTAGGAATAGGTGTAGCAGGTCAATAGGCCCCACTAGGGAAAGAGAGAGACAGACTAGGGGTATGGATCGAACTGTCAAGGTCCATGTCCAGAAGAGAAGCAATTACAGAAGCCAGACCTTCCACCTTCTGCATCCCATAGAGATCTTTGGTCCATACTCCCAGAAGGGGAGAAATGACAAGTAGAAGATGACCAGAGGGTTCTGAACTCCAACTCCATCAAGACCCAAAGAGAGAAGAAGAAAATGAGAGGGACATTTGGATATAGCAATAGGAATATTTGTGACTTGGAAAGGAAGAGAAGATGGGACCTTTTAAAAAAATGGGCAACTTTTAGCCCACCTGCATGTTAGCTATTGGGCTCAGGCAAAAATTACTAGAGTTACTTGGAGTATAACTCAAATGGACCTTCTAGCTTCTTCACACACTAAGAACCTTAGTTCCATCTGCTCTATTCTTATCTTTAAGGCCCCTGATTATTAAATAATTTGTACCACTTTATATCTTACTGCTTTTCAGCCACCAAGTTGCAGGTACTACCATGATGCCATCCTGACTTCCCTGGACAGATGACCTCACCAATATGTCCTGGAACCTTGCCCCACCAGAGCCCTATCTCACTAGGGAAAGATAGGAACAGGCTGTGGGTATGGATTGATCTGCCAATATTCATGCTCAGTGGAGAAGCAATTACAGAAGCCAGACCTTCTACCTTCTGCATCCCATGAAGAATTTTGGCCCATAGCCCCAGAGAGATAAAGAATGGAAAAGCTTCCAGTGGAGGGGATGGGATAGTGAACTCTGGTGATGGGAATTGTATGGAAATGTACCCCTCTTATCCCACCATCTTGTTAATAATCATTAAACCACTAATAATCAAAAAATGGGCAAATATAGACAGGCAGTTGTAGAAATAATAGTTAGCCCATATCTGCCACCTTAGAAGAACTGCTGTAGCTTACAAGGGAGGGATTGGAGATTCAGAATAATGGTGGTGGGAACAGTATAGAGTTTTACTCCTATTATATTATAATTTTGTAAATCAATATTAAATCACTAACAAAAAGAGAGAGAAAAAACTGAAGGCTTTAGACACAGCACTATCTCCCAGGCTGCAATAAAATCTTTTTTTAAAAGAGAAAGATAAATAGAGTCAGAGAGATAGATCACTGGAAAGGGTACATGCTTTTTTCTATACATGTAGTACAGATTGAACCCAGGTACCACATGAGAAGTACTGTGACTCTCTCTCTCTCTCTCTCTCTTTTTATATATATATATATATATATATATATATATATATATATATATATATATATATATACATATATATATATGAATGAAATGAGAGTTATGTCCCAGATATGTTGAAAAAAAAAGAAAGAAAAGAAAGGAGAGGGAGAAAGAGAGGGAAGGGAAAGAGAAGGAGGAGGAAAGAAGAAGAAAATAAACAATATAGTGGTCTGGGAGGTGGTGCAGTGGATAAAGTGTTGGACTCTCATGCATTAGGTCCTGAGTTTGATCCCTGGCAACACATGTACCAGAGAGATGTCTGGTTCTCTCTCTTTCTCTCTCTTTCTATCCCTCTCATTAATAAATAAATAAATAAATAAAATTTTGCCTCCAGGATTATCGATGGGGCTAGGTGTCTACACTATGAATACACTGCTCCTGGAGGTCATTTTCCACCATTTTTGTTGTGCTTGATGCCATTGTTATTACTGTTGGATAGGGACAAAGAGAAATCGAGAGAGGAGGGGAAGACAGAGAAGGAGAGAGAAAAATAGACACCTGCCAACCTGCTTCACCGCTTGAGAAGAGACCCTCCCCCCTGCAGGTGGGGAGCCATCAATTTGAACTGGGATCCTTATGCAGGATCCCTGTGCTTCGTGCCATGTGCACTTAACCCACTGCGCTACTGCTGGGCCCCCAATAAAATATGTTTTAAAAGGGGGAGAGGAAGAAAGAAAGAAAATAAGCAATATAAACGGATTTTTCAACATGCATGGATAGATAGATAGATAGATAGATAGATAGATAGATAGATAGGAAGAAAGAAGATAGATAAGATAGTGGGAGTGGGGGTTAGAAGATAGGTCACCGGGAGTCGGGCGGTAGCGCAGCAGGTTAAGCACACGTGGTGCGAAGCCCAAGGACTGATATAAGGATCCCAGTTCGAGCCCCTGGCTCCCCACCTGCAGGGGAGTCGCTTCACAGGCGGTGAAGCAGGTCTGCAGGTGTCTATCTTTCTCGCCCCCTCTCTGTCTTCCCCTCCTCTCTCCATTTCTCTCTGTCCTATCCAACAACAATGACATCAGTAACAACAACAACTACTACAGCAACAATAAAAAGACAACAAGGGCAACAAAAGGGAAAATAAATAAAATTAAAAAAAAAAAAAAGATAGGTCACCTTATACAGCATGTATCTTGCCATATACTCAGTCCAGGTTTCAATCCTAACATTGCATGTGAATCTCATGCCATCGGAGGGAAGCTCTGGTGCTGGTTCTCTCTGGAATAAAATAGTCTGCCCTGGAGTAATGAAATCATTTATGCATGGGGCTGGGCAGTGACGCACAACTGAACACATGTAACAATGTGTGCGGATCCCGGTTCAGCCGCCCAGTCCCCACCACTCAGGGGATGGGGGGAGCTTCAAGAGTGGTGAAGCAAGTCTACAGGTCTCTCTCTCTCCCCTCTATCTCCCTCCTGCCCCTCGATTTCTATTTGTTCTTTCTAATAATATAAGGAGAAGGGAGAGGAGGAGGAGGAGAAAAGAAAGGAATCAAATAAAAGGAAAAATGGTTGTCGAGAGCAGTGGATTCGTTTGCATACATAAAGCCCTAGAGATAGCCCTGATGGCACAAAGTGATTCCATTTCATATCTGAGGCTCTGTGGCCTCAGGTTCAACCTTTGTATCACCATACACCAGAACTGAACAATGTTCTGGTTAAAAACAAAATAAAAGAAAAAAAAAAAGAAAGAAAGAAAATAATTGTGTCCTATCATAAAACTCAAGGCTTTGTTACCAAATTCAGCTCTTTCCTAGTTTTTATAACCAGAAGGGGACTTGGTGCTTCTGAAATTTTGAAAATGTGGTTTTCAATGTGGACTGGCTTATTAAAATAGTGTTTTTTAACTGTTTCACACTGACATTGTGCTTTGACACCTGCAAAATTGGAAAAGCCTCCTCACACAAGAGTTTGGCCAAGGTGCTCCCCTCCTCCGGAACTCAGGTGCCCCCATGACGTCAGACCACTATGTAGACAAACTATCACATGACAAGATGGGAGGCTCAGCTAGCAGCACCAAATATAACAAGCTGCCTTTCCAGTGAACACAAGTTAAAAACACACCACACACTGTAGTGGAGATCATTCTAGTTGTGCTCAGACCCTACAGAACATTTCCAGGCTTCCATAGCACCTTATCACTGCGTTAACGTCACTTCCAATCCTGTCTTGCCCTTGATCACAGTTCTTTTCTGTCCTAAACTTCCCTTTTGTGGTTTCAAAGCTGGAAAGCAGGGCAAGTCTTAACCCCACTGCAGCCCAGCATTTCCCTGATTCATGAGACCTCTGGAGAGTCTAAGGTCCTGCAGAGCAGGGCTGACACCAGCAAAGTTGTAAGAACAGCTAAAAATAATTGTGCATGACTCAATAATTGAATGGAAAAATCTACAAGATTTACACATTGATGTCCCCTTCATAAAAGACATTCTGATTTTTTTCAACAAGGCCAGAGGGGGGAGTTCATTAGGATTGTAAAAATTATGGGGAATTTGAAGTTTACTTCACTCCTAATTTGGGGAAACCCATTTATGAATCTGCTGCGATTAAAACAAATGAAACCCTACCAGACACTGGCCTGTGTCTGTCAGGTTCACTAACACAATAATTTGTATTTGAAGCAGCAAATAGTGGCGGATTTAATCAAGTTCTTCCTGTTTCTAAGTAAGCAAGTGCAGAAGCACAGAGAACACATAGACAAGGGCAACTCTTTTGAAATATATAATGAACAAAAACCACAGAAGCACTAGCCAGGATTATAGCTAATGAGTCCTTCCTGGAGACGGGTTCCTCCATAAGAGGGAGCAGTGGGGGAGCCGGGCGGTAGCGCAGTGGGTTAAGCACACGTGGCCCAAAGTGCCAAGGACCGGCTTAAAAATCCTGGTTCGAGCCCCCAGCTCCCCACCTGCAGGGGAGTCACTTCACAGGCGGTGAAGCAGGTCTGCAGGTGTCTATCTGTCTCTCCCTCTCTCTGTCTTCCCCTCCTCTCTCCATTTCTGTCCTATCCAACATCAAAGACATCAATAACAACAATAATAACTACAACAATAAAAAACAGCAAGGGCAACAAAAGGGAATAAATAAATAAATATTTTTTAAAAAAGAGAAAGAGCAGTGGTGGTAATTTATAAAAAGGATGTACTGATTCATGCTTCAACATCCATGGACTTCATGAGCAGTACATATTCTGGAGGGAAGGGTAGCAGATTGGAAGGGGCATTCAGGAGGGCAAATTATTTTTACACACACACACACACACACACACACACACACACACACACACACACACGGTTTGGGTGTGGACACAGGAGGCAACTTTAAATAGGTGTGAGGTTCATTTTACAGTTAGAGTCATGTACCTGCAGTTTTCTTAATGCCTTCTTTCTTAATAGCAAAACATAACTAGGTTCATTAGACCATTATTAGTTAACACATTAACCACCTGCAACACATCCCTGGCTGCAGCTGAGGTCCAGGATTCTGATTACACAAGATGAAGCAGACTTCCTTTTCCTCCACCCTGAAGCTCCTCCTCATGTTCTGGCCCTAAAAAAAAAAAAACACTTTGCATTTGTTTTCCCAAGGGCAATGGATTTGAGAGATTTTTGCTCACCCATTCTCCCTTTGCCTGAGGGTAAAGAAATCCTTCCTCAAATACCCCCAAGTACTGGTGCTGCTGCATTTGACTTCAGGGGTGAGTATAAGAGTCTACACTGGGGCATTTGATAATTGGTGATAGAAATCTCTTTTTTTTTCTCTTAATCTTTACTTATTTATTGGATAGAGACAGCGGGAAATAGAAAGGGAAGGGGGCAATAGAGAAGGTGAGACAGACACACCGCAGCCCTGCATCACCACTTGCAGAGCTTTCCCCATGCAGGTGGGGACCATGGGTTCGAACCTGGGTCCTCGAGCATTGCAACATATGTGCTCAACCAGGTGCGCCACCACCTGGCCCTGATAAAAATCTAAATGCATTGGGATAATGTTTGCATGGCTATGTAAATGTGCTAAAGATCATTGAAGTGTATAATTGAAACTGATCAGCTTTTGTGATACTGAGCTGTGACTTAATTTTTGTGGTATCTTTGAATTATACTTAAATAAACCTGCTAACTTAGAAAATGGGCAATTTGTCAACAGCCAGATGTAACAGCTCATATAGTGCACTGATTCTTGTCCCTTCTAGAAGACCTGTGCCTTTCCCTGCTACAAGCAACAACCACTGGTGAAGTGTTAGGATGTTATGAGTATCTTTAACAACCTATTGGGGCTAAGAATTTCCCAACTGTGCACTTAGTCCCAAATTCACTGAATTGTATTCAAGAAAGTTTTTTTTTTTAAGCAGCTGATGATGTTCTTAGTTTATTGCTAAACTGTCAGTGACTTGGACCATAGCAAAAGTCTAAATTTGCATGAAAGCAGAACTAAATTTACTTTTTTTTTTCTTTTCTTTCTTTTTTTCTTTTTTTTTTTTTTGCCTCCAGGTTTTTATTGCTGGGGCTCAGTGCCTGCACTATGAATCCACTGCTCCTAGAGGCCATTTTTCCCATTTTGTTGCCCTTGTTGTTACCCTTGTTATTATTATTGTTGTCATCCATATATATTTAATACCAGCAACATAATGTGACTCAAATTCAATTTGCTGTCAGCACTGAATGATTCTAGGTTTGCAGATACTGTACCTAAAGCCCATACCAGCAGACTCCATGAAGGCCGAGTTGTAAAACCTGTAACTGAGCAAGTGGAGATAATATATATAATCATGGGGCAGGGGTAGGTAGCATAATGGTTATGCAAAAAGACTTTCATGCCTGAAGCTCCGAAGTCCCAGGTACAATGCCCGGTACCACCATAAGCCAGAGCTGAGCAGTAGTTAACACCAAAAAAAAAAAAAAAAATCTAGTTAAATCCATTTGCGTGGGGAAAGCTACAAGGGCGGTGAAGCAGGGCTGCAGGTGTCTCTCAGTTTCTCTCTATACTATCAAATCAAATAAACAAAGCTTAAAATTTTTTTTTTAATTCTGGGACTGGGTGGTGGCACACCTGGTTGAGCACACATGTTATAATGCACAAGGACCTAGGTTCCGGCCCCCAGAGTCCACCTTCAGGGGGGAAGTTTCTCAAGTGGTGAAGCAGTGTTGCAGGTGTCTCTGTCTCTCTTGCTCTCTCTCACCACTTTCCTTCTCGATTTGTGACTGTCTCTATCCAATAAATAAATAAAGATAATAAAAAAACTTAATTTTTAAAATATTTATTCCCTTTTATTACCCTTGTTGTTTTAATATTTATTGATTGATTCCCTTTTGTTGCCCTTGTTGTTTTATTGTTGTAGTTATTATTGTTGTTGTTGTTGGACAGGACAGAGAGAAATGGAGAGAGGAGGGGAAGACAGAGGGGGAGAGAAAGACAGACACCCATAGACCTGCTTCACAGCTTGTTGAAGTGACTCCCCTGCAGGTGGGAAGCCGGGGGCTCGAACCCTGATCCTTACCCGCTGTGCTACCGCCTGACTCCCCCCCAAAACTTTTTTAAATACAGAAGTCATTACAAAAATTCTAGTTAGCACCTACTACTGTTAAGATAGAAAGTCTGGGGAGTCGGGCTGTAGTACAGTGGGCTAAGCGCAGGTGGCGCAAAGCACAAAGACCGGCATAAGGATCCCGGTTCGAACCCTGGCTCCCCACCTGCAGGGGAGTCGCTTCACAGGCGGTGAAGCAGGTCTGCAGGTGTCTATCTGTCTTCCCCTCCCTCTCTCCATTTCTCTCTGTCCTACCCAACAACAACAATAATAACTACAACAATAAAACAAGGGCAACAAAAGGGAAAAAATAAATAAAAAAAAAAATAAAAAAAAAAAGATAGAAAGTCTGGTCTATATCTATTATTGTTTATCAGTGTTCAAAAAGATTTTATTTACATTTATTGGTGGGGAGGGAAACTCTATAGTCTAAATAACATTATTGTTATGAAAAGAACTAAATTTGAATGTCTATTAGGGCTGGAAATCTAGTTTACTATAGTGGAAAGAACTGTAGTTTAAAATATCCTTCAAGAAAAAAAACTGGCTTAAGAAAGGAACTAAATTTGAATGCCTATTAAGGCTGCTATTCTAGTTTACTATAGAGAAAAAACTGTAGTTTAAAATACCCTTCAAGAAAAAGAAAATCGCTTTAAGGCAATAACTCTAGGGAGTTGGGCAGTAGCGCAGCAGGTTAAGCACATGTGGCACGAAAAGCAAGGATCAGTGTAAGGATCCTGGTTCGAGCCTCAGGCTCCCCACCTTCAGGGGAGTTGCTTCACAAGCGGTGAAGCAGGTTTGCAGGTGTCCATCTTTCTCTCTCCCTCTCTGTCTTCCCCTCCTCTCTCCACTTCCCTCTGTCCTATCTAATGATAACAACAACAACAACAAGGGCAACAAAAGGGAAAATAAATAAATAAAAGAAAATAACATAGTTATAATTCTTTTTTTACTTATCCTGCACTGAAAAAAGAGAACAGCCCAACTTTACAAATAAACTTTTAGCATATGACTGACCAGAGTCCAACACATAAGAGAGGAGACTTTATTAAAAAGTACAGACGGGCGTGGGAGGGGGGGGGGTTGTCTGGCGGTAGCTCAGTGGGTTAAGCACACGTGGCACAAAGCGCAAGGACCCGCGGGAGGATTTTGGTTTGAGCCCTGGACTTCCCACCTACAAGGGAGTTGCTTCACAGGCGGTGAAGCAGATCTGCAGGTGTCCATCTTTCTCTCCCCCTCTATGTCTTCCCCTCCTTTCTCTATTTCTCTCTGTTCTATCCAACAACGACATCAATAACAATGATAATAATAACCACAACAATGGTAAAACAACCAGGGTAACAAAAGGGGGAAAAATGACCTCCAGGAGCAGTGGATTCCGAACCCCAGCAATAACCGTGGAGGAAAAAAAAAATTACGGGACCACAGGGGAAGAGCGGGTTTAGAGTCTAGAAATGAATTGAGTAGCTAACCCATATTTACAGCCACCCCCCCCCCCAATTGAAGTGAGGATGATTTGAGCCAATGGTTTTCTCTTTCTTTCTTTTAAATAAAGTTTTTTTTTTCTTTTCCTTACCAGCAGTTGTGTGTGATTTTAAGTTTTCAAATACAGTATTTTCAAGCCTCACAAAACAGACCAGGAAAGTGAGGTTACAGAGCTCCTGGTACAGAAGACAGACAGAGGGTCAGGGGGTCCCAGAGACAGGCATGCAAAGAAGGGCTTCAGGGAAAACAGAGTAAAGGCCAAAAGGCCTAGCAATTACCCAGGGAATTCAAGCCCTGACCAAACAAACCACTTTAACTACATTTTTTGGAGAGTTTAATTTTAAAGCCTCTCATGGTGAAAAGGGACTCTGACAAATTCCCTTAACTGTTTATTTCACTTTACCAGAACTGAATGGAAATCATTCAACTTCAGCCTTCTATGTGCACAACAGAGGTTAATTTATATTACCCTTGGCAGAAGAGGGAACCCACACTCTAGATACTGCTCTTTGGAAGGGCAAGGCAGGCATATGCACATCCTGTAGGCTACTTAGAAGCTAAACCTGAAGTGAAACATAGTGCTTTCTGCAAAGCTCCAGGACCCCGTTCAGGCCCGCATTTTCCACGTGCAGGGAGGAAGCTTCACCAGCAGTAAAGTAGTGCAGCATGTGTCTCTCCCTCTTTATCTCTCCCTTCTCTACCTCTATCCTGAAAAGAAAGAGTGGGGGAGCCACAAGGAGTGGTGCATCATGCAGGTACAAAGCCCTAATGATAAAATAAACAAATAAAGTAATTAAATTTAAAAGTAGGGGAGAGAGTATACTGGACATTAATATGGGACATCCTTGCACCAAAACCAAATGTTTATGAGTGTGTGTGTGAGTGGGGTTTTTTTTGTTTGTTTGTTTGTTTGCTTTTTGCCACGGAAAAATTTTAGAATAGTAACAATATACTCAAAAATCAAACCTCTACTACAACAATAAGACAACAAGGGCAACAAAAGGGAATAAATAAATAAATATTTTTTTAAAAAATCAAACCTTTAAGAAGCAGTACCCTGAAACATTTAGTAAATTCCTACAAAGAACTGAAGAACTACTGACAGGTACAATTCATATATTATCCAATCTTTCCCACAGTCGGAGAGCAAATCATCTCCAGTGCAACAAGGAAGACGTAAGGTTAGAGAAATGTGGCTTTTTCCACTGGAGAGGTGGCTTAGTGGGTAGGGAATAATGAAATGAGTAAATTGCAGGCTTGTGACTGCACCTTGGCAGACTACGATTGTAACCAATCAGCCCCTTTGACTCTTTTTTTGCTTTGTAGCCAATCAATCAGAGCGCACCCATTTCATTCCTGCTCTGTAACCAATCAGCTTGTACCATGCCCAAATGGAAAAGGGTAAAAGCTGCTTCAACCCACCTTATTCTGCTATGGTGAAATAAATGTAACTGCCTGCCCTGCACAGTGGCTACCTCTGAGCTGTAACACTCAGAGCTGAAGCACTCCGAACTGAAACACGGATGTCTCCCTAACAATAAGACTTGCGCAGCTGGTAAAGCTCAGTTGGCGCAAAGCGCAAGGACCAGCATGAGAATACTAGTTCGAGCCCCCAGGACCCCCACCTGGCAGTGAAGCAGGTTTTCAGGTGTCTTTCTCTCCCTCTCTCTGTCTTCCCCTCCTCTCTCGATTTCTCTCTCTCCTATCCAACAATGACATCAATAACAACAATAATAATAACTACAATTTTTAAAAATAAGGGCAACGAAAAGGGGAAAATAAATGAAAAATATATACAGAAAGTAAATAAATAAAAATGGAGCTCATTGAACATAAACTCTGCTCCCTCAGCCCTGTCATATATCTGACAGTCCTGAAAGTTCTGTGAAGTCTTGGAAGCTCTTTGAGGTCTGCGCTTGAGGAACTTAAATCCCTCTGGCTATAGTGAGGACAAAACCCCATCACTGGGAACCAGCGTGAGCCCTCAGGGTCACATGGTTCCGTGCTCCTTCCTGTGGGACCACATACCACATTCACAGACATAATGACAGAACTCAGCAGAACAAGTGCCCTAGACACCAGCCTCCCTGTGGATGGCATAGAAACACACAGTACTGGGGAGTCGGGCGGTAGCGTACCGGGTTAAACGGACGTGGTGCAAAGCTCAAGGACCGCATAAGGATCCAGGTTCGAGCACCCTGCTACCCACCTGCAGGGGAGTCGCTTCACAGGCAGTGAAGCAGGTCTGCAGGTATCTATCTTCCTCTCCCCCTCTCTGTCTTCCCCTCCTCTCTCCATTTCTCTCTGTCCTATCCAACAATGATGACATCAATAACAACAACAATAATAACTACAACAACAATTAAAAAAAACAAGGGTAACAAAAAGGGCAAATAAATATAAAAAAAAAATAAAAAAAAAAAAGGAAGAAACACACACACACACACTGACCCATGAGAGGTCAAGGGAGGCAAACAGGAGGTCCGACCACCAGGCCCACAACCTCCACATTCTTTCTTTTTTTTTAAATTTTTTAATTATTTATTTTCCCTTTTGTTGTCCTTGTTTTTATTGTTGTTGTAGTTATTATTGTTGTTATTGATGTCGTTGTTGTTAGGACAGAGAGAAATGGAAAGAGGAAGGGAAGACGGGGGAGAGAAAGACACCTACAATCCTGCTTCACCGCTTTTGAAGCGACTCCCCTGAAAGTGGGGAGCCAGGGGCTTGAACCGGGATCTTTAAGCCAGTCCTTGCACTTTGCGCCCCCTGTGCTTAACCCACTGCACTACCGCCTGACTCCCTCCACATTCTTTCTTTTCTGCAGGTATTCTGTTTTCTTTTTTCTTCCCACCTTCACCAACAAAGGCTTCTTTCCTTTGCTGATGTAGTTCTTTAGATCTTGGGAAGCCATCTGAATTCTAGGAAGTGGCCCCAGAACCAAATCAGAATTGTTTCTTTGTGGCAAGTGAGGCAGGTATCACCCGTCAGTTCTGAAAGCTTCAAATCTAAGGACCACATTGTCAATAAGACAGGTCCATAAGAAGTAGTCCTTCTTGTCCATTTGGCACTGACCACTGACTGAGAGGGAAAGCAGAGAGTAAATTTGTACCTGGGCCCGGAGTGGACCTTTCTCCTAATTGGCACTCACCATGGCTGAGGCAGAGGGACATCTTACATTTCTCTGGGATGCAATCAGAGAGCAGAAGTGGGTCAGAAATGAAAAAGTACAAGCTAATTGGACATTGGTGGTTCAAACCACCACAAATTCTTTTCTGTGATATGTCTGTCCTTCAGTGCATCTGTGAGAAGGCCATGCAGGAATCCTGTTCTAACAGGCTTCCAGGAGACCTGCCACCTCTTAAAGGATTTGCAATGTCTAGGCAATTGTGTTTGTTTTGTATTTTTAAACCCAGTGACCCTGGCCACACTTGCCTGGGGCCACTTGGGGCCTAAATAGAGGGCAAAGCAACAGAGCCCAGGAAGCTAGGTTGAAGTGGAGAGCCAGACTGCTGGCAGACTTGATGTGAAGTAACTCTGGTTCCCATCAGGGATCTCTGGGCTCAGGTGACGCCCCCATTCCCAGCAGAGCAGCTCAGAATGAATCATTTGAGGGTGTCCTTGAAAATGGCATCCTTGGGCAGAAGGCACCTCTGAAGCAGACTTTTAGAAAAGAAGCAGAGAGAAGGGAGTCGGGCGATAGCACAGCGGTTTAAGCGCACGCACGTGGCATGAAACACAAGGACCAGCCTAAGGATCCTGATTTGAGCCCCCAGCTCTCCACCTGCAGGGGAGTCGCTTCACAGGTAGTGAAGCAGGTCTGCAGGTGTCTGTCTTTCTCTCCCCTCCCCCCCGTCTTCCCCTCCTCTCTCCATTTCTCTCTGTCCTATCTAACAAAGATGATATCAATAACAACAATAATAACTACAACAACAATAAAAAAGAGAAGAAAATAAGGGAAAATAGGGAAAATAAATAAATATTAAAAAAAGAAGAAGAAGAAGAAGCAGAGATAAGGTTTGGGGCTTGGATATGGCAACGATCTGATGGGGTCACCAGAGCATTGGGACTTCTACCTGGTTTATAATTGGCAAGCTCACTTGTGAGCTGGCTAATCTGAGCATATTCCATAGCTGTACTCCAATTTCTTTGTCTATAGAATGAAAGCATGGGCCTGGGAATCTTTATGGTGCTTTAAATTGTGGGTTGTATTCCAAGGAAGAACTTACAAATGAAAGGGAAAAAAAAGTTGTGTGTTGCTCTCATTTTGAAAGTAAACAAAGTTAAAGATGGAAACTTTCAATTGGAGGGGGCCAGGTGGTAGGTAGCCCACCGGATTAAATCCGAATGGTATGAAGCGCAAGGACCTGTGCAAGGATCCCGGTTTGAGCCCCCGGCTCCCTACCTGCAGGTGTCTCTGTTCTCTTCCTCTCTATGTCCCCTTCCCCTCTCAATTTCTCTCTGTCCTATCCAATAAAAAAAAAAGAAAAGAAAAGAAAAATGGCTGCCAGGAGCAGTGGATTCGTAGTGCTGGTACTGAGTCCCAGCGATGACCCTGGAGGCAAAAAAAAGAGAGAGAGAGAGAGAGAAAGAAACTTTGAACAGGTGCATAGTATTAATAAAATGCTCAGGTTGCCACTTAAGTTTAGTTTATAATATTTACTCTTGATTTCACACCATCATACTGAACGAAGAATTGAGGTTAATGTTTAATACTCAGAAAATACTCTCAGCCCTGCTGTGACAGCTACAGCATATGAAGTGACATACAGCCACAGTCAGACACATCGGTAAACACAGCTGCTGCAAAGATCTTTGAAATATCACTTTTTCAACAATATTTATACACCTTTCCCATATTTGGGAGCTACTCTCTCCCCTGATCCAGCTTTCTGATTCTTTTTCCAGCCATGACATCATCTCCCCAGGCAATAACTTGAATCCACCTGCATAACAGATTTCAGGCTCAGGGAAAAAAAAAACTAGTATAGCCACAGGCCCTTTGGAATATAACTAAAATAGGCTTACTTGCTGTCTATAAAACAGAGATACCCACTCCCCAACTCTTCATCTGCACTATTCTAGCCTTTAGGTTCATGATTAGTCAGCAATTTGTTGGGCTTTATATGTTAATTTGCTTTTCAGTCAACAGGTTCCAGATGTTAGCGTGATGCCAACCAGACTTCCCTGGACAGACAACCCCACCAATGTGTCCTGGAGCCCCGATTTTCCAGAACCCCGCCCCACTAGGGAAAGAGAGAGGCAGGCTGGGAGTATGGATTGACCTGTCAACACCCATGTTCAGCGGGGAAGCAATTACAGAAGCCACACCTTCCACCTTCCGCATCCCATAATGACCTTGGGTCCATACTCCCAGAGGGATAAAGAATAGCAAAGCTATCAGGGGAGGGGATGGGATACAGAGTTCTGGTGGTGGGAATTGTGTGGAGTTGTATCCCTCTTATCCTATGGTTCTGTCAGTATTTCCTTTTTATAAATAAAATAAAAATAAATTAAATAAATTTCAAAAAGAAATATCACTTTTTCCTTTTACTATTGCTTAAGCACTTTGCGACTTAAGTTTACGCAACTTCAATCATGAAAACAAAAATCAAGAGATGTACATACCAGGAATCCTATTGAGTGTCACCCAGAAATGCTCGTCAGGACTGTAGGTATCCTTGGACCAAGACAAGAGGTCCAGTGAACGCTGGTCTTGAAGGACAAAGACAGCAAAATCCCTGGTGAGGGCCACATAGGCTGTGCCAAAGTAGATTGTCATGTTGTGAGGAGGTGGGGTCTTTAGTTGTACTGTTTTATGCACATAGGAAGTTTTGTCACTCAGTATTTCCCGGTGAATATATTTTGTCCTTCCGACAGCATGAGCAGGAGGCAGCACTCCCGGGGTGATGTTTCTCCCTTTGAACACTTTCAGGTGCTGGATTATTTCCTTGTTGGTCTTGAGGGGGAAGTCTTGCCCACAGGTGTTGAGGACATACTTCCAGGGCACCTCAGAGGCCACCAGGTCCTTCAGGCAGTTCAGGTCAGCCTGCAGCCGGGAGAATCCCCCATAGACCACGGATTCCGTCTTTGAAGCCAGAAAGGCGTTGGGGAAGCACCTCAGCATCCTTCCCACGGCCTCTTTGAGTTCAGCCCTCGCCTTTCCATCCACATGAACACAGTACACGTTCTGGGGCATGTAGATGGCTCTAAAGAGCCTCTCAAAAGTGCTAAAGTCCTTGTGGATGGTCACTGTATAAGCCAGAGGGAAGTCAGCCTCCTCTGTGGAGAGCGCTTCTGTGAAGTAGTGAGCCTGAGCCAGATACTCAGAACAAGTAGCCTCACCAACGGGAGTCCTCAGGGCGTTCTCTCCTGGGTTAAACACCTTTCCCTCAGAGATCTGGTGACAGACTTCAGTTAAGACTGAAGCATTGGACAGAGATGCCCGCAGAAAACGTTTGTTCTCCCAGAGTTTGTTATTGTAAACAAATACAAAAATCAGAGCAGTAAGAAGAGACACGGTGAAAAGACAGTGCTTCCAAGAGCGCATTATTCAAAGTCAAGAGTCACTGTCTCCTGAGGTCTGGTCAAAGTGCAGACACTTTACTTACATTCTTTCCAGAACTCACAAGTGTCTTCTGGGAGGGTGCCTCCTGGTGGTGTCCCTGTCCTCCTCCTTCCTTCTCTCATTTGTGCCTGTCCGTCAACACATTTCCGGATTAGCTGATGACCTGTAGCCTGTTCCGACACACACACACACAAAAGGTGCTGTAGGAGGATGAGATTCTCCACAATCCCCTGTCAGTCCCCACCACAGCGTCACTGAGGGGCGGGGTGGCCCTTCTGCAAGTCATCTCTGTGAGCCGTGAACTTGACCAAAAGCTGGCAACTGCGTCTGCTCCTGCTTCCTGTTAATCATTGCGCTCAGCTGCCTGGTTTGTTTGCTTAACCCCAGTGACCAAGTCAAAGCCACAGATCCAGCCTAGTTTAGGAATCGGTGGAAAACTCTGACAGTGAGCACTGTGCTCACGCCAGCCACTCACCCCTCCTTTTCCCTGCCCCACATGTGACTGGGGGGTGTTGTCTCCAGAGTCTGTGCATGGTCACCACTCCAATTCTTTCCAGGGTTCTACTGTTTTTGCTACCTAGGGAGCACTAAAACAGGCTCAAGAGCAGGTGCACTGCTGCCCAGCTGTGAATAGTGAAGACCAGCTGAAAATATAGATACATACACGTGTCACCCAGCACTGTCCAGGGTAGAACTGACATCAGTGATGGCAGTTTATGTCACACAAACCCAAGGATCACCCGCCGTCTGGAGGTGGAGAGGGCCTCTATGAGTCACATTTTACTACCTTCATAGGTCAGTATCAGAACAAGAAAACATGAGTTAAGGGGCCGGGTGGTGGGGCACCTGGTTGAGTGCATATTACAGTGAACAAGGACCTGGGTTTGAGCCCCCAGTCCCCACCTGCAAGGGGAAAGCTTTGCAGGTGATGAAGCAGTGCTGCAGGTGTCTCTCTCCCTCTCTGTCACCCCCTTCCCTCTCAGCCTCTAGCCAATAAAGAAAGAAAGAAAATAAATAAGTCAGCAGCCATAGCTAACAGAGCTGGACAGTTGTCAACAAAGGTTCCCACTCACAAACACACACACAGACACACATGCTCATCTACACATACACTTCCATGCACACACTCACTCCTGCATACTCACATTCTCCATATATATATATATATATATATATATATATACACACACACACACAGAGGGCATTTGCTACCATTCACACTTACTCCCCACACCACTTGCTTACTCATTCATTCTCACAGACACACTCATACAGTAGTCACTCTTCCTTGGAAACCCTTTCCCTCCTCTCTCACTCCTTCTTGGAGCCACGTCAGCTGGGTCTCACATCTCGAATGGCACCACTGGTCTTGCTGGTAGTTGCCTGCATGTGGGTGTACAACTGAGTTGTGTTAGCCCCAGGCTCAAACCCTTATTTGGGTTTTCTGGACAAGCAAGTATTTGCTACTCACCGGTCTCATGCTTCTGTTTTCATCCCTCCTCCCTCCCACCCCCGTTTCCCTGATCACATTAGTGTGAGATTCCAAATACTAATGATTTGTAATCTGGCTTTGTATCTGTACATGTAGGCACACGGGATTAACTGTTCTTCCCATACATCTTCATTAGAAAGATAGTGTACTGGGAGTCAGGAGATAGCGCAGCAGGTTAAGCACACATGGCGCAAAGCCAAGGACTGGCTTAAGGATCCGGGATGGAGCCCCCCCCCCCCCCGGCTCCCCACCTGCAGGGGGGTCGCTTCACAGGCGGTGAAGCAGGTCTGCAGGTGCCTATTTTTCTCTCCCCCTCTCTGTCTTCCCCTCCTCTCTCCATTTCTCTCTGTCCTATCCAACAACAATGGCATCAATGATAACTACAACAATAAAACAAGGGCAACAAAAGGGAAGGAAGAAAGAAAGAAAGAAAGACAATATACCACATGCTTTTCACATCCTGTATCTCAGTTATCATGTGTCCAAAGACATACACATTTTGACTTTGCCAAGAACCCTGCAACCTGCACTTGAACTTCACGCTACAGTGTTGACATAGTGTAGTAACCCCACCCCCGCCCCACCTCCAGTCCTCTCTGGTCATTAATGACCACTGCTTGAGAACACACACTGGACTTGTTTTCCTACTTCAACTGAAAGTTGATGCACTGAGACACTGGCTCCAGGTCCAATTCATGAGCATCAGGGAATACTTTAGAATTGAATGATTCGAAAGTCAAGCGGTAGCACAGTGGGCTAAGCTCACATGGCTTGAAATGCAAGGACCAGACTAAGGATCCCGGTTGGAGCCCCCGGCTCCCCACCTGCAGGGGAGTCGCTTCACAAGCGGTGAAGCAGGTCTGCAGGTGTCTCTTTCTCTCCCCCCTCTCTGTCTTCCCCTCCTCTCTCCATTTCTCTCTGTCCTATCCAACAGCGACATCGATAACAACAATAACTACAATAAAACAATAAGGGTAAAAAGAGGGAATAAAATAAATATTAAAAAAATATATATATATATCATCTATGTCCATGTTAGAAAACAGAAGACAAATGGAAGATCTACACAAATGATCCTGGTTTTCTTTTCTGCTTTCTCTCCTTCTCCTCCCTGTTTCTGGATAGAGGTGAAAGACAAGAGTGGTAGAAAGACAAAGAGGAGAGACACCTGCAGCACTGCTCCACAACTCTTGAGGCTTCTCTCCTGCAAGTAGGGAGTAGGGGCTTGAACCTAGGTCCTTGGTCATGATAACGTGTATACCACTATGAGGTCACCCAAATTCTGGTTTCAATCTCAGGAATGCCTGCTGGCCTTCCAGCTTCTCTAAGACTGTTTGTCTCTGCCTCTCTCTCCTTATATATTTACATCGGTGACATTCAGTGCCCTGCTGCTTTGTTCTTGATATTTATTTATTTATTTATTGCAACTGTGCACCTCTTCCTGAATAATACTGACACGGACTCTGGAGTTAAAAGCAAAAACTAACAAACTATACCTGGGGCCTCACTTGGGAGGTGTTTTTTTTTTTTTTTTGCTATTGTTTTTTTCATGCATGTGACCCCCAGCTCCCACCATATTGCAGGAAGTTTCAATGTCCTTCCTTCTCTCCCTGTCTCTCTGTCTCTAGCTGGAAAAAAAAAAAAATCGGCCCAGAGTGGTGAAGCCTTGACAGAAACAAAAAAGAATGAAATAGGAAATGAAGAAAGGAGGAAAAAGAAAAGAAAAAGAAAACCAATGGGACCTTGCATCTGAGAGTCCAAGGCTTTATCCATTGCAGCTCCTCCTGGCCTGTGCCTCCCACTCCCATCCCACATGCTTCAGTGATGCTCCACTTCTCATTCTTCCCCTCCCCCCATGTTAATAAATGAATAAATCCCTAAGAGAAATGCAAATTTTGGCCCGAGGTTTATAGTTTGTAGAGTGTAAAAATCCCTTTCTGGGAGCAGCTGACCTGTTACATTCTTTTGCCTTTGTTGGACCGAGGCAGAACCAGGACACCTAGACCCTGGGCTAGGAAGTGGAGGCTGCACAGAGAAAACCTCCTAGGCCTACAGTATACCCCTAGGATGATTCTTCTCCATTTGCTGTACTTGCCCTTTGTGATTCTTGCATTCCTCTGCAGGGCATGCTGGCCTTCCCCCCTCATAAATATGCATGCTTTTCCTGGAATACACTCATATGCACAGACTGTCGCCTCACCCCAACAGTACTAAGCACTGAATCAGACCCCACTTCCTTTTTTGAAACTTGCCAGCAAGTTTCCCAGCCCAAGTTGTTTTCATGCAAATAAATTCCTTACTTTCTCTATATGACAGCAGTTCCTGTGATTTATCTGAAGATACTCTCACCAGTGTGGTTTGTTTGTTTGTTTGTTTAATAATAGCAGGAAAGAGCCTGAAACAACAGTTAAAAGCCCTGTGTATCTGGGGTGGGGGTGGGGGGGTGGCAAAGAGTCATGACTGACAGAATCCCCAATTTGGAAGCCCTTGAGCTTCTGCGTAGTTTAACCAGAAACATTACAACACTCTCATGGGTGAATTTGAGAAAAAACAAACAAGAAAAGAAAAAAAAAAAAAAAAAACCTTCCATCTCATAGACAGCTAACTCCATAACTACTCGAGAGAGACCTCTAACCCCCATCTGTGCTTTATTATTACCTACCCCTTCTACACTCCTGCAATTTGAAAATCAAGTCCACAGTGGACTCCTGGTGGAGCTAGGTGGCCAGCAATGAACAGAGGCCTGAGGGCAAAACGCAAGGTAGATAAGCAGAGGGTGAGCTAAAGCCAGAGAGCTGACAAAGGCAAGAGAAAAGGGTTCTTCCCTAGCACTCAGAGGTAGAACTCTGCTCTCCAAGGGCACTTTCCAGTTGAAGATTAGTCCTAGATTATGTCTACAGGAGAAGTCTGAACCCAAGACCTCAGTTTTTCAAGACTTATTGATATTGAGGAAGAGGGAAGCCAGGGCATCTTTCTGGCCTGTGAGAGCAGCACAGATCTGCATATGAGGTGCAGATCCAACCCAGGGATTCATACAGGTCAGTCTCAGCCCCCACAGCTAACTTCCATCCGCCAACTCACACAGAAAGATTTCACATAGGTGAGACAGGAGTCAGTGAGAAGGGCCTAGTCCCAGGTCTAGGTTGACCAGCTCTCCTTTTCCAGTTCTGCCCTGTCTCCCAGGGCTCCATTCTTCATGTGAGGGATCCAGGTCACTGCTAAGAGCTAACAGCTGGAAGATGCTTAACTCCAAGAGTCCAAGGCCAACAAGCTCCCCACATAAGTTCTATTAGAGAGAAGTACAGAAGCTGCCCCTACCCTGCATGCATATCCCATTCACTCTCTCTCTCTCCCTCCCTCCCTCCCTCTCTCTCTTTCTCTCATTTATTCGATAGAGACAGCCAGAAATTGAGAAGGAAAGAAGTGATAGAGAGGGAGAGAGACAGACACCTGCAGCCCTGCTTCACTGCTTCTGAAGCTTTACCCCTACAGGTGGGGAGTGGGGGCTTGAACCTGGATCCTTGGGCACTGTAACTTATGGACTCAACCAGGTGCATTACCACCCGGCCCCTACTCCATACTTTCTCAAAGCTCACACTTCACAGAGAAGGCATGGGTACCCACTCCTACCACTGGATGGAGAGAGACCTTCCCCAGACACAATCAAAGACCCAAATTGAGAAAAATAAGGGAAACAAAAATGTAGCTTTGAATTTGGCAAAACCTGCTTCTGTCTTTAAATCTGGAAGATGAGTTGTAATGGAAATGCGAAACAACTTCATTGCTACCTAGATCATCTTGGGCTTGTTCTCTTCTTTTCTCTTTAAGTTTCCTTCATTACCAGATAAAATTCCTAATAAGGAATGACTAAGTAAAGTACATTTGAAATGTCGGATTGTGCCAAGTACCTTAATTCATGTCTGAAAACACCCCAACCCACCCCGTCCTTCCCGCTGGAGCATGAGAAATTGGTGCAAGGCATTATAGTAAGAAATTATTTAAAAAGTAACAGTTGTAACTAAATTGTGTCTGGATATGAGTGATTTAAGAAGAGGAACAAAAAATATCACCATCCTTAATAAGTACACCACACAACAAAATTGTTAACACACGTTATTCTTTGGAAAACCTCAGGGAATAAAAATCCTGTAGCACACTTACCCTTTCACTGTTGAAATTTGTATTCTGTGCCAGGCACCATGCTAGGTTCTGGAAATAAAAATAATAAAATAAAATAAAACTAGTGTGGCCTGTGTGAGCACAAGCCCATGGTCCTATAATACCTCTGGGACCAGTAAGTATATGATCAGTAAGTAGCCTTTGACAGCCCTCTCTCTGCCTACTCCCCAACCTCACCCCCAAGATTTCCCCAGCCCGCCCAATCTACCTCTTCTCCCTGGAAGGCTACAGTTGCCGTTGCCAGAAGCGTTCTCTCTCTCTGCTCTTACAGGTGAAGACATTAGCTGTAGTGTTTGCAAGTTGAATAATAAAAGCAGGAATGTGGAAGAGCAAAGTTCAGTTTGCTTTTAGTCCCACCCCTAAGGCTGGGTCTAGATACTCTGAGGCTGCCCTAAGGAGGAGGTGCCTGGCTCTGAGAGGTTTAGCCATGACGCCACCCCTGTGTCTTCCTCCTCTCATCTCCTCTGCTGGGGTCCTGTGCCCTGACTTGGAATTTTGGGAGAGGTTACTCTGTGTAGTAACTTTCCCTGGTGTCAGCATCTCCCAGTAGGATACTCTTAACATAGGTTCATATTCTGGGTTTTCCTAAGACTCCTCTGATTCACTTAAGTAACTCTGAGGTTACCCCAGGAGATGGAATTGTAGGTTTCCTTGGCAAACCTTTTTAAGTTTCTCCCTAAATTTAACTTAGTTTCAGGGTGAACACCCTAGCACTTCCAATCTAGTGTCAAGTTGTAATAGATTTTGAACTGGTTTCTTTGCAACTGCCTGGCCGCAAGGGAAAGGAAAGCATAATTCAACTGCGAGATTTAGGAGATACCCCAACCTGGAAATTCCAAGATTTCCTGATTTGCAAATCTTTTTCTGAGCCCCAAGATCTGCCTAGGTCAGGCAGATAGAGACTGTAGGCGCTTCCCACACACCATCCTGGAATGAATTCTGTTCTATACTTTAAGTGGTCAAGTGCTCTGTGTTTTTCCAGATTCTTCTCTCCTGAATGACTAGAAGCAATTTATAAAACTCATTGGAGGGCAGAGGAGATAGTACAATGGTTATGCAAAGAAACTCTCATGCCTGAGGCTCCAAAGTCCTAGATTCAATCTCCCCAACCACCTTAAGCCAGAGCTGAACAACACACTCTGGGGAAAAAAAAAAAAAAAAAAACTGAATGGAGGTCCAGCAAAATAGCTCACCTCAAATCAGGCACCAGATTTTCCATGTGTGCATCTTGGGTTCAAATCTAACCCTTAGGGAGTTTGGCAGTAGCACAGCGGGTTAAGCGGACGTAGTGCAAAGTGCAAGAACCCACAGAAGTATCCCGGTTAGAGCCCCCGGCTCCCCACCTGCACGGGAGTCCCTTCACAGGCAGTGAAGCAGGTCTGCAAGTGTCTATCTTCCTCTCCTCCTCTCTGCCTTCCTCTCCTCTCTCCATTTCTCTCTGTCCTAACAGCGACATCAATAACAACAATAATAACTACAACAACAATAAAAAGCAAGGGCAACAAAAGGGAAAATTAATTAATTAATTAAATTTAAAAAATAAAAGCTAGTCTCTACCACACTGAAGGAAGCTGTAATGCTGTGATTTCTAACTCTCTCTCTCACTCTGAAAAAGCTAGCCAGTAGCAGTGAAGTCCCAACAACGGGGGGGGGGGGGAATAAATTGAACAATAAGTAAAAATCGAGAGAGAGAGAGAGAGAGAGAGAGAGAGAGAGAATACAGGGGTAGAGACAACAAGATATGCCGGACCTTCTTAAAATCACTCCAGAAAATACAGAAAGAAATGCCATGCCTTTAAGTTCTCTCTCTCTCTCTCTCTCTCTCTCTCTCTTTCTCTTTGGAGGGGGGAGCATTATCACAGGGTTTCACTGCTCTAGGCTGACTTATTCAGATAGACAGAGATAGAGACAAGAGAGAATTGGAAGCACATGAAAGTTTTCTTCAGTCAGGTGGAGGCTGGGCCAAACTGGGTCATGCACTTGACCATGAAGTTTTATTATCATTATTTTTTTAATGCTGGGATTATGTGAATTTATACTACATACTGAATGAACTTTGATTGCTTCATAAAACTAAATTGTGGGAGTCAGGCGGTAGCACAGCGGGTTAAGCGCACGTGGCTCAAAGTGCAAGGATCAGCATAAGAATCCCAGTTCAAGCCCTTGGCTCCTCACCTGCAGGGGAGTCACTTCACAGGCAGTGAAGCAGGTCTGCAGGTGTCTATCTTTCTCTCCCCTCTCTGTCTTCCCCTCCTCTCTCCATTTCTCTCCGTCCTATCCAACAATGATGACATCAATAACAACAACAATAATAACTACAACAATTTTTAAAAGGGTAACAAAAGGGAAAATAAATAAATACTAAAAAACTAAACTGTTCCCTTTTTTGTGTTATGTATGTTTTTGTTTCTTTTTTTATTTTGTTTTATTTTATTTTTGAGAGAGATGCAGAGACAGAGAGAGAGAGAAACACCAGAGCACTGCCCAGCTCTGGCTTATGGTGGGCAGGGGATTGAACCTGGGACTTTGGAGCTTCAGACATGAGAGTATCTTTGCATAACCATCAGGCTATCTACCCTCTTCCCCCACCCTGTATGTTTGTTTCTTTGTTGGCTTGTGTTGTTTTGTTTTGTTTTTATCATTTCTGGGACTTCAGAATGACACAAATTAAATTCCAGTCAACCTATTTGTGAATCAGTTCAAAACTGGCCAAAAACTGATGAGCAGAGAAAAGGTTTACATTTTGAAAACTTGGTCTGAAATTTTAAGTTTCCTGGTTGTAGAACTGAAACACATGAACTTAAAAATAGAGAGAGAGAAAGAGAGAGAGAGAGAGAGAGAGCAAGAGGAAGGAACAGAACTGCAATTGCCTCTATGACTTCATGAGAATATAGTGGTTACTGATATGGGGGAAGGAGAGTCCCGGAGACATAAAATGTTGATGAGAGGATCAGTGTAGATCTGTATCCCTATAATTTTACAATCTGTGAACCACTAATACAATTTTAATTTTTTAAATATTTATTTATTCCCTTTTGTTGCCCTTGTTGTTTTATTGTTGTTGTAGTTATTATTGTTGTTATTGATGTCGTCGTTGTTGGATAGGACAGAGAGAAATGGAGAGAGGAGGAGAAAACAGAGGGGAGAGAAAGATAGACACCTGCAGACCTGCTTCACCGCTTTTGAAGCGACTCCCCTGCAGGTGGGGAGCCCGGGGGCTCGAACTGGGATCCTTATGCCGGTCCTTGTGCTTTGTCCACAAGCACTTAACCTGCTGTGCTATCCCCCAACTCCCTACTAATACAATTCTTTTTTTAAAAAAATATTTTATTTTATTTATTTATTCCCTTTTGTTGCCCTTGTTGTTTTATTGTTGTAGTTGTCGTTGTTGGATAGGACAGAGAGAAATGGAGAGAGGAGGGGAAGACAGAGGAGGAGAGAAAGAGAGACACCTGCAGACCCTGCAGGCGGGGAGCCGGGGTTCAAACTGGGATCCTTATGCCGGTCCTTGTGCTTTGCGCCACCTGTGCTTAACCCGCTGCACTACAGCCCGACTCCCACTAGTAAAATTCTTAAAAGAGAGCTAGTAGTTGAAAAGAAATCACAGCTGCATCTTTAATGATAGTAGATTTAGCCAAGGTCTTGTGTTAGGACATGAAGTTAACAGATGAATGTAAAGAAAAAGATTTCTTAGCATTTTCAAAAATTACCCAGAAATAAGAAAATTGACATACCGCATGTTTCCTTTTACCACAATAAGAAACAGATAATGGGGGTTATTTAAAAGAACTGCTTGACTCAAAAAAAAAAAAAAGTGGAAAGGACATATGTCTTTATATATATTATTTATTTATTATTATATATTTATTTATTTCCCTTTTGTTGCCCTTGTTGTGTTCTTATTGTTGTAGTTATTGTTTTTGATGTCGTCATTGTTAGGACAGAGAGAAATGGAGAGAGGAGGGGAAGACAGAGAGGGGGAGAGAAAGATAGACACCTGCAGACCTGCTTCACCGCCTGCAGGTGGGGAGCAGGGGCTGGACCCGGGATCCCTACTACAGTCCTTGCCCTTCGCACACTTGCGCTTAACCCGCTGCACTACCGCCCGACTCCCAGGACATATTTCATTACAGAATACTTTTGCTTTCCTACACGATGAACATTACTACTCTCCTTTTTAAAAATGTTTATTTATTTATTTATTCCCTTTTGTTGCCCTTATTGTTTTATTGTTGTAGTTGTTGTTGTTGTTGTTATTAATGTCGTCGCTGTTGGATAGGACAGAGAGAAATGGAGGAGGGGAAGACAGAGAGGAGGAGAGAAAGACACCTACAGACCTGCTTCACCGCTTATGAAGCGACTCCCCTGCAGGTGGGGAGCCGGGGGCTCGAACCGGAATCCTTCCACTGGTCCTTGCGCTTTGCGCCACCTGTGCTTAACTCGCTGTGCTACCGCCCAACTCCCTACTACTCTTCTGTATACATGTTCAAGTGGAGTCAGGTGCTTTTCCCAGGAACCAGAGATGAAAAATGCAGCACCTCTGAATTAATTGTAAATTCACTTAACATCTATCCAGAGTTCTAGCTCATAAAATAGAACCATGGTTGCCTTATCATTTAAATTTTAAATATATATTCCCTTTTATTTATGTATTTGTTTTATTTGATAAGACAGAGATTGAGAGGGGAAGGGAGATACATAAGGAGTGAGAAAGAGAGAAGCATGTAACACATGTTTCACCACTTATGAAACTTCACCCCTGGGGGCCTGGGCTGTAGGGCAGCGGGTTAAGTACAGGTGGTGCAAAGCTCAAGGACCCGCATAAGGATCCCAGTTCCAGCCCCCGGCTCCCCACCTGCAGGGGGGGGGGGGTCACTTCACAGGCGGTGAAACAGGTCTGCAGGTGTCTGTCTTTCTCTCCCACTCTGTCTTCCCCTCCTCTCTCCATTTCTCTCTGTCCTATCCAACAACAATGACAGCAATAACAACAATAATAACAACAATGATAAACAACAAGGGCAACAACAACAACAAAAGAAACTTCACCCCTGGAGATGGGGTCTGGGGCTTCCTTTGTCACTTTGCCCAAAACATCTACAAGCTACAGAATTCCTTAATCCTCAAATGTGATTTCTGCTCAAAGTCTTAAAGCCAGACTCAGTTCCATCTATGACTGTTCTCCACAGGGGTGAGGTAAGTGCTCAGGTAGAAAAAGCACTTTTAGGAATAACCCTGACTGGAGCCAGGTAGTGGCAGATCCAATAAAGTGCACACATTAGGGTGCCCAAGGACTTGGGTTCAAGCCCCTAGTCCCCAACCAATGGCAGTGGTGGAGCAATGATGTAGGTGTCTCTCCCTTTTTGTGTCTCTCTATCTTGTACTACCTCTCACCTATTTAAAAAAAAAAAAAAGTGCAGGGATAGATGGAATAATGGTTATGCAAAATAACTCTCATGCTTGAGGCTCCAAAGTCCCAAGTTCAAACCCCCCCCCAACACACACACCACCATAAACCAGAGCTGAGCTGTACTCTGGTTTAAAAAATGAATGAGTAATCTCTGGTAGCCTTTGTATGAATAGTAGGTGCAGGTGGTAAACTCCCAGCAGGTACACCAGGATGACAAGAACCTGGGCAGGAACCAAGATTACCCCTTTTCCACCCCACCTCCATCAACCTTCTTAATTGTTCTTCTCCACACTTGACAAGACAGCATCAAGATCCAGGGAAAATGGACCACCCACTGTAGAAAAAAGTTCATAATTTAGGGCAAAGTGAAGATGAATTTGCAGACATTTTGGAGTCAGCCATGGAAAAGAAAATGAATTCCTCTTTTTTGGTTGTAAAGAGACCAGTGATTCCCTACTCATCCACATCCCAGCCTCTGCTGTGACAGTGTAAGGGGACCATCAAAGGCAAAGGCTAGGCCAGGTGGTGGCTCACTTAGTCAAGCATAAGTGTTACAAAGTGCAAGGACCCAGGTTAACCCCCGCCCAAGTCCCCACTTGCAGGGGGAAAGCTTTGCGAGTAGTAGAGCAGTTGGGTGGTAGCGCAGGAAGTTAAACACAGGTAACGCAAAGCACAAGGACAGGTGTAAGGATCCTGGTTTGAGCCCCCGGGTCCCCACCTGCAGGGAAGTCACTTCACAAGCAGTGAAGTAGGTCTGTAGGTGTCTTTCTCTCCCCCTCTGTCTTCCCCTCCTCTCCATTTCTCTCTGCCATATCTAACAATAACAATGTCAATAACAACAATAATAATAACTACAACAATAAAACAACAAGGACAACTAAAGGGAATAAATAAATAAATATTAAAAAAGGTAGAGGCTTGTTTCTGCTTGGTTCTATACCACCTGGGCTCACATAACCTCTTAACAGGGGCTAGAACCCAGGTCTTTGTGCACCATAGCCTGTGCCCTCAACTGGTTGTGCCACCGCTCAGCCCCACTAATGTAGATTCTTTTTAAAAAATATTTTTATTTATTTATTTACAATTGGATAAAGACAGCAAGAAATTGAGAGGACAGGAGGAGATAGAGAAGATGAGAGACAGAGAGACACCTGCAGATGTTGGGTAGTATGCCAGCTACCCCTGGCTTCTGCTTAACCATATGCCTATATAGGGATTGAATTGATCCCATTCAAAGCTTTGGTCTATTTACATAAATCACTTTTACATTTATATAAAGCACCACACTCCCTCCAGAGCATTGATGGTTTAGTGGTAGAATTCTCACCTGCTCCATCCCCTCTCCTTGTCATACCCTGATCCTCTCCTTGTCACACCCTGATCTTCCACCAGTCACTTTTTACTCCACCCTCTCTATGTCAGATCCTGTTTCCACCCTACTTGGAGAGTATAAAAACAGCTGCTCTTCTGATTAAAGACACTTGGAAATTGCTTTCTGGCTCTGAGAGTTCCAGAGTGTATCTCCTGCGAAGTTAGTGCAGCACGAGTTCCTGATCCCTCTCCCACGCAACAGCCTAGATCAGCTCCAGTTGAGTTCTCTCCAACCCAGAGAGCACTAGCTCGGGAAGAAGCACCCTCAGGCTATCCCGGCATGCAGACCTGCTTCACCTCTGGTGAAACTTTCTTGGTACAGGTGGGGATAATATAGATTGTTAAAAGCAGAATTGTACCTCCTATGAATTGTAAATAAAGCAACAATGCAGTTCATTTTTTAAAAAATCTTTTTAAGGAGATTCTTTTTCTATTATCTTGATTTTTAGGATAGAGAGAGCCAGAAATTGAGAGGGAAAGAAGTAATACTTAGGGAGAGAGACAGAGAAACACCTGCAACACTGCTTAACCACTCATGAAGCTTTCCCCCTGCCGGTGAGGATCGGGGGCTTGAACCCAGGTCCTTGTGCACTGTAACATGTGTGTTCAACCAGGTGTGCCACCAGTCGGCCCCTCAGTTCACTTTTTTCCCTCTTTAAGTATGTTTTAAAAGGAAATATTTCAGAATGTGCACTGTTAGAAGTAGAAAGTAAGCATAGAACTCTTTTTTTCTTTCATTTTCTCTTTCTCTTATTAATATTATTATCATTTATCTTGTTATCAGGGTCGTCACTAGAATAGATGGTGAAGAACAGAGATGGAGAGAGTTAGAAAGGGAGAGAAAATGACAGAGAGAAGAGACACCACAGCACTGTTCCAACAATCATGAAGTTACAACTATTCACATGGTTCTATATGATGGCCAGTGGCTCAAACCTGGGTCCTCATACATGGTAACATGTGATCTGTGATCTGTACTGGGTAAGCTATTTTCTGGCCACTAGCATAGAGTGGTTGACTGTCTGATTGATTGATTTTTGCCAGAGAACTACCCAGCTCTGGCTTATGGTAGTGCTAGGGATTGAACCTGGCATCTTGGTGCATCAGGCATGAAAATCTGGCATACCCCACACCTATGGACATCTAATCTTTGATAAGGGGGCCCAAAGCATTAAATGGAAGAAGGAGGCTCTCTTCAATAAATGGTGCTGGGAAAACTGGGTTGTAACATGCAGAAGAATGAAATTGAACCACCTTATCTCACCAGAAACAAAAATCAACTCCAAATGGATCAAAGACCTGGATGTTAGACCAGATACAATCAAATACTTAGAGGAAAACATTGGTAAAACACTTTCCCACCTACACCTCAAGGACATCTTTGATGAAATAAACCCAATTGCAAGAAAGACTAAAGCAGAAACAAACCAATGGGACTACATCCAATTGAAAAGCTTCTGCACATCCAAAGAAACTATCACACAAACAAAGAGACCCCTCACAGAATGAGAGAAGATCCTCACATGCCATACATCAGACAGGAAACTAATCACTAAAATATATAAAGAGCTCTCAGCAAACTTAGCACCAAAAAAGCAAATGACCCCATCCAAAAATGGGCAGAGGATATGAACAAAACATTCACCTCAGAGGAGATCCAAAAGGCTAACAAACATGAAAAACTGCTCCAGGTTGCTGATTTTCAGAGAAATGAAAATTAAGACAACATCGAGATACCACCTCACTCCTGTAAGAATGGCATACATCAAAAAGGACAGCATCAACAAATGCTGGAGAGGCTGTGGGGACAGAGGAAGCCTTTTGCACTGCTGGTGAGAATGTAAATTGGTCCAGCCTCTGTGGAGAGCAGTCTGGAGAACTCTCACAAGGCTAGACATGGACCTTTATGACCCAGTAATTCCTCTCCTGGGGTTATACCCAAGGACTCCATAACACCCAACCAAAAAGATGTGTGTACTCCTATGTTCATAGTAGCACAATTCATAATAGCTAAAACCTGGAAGCAACCCAGGTGCCCAACAACAGATGAGTGGCTGAGAAAGCTGTGGTATATATACACAATGGAATACTATACAGCTATGAAGAACAATGAACCCACCTTCTCTGACCCATCTTGGACAGAGCTAGAAGGAATTATGTTAAGTGAGCTAAGTCAGAAAGATAAAGGTGAGTATGGGATGATCCCACTTATCAACAGAAGTTGAGAAAGAAGATCTGAAAGGGAAACTAAAAGCAGGATCTGACTAAATTGAAAGTAGGGCACCAAAGTAAAAACCCTGTGGTGAGGGGGAAGGTAGACATTCGGCTTCCTGGGCCAGTGGGGGGTGGGGGTGCTTGGGTGGGATGGGACACAGTCTTTTGGTGGTGGGAATGGTGTTTACGTACACTCCTAGTAAAATGTAGTCATATAAATCACTAGTTAATTAATATGAGGGGGAAAATTAATTGTATGTCTCGAAGTTTTTAAAACACAGACTGAGTCTTTTTAATATAAAGGCTGTGTATCTGATATGTGGACTCTCTCAAAAGCCTAGACCAAGTAGATCAGAAGCAACCAGTGGCACAGCTATATAAGATACTAGGTACTATACAGCAATCCCTAACAGAAGGACTTTTCAGAGTTAACCCAATTACCAAATAATGTGATGATAACATTAACTATTCATTGTCTTTTTGAACCCTAAGACAGCAGGAACCTCACATCTCCACTATAGAGCCTATATTTCCCCCAGTCCTTGGATAGGACAGGGCCCACTTTCCCACATGCCTCTCCCAATCCATATCAAATAACATTGCATCTGCCAATCGCAACCTAATCAACGCAGCGATTGCCACCTCAACATGCTTCAGCTCAGACTGTGTCCAGAGACTTCAGGTGTGGAATGACAACCCTTCAGCTTCATTGCTCAGGTGAGATCTTTCCTTTCACAATATTCTCTAATTCCATCCCAGGTGGATTACTTTCTAACAAAGTTCCAAAACCTACATGTAGAGTAGGTTCTGTGAGAGAGGGCATATGTTCACACGTATCTATAAACTAGTGCAAAATATATACCTGAAAGCAGAAGTACACTAGAGTTTGCAGTGAGTACCTCCCTAACACTTCCTCTCCACTATTCCAAGCTTTGGGTCCATGATTGCTCAACAATTTGTTTGGCTTTGTATGTTAACTCCCTTTTCAGCTACCAGGTTCCAGATGCCATCAGGATGCTGTCCAGGCTTCCCTGGATTGAAGACCCCACCAGTGTGTCCTGGAGCTCCGCTTCCCTAGAGACCCACCCTACTAGGGAAAGAGAAAGGCAGACTGGGAGTATGGATCAACCAGTCAATGCCCATGTTTAGCGGGGAAGCAATTACAGAAGCCAGACCTTCCACCTTCTGCAACCCACAACGACCCTGGGTCCATACTCCCAGAGGGATAGAGAATGGGAAAGCTATCAGGGGAGGGGATGGGATATGGAGATTGGGTGGTGGGAACTGTGTGGAGTTGTACCCATCCTACCCTATGGTTTTGTTAATTTACCCTTTTTATTCTTAAATAAAAAAATAAATTAAAAAAAAAAGAAAATCTGGCATAATTATCATGCTAGCTCCTCAACCCTAGAATCTAACTCTAGGGGCTAGGCAGTGGTACACCTTGTAAAGTGAAGGTGCTACAATCCTTAAGGACCTGTCTTCAAGCCCTCAGTCCCCACCTACGGAAGTGAAACTTCATAAGTAGTGAAGCAGTGTCTCTCTCTTTCTCTTTCCCTATCACCCCTTCCTTCTAGATTTCTCTGTCTCTATCAAATAAATTTTAAAAAATATTATTACTTTAAAAGAAAAAGACCTGCCAGGTGCTGGTACACCTGGTTGAGCGAACATGTTACAATGTACAAGAACCCGGGTTCCAGTTCTCAGTCCCCATCTGCAGGGAGAAAGCTTTGCAGAGTGGTGAAGCAGTGTTGCAGGTGTCTCTCTGCCTCTCTCCCTCTCTTCCTCCCTCTACCCTCTAGATTTCTGGCTGTCTCTATCCAATAAATAAATAAAGATAATTAAAAAATGAAAAAGAGACCAGTAGGACAAATGGAGATGTGAGTTTTGTAGCCATTCATTTCTTTTCCAAATGTAGTTTTAGCATGGTAACTTCTGGCAGAGTATTGATACGCTGAACTGAATTTATTGACTTCAAGTCACCCCTCCTTTGTCAGAGCCTTCCTTGGCCCTGGAGGGAGGAGGTCATCTGAGGGTTAATGAGGTGGGCTAGAACTCTGTCTCCAAGAGTGGTTTATGCAAAGAGCAGTTACTGATTTGGGGGAAAGGTGGGTCCTGGTGATGGCACACCCAGTGAAACACACACATTGCCCAGCATGAAGACCTGGTTTCAAGCTCCCTGTCCTGACCTGCAGGGAGGGAGCTTCACAAGCAGTAGAGCAGTGCTGACGGTGTCTCTCTCCCTCTCTATTTCTCTCTGTCTCTCATTTTCTATTTAAAATATGGCTGCGAGGAGTAGTTCAGTCACGCAGGCGCCAAGCTTCAATGATAAATTTGGTGGCAAAAGCAAAACAAAGCAAAGTAATGCAAAGTAAAACAAAACAAGACAAAACACTTATTATTTAAACTCTTTTTGGTCTTGTCCTAGAGACTTTCTCCCTTCACCCTAGTCTGAAGTTAATCACACACAGCTTGAAAGTAGCAAAATTTTATTTTTTAAGCAAGATTTTTAAGTTTTTTAAATATTTTATTTATTTATTAATGAGAGGGATAGGGAGAAAGGAAGAACCAGACATCACTCTGGTACATGTGCTACCACGGATTGAACTCTGGACCTCAGTGAGAGTCCAACACTTTATCCACTGTGCCACCTCCCAGACCACAACAAAACACTTACTTTGGAGACTAATAATCAGAGACTTTTATTTCTCTCCCTGCTCCTACTTGCTTTGGCCCTACAGAATAATGGAAATAGTTACAAGTTTTGTTATAGGAAGGAAGTCACAGAAAACCCACTGTGATTCAGGAAGTGGGAATACCTCATGTCCTCAGGTCATCATTTTGTTTGTCTTGGATCCCACTTCCTGGGTTTCAAGCCCCTCCTTCTACCTGTATGAATAGTTCCCGAAACAGAGAAATGAAGATATCTGGTAGAGCACTGAACTTGAAAGTCTGAGGTTCCTAGTTTGATTCCCAGTGCCACATGTACCAGAGAGGTACCCTGGCTTCTTATGTGAAACTTTGTCTACCTTTCTTTTCCTTCCTTCCATCCTTCCATCCTCTCTTTCTTTCTTTCTTTCTTTCTTTCTTTCTTTCTTTCTTTCTTTCTCTCTCTCTTTCTTCTTCTTCTTCTTCTCCTCTCTCTCTCTCTCTCTTTCCCTAGAGCTCAGCTCAGCTCTATTTTATGATGGTACTGAACCTGGGACTTTGGAGCCATAGGCATGTGAGTCTCTTTGCATAACCACTATGGTATCTATCCCTGCCTGAAAGTTTATCTTTCATATGTAAGAAATAAAATAAATCCCCCAATAAAGAAAAATAAATAGGGTGGGGGTAGATAGCATAATAGTTATGCAAAAAAACTCTCTTTCCTGAGGCTTCAAAGTCTCAGGTTCAGTCCCTGTACCACCATAAGCCAGAGCTGATCAGTGCTCTGGTAAATAAAATAAAATAAAATTTAAAACAAAAAAAAAAAAAATAGGAGTGGGGAAGTTAGATTTGAGGATCAACTCCTGTCTGCATTTTACATTCAAACTGCAGTAAAAGAAAAGGAGGGGAGTCGGGTGGTGGCGCAGTGGGTTAAGCGCACGTGGCGCAAAACGCAGGGACCGGCGTAAGGATCCTGGTTCGAGCCTCCCGCTCCCCACCTGCAGGGGAGTCGCTTCACGGGCGGTGAAGCAGGTCTGCAGGTGTCTATCTTTCTCTCCCCTCTCTCTCTGTCTTCCCCTCCTCTCTCCATTTCTCTCTGTCCTATCCAACAACAAAGCAACGTCAACAATGGCAATAATAACCGCAACGAGGCTGCAACAACTAGGGCAACAAAAAGGGGAAAAATGGCCTCCAGGAGCGGTGGATTCATGGTGCAGGCACCAAGCCCAGCAATAGCCCTGGAGGGAAAAAAAAAAAAAAAAAGAAAAGGAGGAGGAGGAGATGGAGCTGGAAACTTGGCGGCCATGCATTCAAGTCCTGTGCTCTTCCTGTTGACCAGACTTCCTGATGACTTCACTTGGTGACGTACGTGTGTGTGTGTGTGTGGTTTTGCAATTATCTGCACTAACTCTCAAAGTCTTTTTAAAATATTTATTTATTTATTCCCTTTGTTGCCCTTGTTGTTTTATTGTTGTCATTGTCCTAACTGGTCCTTGCGCTTTGCGTCACATGTGCTTAACCCACCGTGCCACGGTCTGACTCCCTCTCTCTCTCTATCACCTCCTTCCCTCTAGATTTCTGGCTGTCTTTATCCAATAAATAAAATGAAGACAAAAAAAAAAAAAGAAATTGAGATGAAAGGATAAATAGAGATGGAGTGAGAAAGAGAGACACCTACAGCACTGCTTTATACCTCATGAAGCTTCTCCCCAAAAATGGGGACCAGGGGCTTGAACTCAAGTCCTTACACATGATAAAGTGTACACTCTACTGAGTGCACCACCACCTGGCCCTCCAGTGGCCACCCCCCCCTTTGTCTAGGCAATAAGACAGAGATGGATAGAGCGAGACACAGTAGCAGCACTCCATCACTAGTGAAATGATCCCCTTCCAGACAATCCCTTGTGCTAGCCAGGGCCTTAAACCCTGGTTCTCATGCATAATAATGTTTGCACTTTATTTGCTGAGTCATGTCCCATCTCTCTCTATTATTTTCACTATGGTCCAAGGTAACTGCACCACATTGACTGCCCAGCCGGTCCTCAGTAAAATCCCAACTATCACACTCAACTCCACAGAACTGCCTGCATGACTGCTTTTAAAACTATGTTTGGGGAGTCAGGAGGTAGCACAGCAGGTTAAGCGCATGTGGCAAAGCACAAGGACCGGCATAAGGATTCCAGTTGGAGACCCAGGCTGCCCACCTGCAGAGGAGTTGCTTCACAAGTGGTGAAGCAGGTTTGCAGGTGTCTGTCATTCTCTCCCCCTCTCTGCCTCTCCTCTCTCCATTTCTCTCTGTCCTACCCAACAATGAAGACAACACAACAACAATAATAACTACAACAATAAAACAAGATCAACAAAAAGGGAATAAATAAATAAAAAGTTAAAAACAAAAAAACTCTGGAGGGCATAGTCCTTGTTGATGCTGTGAAGTGGATATTGTTACAATGATCACAACAGAGGTTTTCTCACTGCTAAGCTTGACAGGGTTTGGTGATTAATATCTTGTGAATGCATGGTCTACAGAGAAGCTGTTATTTTTCCTGTTAATACTGCCTGCTGGAGGACAAGTTTGCAGGGTGGGTCAAATAGCATAATGGTTATGCAAAGAGATTCTTATGCCTGAGGCTCCAAAGTCCCCACACTGCAATAAGCCAGAGTTGAGCAGTGCTTTGGTAAAAAAAAAAAAAAAAAAAAAAAAAATGGAGCTGGTTGGTGGTGTACCTGGTTGAGCGCACATGTTAGTTACAATGCATAAAGACCCAGGTTCGAGCCTCTGGTCCCACCTGCAGGGGGAAAACTTTGCGAGTGGTAAAGCAGGGCTGCAGGTGTCTCTGTTTCTCTCCCTCTCTATCTTCTCTTTCCCTCTCAATTTCAGGATGTCTCTATTCAATAAATAAAAGATAATTAAAAAAAATTAATTGCATAACTTTCCCTTGAAAAGCAAAAGTGTGGTTTCATAGATGTCCCTGATCTATGCTAATAAATACTAATTGTTGCCTCTCTCAGAACAGTGGTTTTACTGTTGTGTTATGATCTTGCCATTGTGTGTGGAGGGGAGCGTTTCACCCCTAGGTGAAGATTTCTCCACTATAGGTGGGGACTAGGGGCTTGAACATGGGTCCTTGAACATGGTGTGTGCTCTACTGAATGTGCCACCACACAGTCTCTATCACTCATTTCCTTTCAAAGATATTTTATTCATTTATCATCAACACACACACACACACACACACACACATCACATGTGAACAGAAACAAGAATACTGTTCAGCTCTGGCATATGGTGATGACAGGATATGTACCTATGACCCCTGGGCCCTCAGACACGCAAGTCTGGTGAGCAACTGCTATGCTATCTCCTTGGCCCTTGTCATTCATTCCTAAAGAATGACAGGGGGGTGGGGAGTGGTTCAAGAGGTAGCTCAGTAGATAAAGCACTGGACTCTCAAGCATGAAATCACAAATTCAATTCCCAGTAGCATGTGTACCAGATTGATGTCTGGTTCTTTCTCTCTTCCTATCTTTCTAACAAGTAAATAAAAATTGTTTAAAAAAAAAAAGGGTGGGCTGAGGAAACAGCATAATGGTTCTGCAAAAGCCTTTTAAGCCTGAGGCTCTGAGGTCCCAGGTTCAATCCCTAGCACCTCCATAAGCCAGAACTGAGCAGTGTTCTGGTCTTTCTCTCTCTTGGTATCTTCCCTTCTGTATCTACTCTTTCTCACTAAAATAAACTAAATAAAAATATTTATTAAAAAAAAAAGGAAGAATGACAGGGAACACTGTAGCCTTATTTTATGGTACTACAACAACCTCCTTTAAAGGAAGCAGGCTGTCAGCCCAGATGACTCTTCTGACCTCAGTACACCACTCTGGTTGCTGACCCTGTCACTCTAAAACCCCATCATCACCCTGACCTTCCATGGCAACTCAATAGAGAGGTTGTGCTGGAGAAGCCCCATAGGGTGCTGAGTTAGGGTCACCCAGGCTCAGACTCTCTTGAGAATGATCTTCCTGGTGAAGCTTCTGGAAACCCCATGAAACTTCTGGAAGCAATGTGTGTTGAGCATCAGGTAAAATATGGCCCCTGAGGGCTTAGTGAAGGACTGGGAAATGTGTGACACTGAGAATAGGACACCAGTGCTCTTATAGGAAGAATCCTCAAATAGGTGCTCCATTCCCCACCCCTGCCCCCAACCCCCACCCTCCATTTCAAACCAGTGTGATCCTCTGGACACCCTCTTCTTAGAGCAAGTCAGTGACAGCTAAGATAGTGCTTCTTAGTAGCCTCACCCAGAAGTAAGAAAAAAAAATCGGTGGAATTTAAATTAAAAAAAAAATTTAACCAGAGAACTGCTCAGCTTGGGCTTATGGGGGGTTGAACTTGGGACTTTGGAGCCTCAGATGTGAGAATCTCTTTGTCTAACCATTATGCTATCTCTCCACTGCAGTAGAATTAATTCTAATAAAATGTTTGACAATATATTGTTCATACAATTCCACATCAACTTATTACAGCAATTTGCTCATGATTTGTACAATAATATAACACAATATGTAACATGTAACCTATGATATAATGTATGGTTATTAATGTATTTAATAGTCTAAACAATTAATACATAATTCTATAACTAACATGCAGCATATTAGCACACATTATAATGTAATTATAGCATGATGAATTTGTATGATATAAAATAACACAGCTAGTGTATATTGATAAGAAAATTATCAGAGCAACACAATGATTAAACTAATAATATATTTATTGGGGCTGGGGAGATAGCATAGTAATTAGACTAAAGACTTTCATGCCTGAAGCACTGAGATTCCAGCTTCAGTCCCTAGCACCAACATAAACCAGAACTGAGCAGTGCTCTGGAAAAGAAAAGAAAAAAAAAAAAAGAATAACAACGAAATAATAACAGTATTTCTTATCTGCAGGGGGAAAGCTTCACAAGTGGTGAAGCAGGGCTGCCAGTATCTCTCTCTCTGATTCTCTAAGTCTCTATCCCCCCTCCATTCTCAATTTCTCTGTCTCTATCCAATAATAAATAAATAAATATAACTAAAATAATAATATATGCATTGATTTAATAAATATATCTCTACTTTTCTCATGCCAAATCTTTGAAAGCAGTCATCCTTTACACTTGTGTCATATCTAATTTTGCCTAACCACATCTCAAGGACTCCAGAGCAAGGTATCTAGAGCAGGTGCAATTAACATTGACAGTGATCTTGAAAGGGAAATGATGGACAGTCACTCCCTGAGGGCGAACCTGTGGGATTTGGACAATCCCCTTTTGCGCTGATACAGGTGGGGATATTACACACAAATTCACATGTATGTTACAGGTCTGTGTTCGTTTGCCTTACACATTTGTATTAGTGCTTAGAAAGTTGTGCTCTTCTTGACCTGAAGGGAGTCCCCCCTCTTTTTCAGTCCTTGAGAGCACAAGGTTATGAGAATTGTGGGGGTTTCTCTTATCCATGACCAGGGTTTGCTCAGAGCCGGGCAGCACAGACAACCTCCTCTCAGCAGCTGCACCAACCCAGCACCCAGGTCCCTAGGACTCTCCACTCCCATCGCCCCGCTGGTTCTTATTCACCATCTGATCTGGAGCCTCAGTTGTTTTTCCAGCCAAGGTGATATCTGTGCTACTTCTTCTGTCTCTAGTAAATACGTTCTTTTTATTCTGCTGTAATGGGGTCATTGCACATGAACAATTTCACTGCTCAGGGCTGACTTTTCCAGATAGAGATACGGATGGGGGTGGGAATGATGGAGGTAGTGGGGGCGGGCGGGGGGAGCAAAAGGAGAGAAGCCATAGCTCAGCGCTTCCGCTGGGGCCATGTCACTCCTGTGTAGTGCTAGGGTTTGAACCTGGGTCAGACCTATGACAAGGTAGGTGCCCTACCATGTGGGCTATCATTCCTACTATGTGAACTACTGCTCCAGTCTTTTACAAGACTTTAAAAAAATAAACATTTATTTATTATTGGGTAGAGACAGAGAGAAATTGAGAAAAGAGGGGGAGAGTGAGGAGGAGAGGAGACAGACAGATATCTGCAGCCCTACTTCACCACTCATGAAGCTCTCCTTCTACAGGTAGGGACCAGGGCTTGAACCAGGGTCCTCGCAGACTGTCATGTGTGTGCTTCACCGAGTATGCTGCAGCCTGGCCCTTTTATACGATTTTAAATTGGTTTAACATTGGTTTACACCTTTATGAGATTTTAGGAGCTTGGGTGTGTGTAAAAACTCACTGTACCCACCACTGAATCAAGTTCTTGAGATAATACTTATCCAAAACCGCGGGAAGTCACGTGGAGTATAAACTGACTATGGGTTAATGGTTAGAAGCAGTCTTAGCTCTGACAGTTATTGGCTGCATTATTTGGGTGGAAAATAACTTTATCATCAGAAAAAAATCACAGTGGAGGGGGAAATAGCACAGTTGGTAGAGCTCTGGATTTGCATGCCTGAGGCTGCTGGTTCAATCCCCAGTATTGACTGTACCAGAGTGGGGTTCTGGCTTCATTCTCTCTCTCTCTCTCTTTCTCTTACAAAGCTCTCTCTCATGTAAAATAAGTATGTATTTTTTAATTAGCACTTAATGTTGCCTGGGTTTATTGAATTTCTTTTTAGAATATCTATCTATCTATCTATCTATCTATCTATCTATCTATCTATCTATCTAGGATAGATACAGAGAGAAGTTGAGAGTGAGGAGAGAGTTAGAAAGAGAGAGAAGGAGTCAGGCGGTAGTGCAGCGGCTTAACCGCATGTGGAACAAAGCGCAAAGACCGGCATAAGGATCCCGGTTAGAGCCCCTGGCTCCCCACATGCAGGGGAGTAGATTCACAGGTGGTGAAGCAGGTCTGCAGGTGTCTATCTTTCTCTCTTTCTCTCCCCCCTCTGTCTTCTCCTCTTCTCTCCATTTCTCTCTGTCCTAACCAACAACAATGACATCAATAACTACAACAATAAAACAACAAGGGCAACAAAAGGAAATAAATAAATATTAAAAATGGGGGGTGAGGGAGAGAGAAAGGCACCTATGGCACTGTTTCACAGCTTGTGAAGCTTTTACCCTATAGGTGGGGACAGGGGTTTGGACTCAGGTCCTTGCACACTGTAATGTGTGCACAACCAGGTGTGTCACTTCCTGGCCCAGAATAAAATAAATCTTTTGAAAATGAAAATGATGAACAAAAATTTAAAAATTATCGCAATTACTCCATTCTTGCTCCCTCTACCAGGTGAGCCACCACCAAGCCCTACAATCATTCCATTCTATAATTTTTGTATATTAGTGACAATATCTGTTAATTGTATTGAAGGAAGTTTGCACAATAAAAAAATATTTGTGAAAAATTAATATCAAACCCTGTGAGAATCAGTAAGCACCAACTTTCCTCACGTTGACAAGAACCAGAAGGCTGTTGATCCAAGCCAATGGGGAGCAACAGTCTAGAAAGAACAATAGTTGGAGGGGGCCCGGCGGTAGTGCAGCGGGTTAAGTGCACAAGGACCCGCATAAGGATCCCAGTTGGAGTCCCCGACTTCCCACCTGCAGGGCGGTCGCTTCATGGGCAGTGAAGCAGGTTTGCAAGTGTCTATCTTTCTCTCTCACTCTCTGTCTTCTCCTCCTCTCTCAATTTCTCTGTATTATCCAACAAGAACAACAGCAATGACAACAACGACAACAACAACAAAAGCAACAAAATGTGAAAAATGGCATCCAGAAGGCCAAAAAAAAAAAAAAAAGAATGGCAGAGCAGGGTGGTGGCACACCACGCTTGGTGCACGTTGTCACCAGGCACAAGGACCGAGGTTCAAGCCCCTGGTCTCCACCTGTAGGGTAAAAGCTTCACAAACAATGAAGCAGGTCTACAGGTCTCTCTTTTTAATTTTTTTTGTTTATTTATTCCCTTTTGTTGCCCTTGTTGTTTTATTGTTGTAGTTATTATTGTTGTTGATGTCATTGTTGGATGGACAGAGAGATATGGAGATAGGAAGGGAAGACAGAGAGGGGGAGAGAAAGACAGATACCTGCAGACCTGCTTCACTACCTGTGAAGTGACTCCCCTGCATGTGGGGAGCCAGGGGCTGGAACGAGGATCCTTATGTGTGTCCTTGCGCTTTGTACCATGTGCTCTTAACCCGCTGTGCTACAGCCCGACTCCCTTCAGGTGTCTCTCTTTATCTCTCCCTCTACATCCCCATCTCTAGTTCTCTTTGTTTCTGTTAAATAAGTAGATAAAAATAGTGGGAACAGTGAAAGACAGTAGCATGGCGCCATCTTCTGGCTATTATGTACATTACAATAAAATTGTAAATGAAATTGTTCTCTACAGCTAGGGGATCTCTTCAGATTACTGGTAAAAAGATAACTAATTTGGGGCCCAAAAAATAGCTCACTTAAATAGTGTACTGGTTTGCCATGTGCACAGTCCAGATGTGAGCCCAGCCTCCACCATGTTGAAGGCGCTTTGGAACTGTGGTCTCTTTCACTGCTGAAGGGAGGGAGGGAGGAAGGGAATCTGAAATTTTAGAGGGAGGTGTGTTCTTCTAGTTTCTGCTTCAGAATATTTAACACTGGAAGCATAAAGGTCAAAGCACCTTCCATGGGTGTCACCCCACTGTAACCAGGTTTTGTGCCTACTTTGTCTCATCTGTAGATCTTAAGTGACTGGCATCTGGACTAGAATAAACTATTTGATGTGCCTGTTTGGATATCTGTCCAGTTTACCCCCCCCTTTTTTGCCTCCAGGGTTATTTCCAGGGCTCCGTGCCTGCACCACGAATCCACTGCTCCTGGAGGCCATTTTCCCCCCTTTTGTTAGCCCTTGCTTTACCATTGTTGTGGTTATTATTATCGTTTTTATTGATGTCATTGTTGTTGGATAAGACAGAAATAGAGAGAGGAGAGGAAGACAGAGAGGGGGACAGAAAGACACCTGTAGACGTGCTTCATCGCCTGTGAAGCGACTCCCCTGTAGGTGGGGAGCCAGGGACTCGAACCGGGATTCTTACGCCCTTCCTTGCTTCGCACCACATGTGCTTAACCCGCTTAACTGGACTCCCTGACCCTTGCTTTGAAGTGCTGTCATCTGGGTTCATGGTAGTCAGTCAGATCCAATTATCCCTGGATGCTTCTCCGGAAGTCCCAGGGGAGGGTCTGTTCCTGCCTCTCTGGTTTCTCTGCCGCTCCAGGATCTCTCCCATCTCTTGCCTTTATGTTGTCACAATATCACTTCCCTGTGCTTTTCCTTTTTTAAAAAATTTCTCTATTGGGGGATTAATGTTTTACAGTCGACTGTAGACACAACAGTTTGTACATGAATAACATTTCTCAGTTTTCCACACAACAATACAAGCCTCACTATGTCCTCTGCCATCATGTTCCAGGACCTGAACTCTCCCCACCCTCTACCCCAGAGTCTTTTACTTTGGTGCAATACACCAGCTCCAGTCCAAGTTCTGCTTAGTGTTTTCTCTTCTGATCTTGTTTTTCAACTTTTGCCTAAGAGTGAGGTCATCCCATATTCATCCTTCTGTCTTTTTCTGTGCTTTTCAAATAAGACACAAGTCAGTGGATTTGGGGTCACCTGATAATTCAAGGTGATCTAATTTTGTTCTCTATGATGCCACATGATTCCTGCAGGAACACGCCCTCCTTCCCCAGAGAAAAAAAATCATATTTACAGGTGCTGGGGCTAAATATGGTGATGTTTGTTTGTGTGTCACCATTTAACCCACTCACCATCCTGGCAGTAAGTTTACATCACCTCCTGGGATGTGACCAGGTTTCCAAGTCAGTAACTCACACTGTGGATCCTCAGCAAAGAGAATTACCCTGCCCCTCACCTACTGTTTTTGGGCTTTGGGGATTTAACGCCTTCCCTTCTAAGGCCCGGTGTGACCTCAGCTGGGCCTGGGTTGCAGCATTCTGCTTACACAGGGAATTGGGAAATCTGACAGAGGAACCGGCAGTGGCAATTCCACCTGGAACTGTGAATGTAATCTTATTTGGAAATCGGATCTTTGTAGATGCAAGCAAGTTAAGATTTGGCCATACTGGCTTAGCGTGGGCCAGGAATCCATGGCTGATGTCTGTGTAAGAAGACCATGTTGGGGGGCCACGTGGTAGCACAGTGGGTTAAGTGCACACGGTGCAAAGCGCAAGGACTGGCTAGGGATCTGGGTTTCAGCTCCGGGCTCCACACCTGCAGAGGGAGTCGCTTCACCGGCAATGGAGCAGGTCTGCAGGTGCCTATCTTTCTCTCCCCCTGTCTTCTCCTCCTCTCTCGATTTCTCTCTGTCCTATCCAACAACAAAAATAGCTATAATAATTAAAACAACAAGGGCAACAAAAGGGAATAAATAAATTAAATAAATAAATAAACAAACAAACAAAAAAACATGTGGAGACAGAGGCAGGGCAAGGGGGGTGAAAGTGGGGTGGACAATGATAACCATAGCCAGGGATTTCAGGGGCTCCCAGTGTATGTTGGGGGAATCCATAACATGTGTCAGGGCTTCCCATTGTACGTTGGGGTCCATAGGGTCTGTGGAAGTCCCCCAGCTGTTGGGGATCCATGGACATGCCAGGGTCCCCCCAGGGTGTATAGAAGTTCATCAACAATACTAGGAGCTGGGCAGAGGGGTGGGGGTGGAGGGAGCATGAAGAACCCTCCCTGGGGCCATGAGAGGAGCACTGCCTTGCCTGATCCTTAATTTTAGACTTCTTGTCCCCATAACTGTAGGAAAATATGATAGTACTTTTAAAATATATATATATTCTTAATATTTATTTATTTATTCCCTTTTATTGCTCTTGTTTTATTGTTGTAGTTATTGATATTGTTGTTGTTGGATAGGACAGAGAGAAATGGAGAGAGGAGGGGAAGACGGGGGGTGGGGGTTGGGGGGGTGGGGTGGGGACATCTGCAGACCTGCTTCACAACTTGTGAAGTGACTCCCCCTGCAGGTGGGGAGCCGGGGACTCAAACCGGGATCCTTACGCCCGGTCCTTGGGCTTTGCGTGCCACATGCGCTTAACCCGCTGCGCTACCGCCTGACTCCTGATAGTGCTGTTTTAAGTCACCTGATTTGGGGTGATTTGCTAAAGACCTCTGGTAAGCAAAGGCAGGGATTTAAACGCAGGGGTGCGGGCATGTTTTAAGGGGAGCAGTAACGCTTGTTTGGGGGATACCAATCGAAAGGAAAAATTGGGACCATCTGCTATCACCAGGTGAGAGAACTTCACTAGGTCTGTATACAAACAAGAAAAGGCACACGTAGCATAAAGCACAAGGACCGGCAAAAGGATCCCGGTTTGAGCCCCCGGCTCCCCACCTGCAGGGGAGTCACTTCACGGGTGGTGAAGCAGGTCTGCAGGTGTCTCTCTGTCTCTCTTCCTCTCTATCTCCCCCTTCTCTCTCAATTCTTCTCTGTCTCTATCCAATAACAAATAAATAAATTTTAAAAAATTTAAAAAAAGTTAAATCCTGCTTATAGGAGGTGAGAGACATTAGGACATACATTAAAGACTGTTTTTGATTCCACAAGTCTTTTAAAAAAAATTTTAATAGTGATTTAATAATGATTAACAAGACTGTAAGACAACAGGGGTACAATTCCATACAATTCCCACCACTAGAGTTCAGTGTCCCATTCCCCTCCATTGGAAATGTCCCTATTCTTTGTCCCTCTGGGGGGATGGAACAAAATTCTTTATGGGGTGCAGAAAGTCTGGCTTCTGTAATTGCTTCTCTGCTGAATATGGATCTTGGCAGGTCGATCCATACTCCCAGGCTGTTTCTGTCTTTCCCTAGTTGGGTAGAGTTCTGGAGAGATGAGGTTCTGGGACATACTGATGAGGTCGTCTTCCCAGGAAGTCAGGATGGCGTCATGGTAGCACCTGCATCTTGGTGGCTAAAAGGCAGTAAGATATAAAGCAGGACAAATAGTTTAATAAATAGAAACCCAAAAGTAGGAAGAGAGCAGGTGAATCTTCAGGTCTTCGTGTGGGAAGAAGCTAGAAAGTCCATTTTAGGTATATTCTAAGGTTCCCATAACTTTAATAATTTTTGCCTGAGCACAATAGTTAACATGCTAAAAACGTTGTCTAAGAAGATGGTGTCAGAGTTGAGAATGGGCCTATAATTGAGAAAAATTGAGAGAGAAGGGGGACGGAGAGACCTCCAGTTCTGCTTCATCACGTGTGATTCTTTCCCCTTACAGGTGGGATCTGGGTGCTTGCTCAAAGTAATATGTTTACTTAATCTGATGCACCACCACCTAGCCCCACCACGCCTTTATTTGCTTTAAAGATATTTAATGACTGCGGGCTGGGTGGTGGCGCACCTGGTTAAGTGCACACGTTACAGCGTGCAAGGGCTCAGGTTTAAACCCCAGCCCCCACCTGCAGAGGAAAAGCTTCATGAGTGATGAAGCAGGGCTGAAGTTTTCTCTGTCTCTCTCCCTATTTCCCCCTTCCTCTCAATTTCTGGCTGTCTCTATTTAATAAATAAGTAAATAAATAAATAAAAACTTTAAATAGAAAAGATATTTAACAACAGGGACTGGGTGGTGGCACACCTGGTTGAGCACACATGTTGTAGTGCTCAAGTTTGAGCCCCTGGTCCCCACCTGCAGGGGGACAGCTTTGCAAGTGGTGAAGCAGTATTGCAGGTGTCTCTCTGTCTCCCTCTTTATCACCCCCTTCCCTCTTGATTTCTGGCTGTCTCTATCTAATAAATAAATAAATAAATAAATAAATAGATAAAGATTTTAAAAAATGAAATAAAAGAGAAGAAATATAAAAAAGAATATTTTTTAAAAAACATTTAACAACAAAGTGATGAATGCTAAAATGTTTCCCTCTGATTGTGAGTGCTGTAAGCAGAGGTGACTGCATGCATTGTGTCTTTTCTCCTGGTTTGTTCACAGTAGACAACATGTCCTGCCCCCAGGCCCCTATCCCCACGTGTTCCCAGCACCTGGGCATCAACACTCCGCACCCTAAGCTGCTCAGGTCTGCTCTTCAGATGGTGCCTTTTCCTGTCTTTTTCTTCACCTCCCTGGCACCTGACTTTCAATTGTGGTAAATCAATGAATAAATGAGTCCAAGTGCTAAAAACAGCAGCTACTATTTCTTATCTACTCTGTATGTCAGGATGTCATGTGGGGCTCAAAATAAATCATAGGGGGGTGTCATTCTCCACTCCTCTGGGTTCTTCAAGGCTGGGGGAGAAATAATCAACCAAGCATGAAGCAGATTAATAATAGAGAAATGTGGATTGGGGAAGATAGCATAATGTTTTGCAAAAAGATTTGCATGACTGAGGCTTCAAGGTCCCAGGTTCAATTCCCCATATCACCGTAAGTAGAGCTGAGCTCTGCTCTCTTTTCTGTTTCTCTCCTATTAACCATATATATATATATGTATTTTTTTCCTTTCTATTATTCTTGATAGACAGAGATCAATTGAGAAGGGAGGGGAGACTGACCGGGAGAAAGACCTGTTTCACCACTTGTGAAGCATTCCTCTTGTGCATGCGAATGTGTGCACTTATCTGGGTGCACCACTCCCTGTCCCCATAAAATATATATATATGTAATATTTTTTCTGTTTTTTTCTTTCTTCTTTTTAAATATTTATTTACTTATTTATTCCTTTTTGTTGCCCTTGTGGTTATTATTGTTGTTGTTATTGATGTCGTCGTTGTTGGATAGGACACAGAGAAATGGAGAGCGGAGGGGAAGACAGAGAGGGGGAGAGAAAGACAGACACCTGCAGACCTGCTTCACCACCTGTGAAGCAACTCCCCTGCAGGTGGGGAGCCAGGGGCTCAAACCGGGATTCTTACACCAGTCCTTGAGCTTTGCGCCACGTGCGCTTAACCTGCTGCACTACCGCCTGACTCCCATAAAATATATATTTTAAATAAAAAGATAATAAGAGAAGAGTGTTAGCATCACTAGTGTCTCCTGTCCACCTGGGAGGCTCACCGGAAGCTGAGAAAGCTCACCCACGTGGTCCCAGGACGCAACTAAAAACCTCCAAGTGATTGTGGAACTGTCTCAGGAAAGCTAGTCCAAGCTGCTGTCGAGGGCTGTGGTGATGCTCCACTGTTTCCACAGAGCAGCTTCTCTCTGCAAGCCTTTATCTCAAGGCTGATCTACATTTTGTCCTCAGGGTTCCCTCATAGGAAGTTACTCCTTTTCCCAAAGATATGTTTGGGAGTGATGTATATTTGCTCCCCAACAGTGATAAGCTCTAAGGACTGGTTTGAGCAGAAAGGGATTTGGAGATAAGGTGATACAAGTCTGTCTCACGTTTCCTTAGAGCTAAAACCCAGCGTGAAGAAGAGCTAGAAGGAGTGACTGAGAAGCAAACTGTTTTGGGTGGAATTTCAGGGAAAATCCATCAAGAGCCAGGAAATTCAGAATTGTTGACGACCTGAAAAAAATTGCTGATGACCTCAAGCTTCTGTGACCCTTCGACTACACCTCCTGGTTTTATGGCCACACCCCTCACCTGTAGAACTATCCCCTGAAACAAAGGAATGAGGAATTGAAATGAGTATCAGGTTTCCCCTTTGTGCCAGTGTTGAGCTGCTGCAATCAAATACCTAGTTCATCATGGTGTAGTAAAATATCCATCTTCTTCTCCCTCATCATTCTGATTGCATAGAATCTACACACCCAGATGGGGACTGGCAGGCAATTATTTTTTCCTGGTATCTGACTCATCCAGTTTTCCCTGCACTGACCTGCCTGTAACCCCTAGGTGCAGGGAAAGCGATTACATCTTGTGAAGGTGCCCTCACCCCTGAGGCTCTCTGCTGCGGGTTGTCCCAACCTCTGAACTCTCCCAGAGCATTGTAATTACATGACTATCCCAGGAGCAGCCCCTTTTTTGGACAGCAGGATAACAGTATGAATTCTTTTCTTAAGATGTAAGAAAGGTTGACTAATGGCCCCTCAAATGCTGCTTACATCCTTATGCCCAGAAGCTGGACATGTGGCTGTAGGTTACAAAAAAGGACGTTGCAGATGGATTTAGGTCTTTGAAGTGGAAAGGTTATCCAGAATTATCAGAAGAGCCTCAAAGTGCAATGTTGATGTCCTTATACAAAGCATTGTTGTTTGTTTTTTTTTGCCTCCAAGGTTATTGCTGGGGCTCAGTGTCTGCACCATGAATCCACTGCTCCTGGAGGCCATGTTTCCCCTTTTGTTACCCTGCTTGTTTTACCATTGCTGTGATTATTATTATCGTTGTTATTGATGTCGTTGTTGTTGGATAGGACAGAGAGAAATGGAGAGAGGAGGGGAAGACAGAAAGGGGGAGAGAAAGATAGACACCTGCAGACATGCTTCACCGCCTGTGAAGCGACTCCGCTGCAGGTAGGTAGCGGGGGGCTCAAACTAGGATCCTTATACCGGTCCTTGAGCTTTGCAGCACATGAGCTTAACCCACTGCGCTACCGCCTGACCCCTCAAAGCAGATTTTTATCCAGACAGGAACAATGTGGCCATGAGCCAAGGAATTCCAGGAGCCTTCAGGGACAGGAAGAGGCAGGAATCATTTTTCCCAAGACCCTCTGGAGGGAGTATTGCCTCAAGACACCTCAATGTAGTCCTATGATATTAATTTCAGACTTCAGATGTCCAAATAAGAGAATAAATTATTATTATTTTAAGACTTATTTATTCATATGAGAGATAGGAAAGAGAGAGAGCTAGAGAAAGAGATGGAGAGAGAGAAGGAGAGAGAGAATCAGAGTATCACTCTGGCACATGCAATGCCAGGCATTAACTTTGGGACCTTATGTTTTAAGTCCATAACTCTAACTACTGTGCCACCTTTCAGGTCACAAGCAATTATTACTTTGTCACCACATTTATGACACTTCATTATAGCAGCCTAGATACTAGTAACAAATGGTTAAAGAACAGAAAGCAAGGCAAAAATAATTAACTGACTCCAGTTTAGGTTTGGGATACATTTATAAAATTCCTCATCTGTTATAAACCACTATTATAATATTAATAATAGCTACTGTCTGGGAGTCGGGTGGTAGCGCAGCGGGTTAAGTGCACGTGGCACAAAGTGTTAATGGACCGGTGTAAGGATCCCGGTTTGAGGCCCCGGCTCCCCACCTGCAGGGGAGTCGCTTCACAGGTGGTGAAGCAGGTCTGCAGGTGTTTATCTTTCTCTCCCCCTCTCTGTCTTCCTCTCCTCTCTCCATTTCTCTCTGTCCTATCCAACAGCAACGACACCAATAACAACAACAATAAAACAACAAGGGCAACAAAAGGGAATAAATAAATTAAATAAATATTAAAAAAGAAAAAAGATAGCTACTGCCTAGTAAATGTTCCACTGCACTGTGTTCTTGCAACAATACTTAAAGTAAGGGCAAAATTAGCTCCATAAATTAAACAAGGAATTAGGCTCAGAAAGTTAAATGTGGCTCATCTTAAACAGCCACCAGCTGACAGGTTTATACCCCAAATTGCATCTTGCAGGGCTGCTGTTAAAGTGGTATTCATGCTTTGCTCTTGCATTCTTGCTCAGAACCTGGAGAGAGTAAGGGATTCTATATGGCTATGTGTGTGGTGAGCCCATGGCGTAAGAACCACTGACTCTGCTATGATCCCTTTTTCTCTCTAATGCATATTATTCTCCCTCTCCCCCCGCCCCCCATCAGGGCTACCACTCAGGCTTGGTTCTGGCACTATGAATCTATCACTCCTGGCAGCCATTTCTTTTTCTTTTCTTTCTATTTTATTTGATAAGACAGAGACAAATTGAAAACAGAGGGGAGATAGAGAGGGAGGGAGAAAAATAGACACCTACAGACCTGCTTCACTGCTTGTGAAACATCCCCTTTGCAAGTAGGGAGCAGTGGCTCAAACCTGGGTCCCTCCACGTGGTGGGTGTTATGTGTACTTAACCAGGTACACCACTGCCCAGCCCCTTCAGATCATTCTCTTAAGATAGTTCTTTAAAACATTTTATTTACTTATTAATGAGAAAGATAGGAGGAGAGAGAGAGAGAGAGAAAGAACCAGACATCACTCTGGTACATGTGCTCCTCAGGAATGACCTCAGGATTTCGTGCTTGAGTGTCCAATGCTTTATCCACTGTGCTGCCTCTTGGACCACTGAAGATGAAATCTTTTTAAAAATTTTTTTATTATTTTTATTTATTGGATAGAAAGCCATAAATCAAGAGGGAAGGGGGTGATAGGGAAAGAGACAGAGAGACACCTGCAGCACTGCTTCACCACTAGCAAAGCTTTTCTCTTGCAGGTGGGGGCTGGAAGTTTAAACCCGAGTCTTTGCGCATTGTAACATGTGTGCTTGACCAGATGCGCCACCACCCAGTCCCTGAAGATGAAATCTTCAAGTCAGTTTTTCACAAAGCATCAATAAGAATTTTTGTGAATGAAAGAGGTAGTGAGCAAATAATTCTGGAAATGCTAGATAATTGAGATGAAACAGGCTGTGAATTATTGCTCTATTGAGAATTCCTTTATATGATAATATCATGAGTTCACAAATGAAGTTTTTATTTTATTATTTTATTTTTTCACCAGAGCACTGCTCAGCTCTGATATATGGTGGTGCTGGAAATTAAACCTGGGACCTTGAGCCTCAAGCATTATCGATAGTCTTTTAAATAGCCATTATGCTATCTCCCAGACTCTACAAATAATTTATGTTTTTAAAATTACATTTATTTATTTATTGGACAGAGACAGTTACAAATCAAGAGGAAAGGGGGGAAATAGAGAGGAAAAGAGAAAGAAAGACACATACAACACTGTTTCACTACTCACACAACTTGCCCCCTGCAGGTGGGAACCAGGGGCTTGAACCTAGTCCTTGTGCATTGTCACATGTGTGCTCAACCAGGTGTGCCACCACCCCACCCCTCAGAGACTCTTCTGAGTCTCCACTTTTTTTCACAAGGTCTAAGAGTGAGTATTCTACAAATGACTTTTATTTATTTATTTATTTATTTATTTATTTATTTATTTATTTTGTCTCCAGGGTTATCGCTGGGGCTTGGTGCCTGTACTACTAATCCACTGCTCCTGGAGGCTATTTTTTCCCTTTTGTTGCCCTTGTTGTTTATTATTGTTGTTGTTGTTATTACTGTTGTTATTGCTGCCATTGTTGATGGAGAGGACAGAGAACAAATTGTTGAATAATCATGAACATAAATGCAAGAATATTGCAGATAAAGATTTGGGGTCTCCATTTTGGAAAAAGCTGGTAGGTCTATTTTAGGTTTATTCCAAGGGGCCCATGACTTTACTAGTTTTTGCCTGAGCCAGACACCTAATATGCAGGAAGACCCAAGGTATTGACTGGGGAGATCATGTCATAGTTGGAAAAAGGAAAAGAAAGCTGGATCAGGGAAGTGAGTAGCTCCCAAATATGGGAAAAGTATATGGATATTGTTAACTGTAAACCCCATTGATTTGATCTGTGGCCCATAGTCAGCACAAGAGCCTATGTAACCTCTGTATCCCTGTAGGTCAGAGCTCACATTCTGTGGTCATGACTAGGCACATTCCAGGCTGCACTAATTTCAGGACCCATCTTCCTCAGATGATAGGTAGAGTATGTTATCCAACCTCCCTTTGGAGAATGGAACATTCCCTACCATTGTTGATCACACTGAGGGCAAGGTCCTATAGGGACCCATAAAGGGGTCCATTATGTTGTTCCTGATCGAGATGACCAGTGACAGAGAGGGATCTGTTAGAAATCTAGGCCCATTATGTCTGTGTGGGAATCCCAGGACTCCTTGACTAGGGCCCCAGGTGATGCAAGTAGCTTTGAAGTGACTAAAGAGTCATCATTAAAGTATGTCAGTCTCTTGCCTTTATTGAGCTTTTGTCGTTCTTACTTTGTCTGACAAGATTAGCTTTAGAGTGACATGTAATAGGAGGAGGCAGGTGAGGAGGGTATCTAGGTCTAATTAGAAATTATTTCGTTAGGTACTTTATGGTGTCGTTTTGGGTCTTTCTACTTGCTTCATTTATTGACTCACAGCAAACTATTTTGCACCTTTGTTTTAAGGGATATGTTTTTCCTCTAATTTATGGATACATATACATATTCCCTATCTCATGGACCTTGGTCTATAGCTAAGTTTTGAAGTTTGTTAAGGGGTGTACCACCTGAACTGGAATTAAGGAGTCCTATGAGCTGGGAAATGGTCTCACCAGAGTAATGAAGCTGAAGAGTTGACATTTCACGCCTGATGTCTTTGGACACAGTCTGAAGTGAAACATGCTGAGGTGGTACTAGTAGCATTGATTGCATTAGGATCAGCAGATGCAGTATCATTTGGTATGAACTGAGGGAAGCATGCAGAAAGGTGAGTCCCATCCTAGAGTTTCCAGGATGGAGAAATATAGGCTTTATAGAAAAAGGGGAAGTTTCCTGCTGTCTAAGGGTTTAAGAAGACAACAGATGGGAGTTGGGCGGTAGTGCAGCGGGTTAAGCGCACGTGGTGCAAAGCTCAAGGACCGGCGTTCGAGCCCCTGGCTCCCCACCTGCAGGGGAGTCGCTTCACAAGTGGTGAAGCCGGTCTGCAGGTGTCTTTCTCTCCCCCCCTCTGTCTTCCCCTCCTCTCTCCATTTCTCTCTGTCCTATCCAACAATGACGACATCAATAACTACAAAAATAAAACAACAAGGGCAACAATAAGGGAATAAATAAATAAAAGGTATAATTATTTTAAAAAAAGGCAACAGATAGTTATTGCTGTAACCAAATTATTTGGCAACTGGGTTAATTTTGAAAATCCCATTGTTGATATTTGCTGTATCATACAAGACCTCACCATGATTTATGTCCTATTATGCTATTTACATATAGCTGTATCTTATAAAGTAACACCATCAGTTGCTTCTGTTCTCCCTGGTCTAAGCTTTTAGGAGATTTAATATTTCAAAGAACAAGTCATTATTAGAAATGTATTAACAATTTGAGTCCACTGTTAGAATTCAATCTGATTACCAATTTGAAGTTTTAATTGCTTGGATTGAAGGAACATATTTTCAGAGCTATGGTTTACACATGAAAAAGTTTGAGACATTTGATCCATTTTTTCCTTCTCATATTAATTAAATAGTGATTTATGAGACTATAAGTTAATAGGAGTGTACATCAACACCATTCCCACCAACAAAGGACTATGTCTGGATCCCTCCTCTGGTTTGCTTCCAGGTTTTAGACAATGAATTGTACTGCTATGAACATAGGTGCACACGTATCTTTTTGGTTGGGTGTTGTGGCTGAGAAAGCTGTGTTATATTTACACCCAAATCTGGGGAAAGTAATAAATACCATTAACTATAAACACCATTGATCCAATCTGGAGTCCATGTCTAGTCATATTCAGTACAGGAGTCTGTATAACTTCTGCATCCCATTTTTTTTTTCTACCAGGGCACTGCTCTGCTCTGGCTTATGGTGGTGCGAGAGACTGAACCTATGATTTTGGAGCCTCCGGCATGAGAGTCTGCATAACCATTATGCTATCTACCCCAACCCATGACTTACAATTTTTATTTATTTATTTTCCCTTTTGTTGCCCTTTTTTTTTATTGTTGTTGTAGTTATTGTTGTTGTTGATGTCGTCATTGTTGGATAGGACAGAGAGAAATGGAAAGAGGAGGGGAAGACAGAGAGCGGGAGAGAAAGATAGACACCTGAAGACCTGCTTCACTGCCTGTGAAGCAACTCCCCTGCAGGTGGGGAGCCTGGGGGGCTTGAACCGGGATCCTTAAGCTTGTCCTTGTGCTTCACGCCACATGCACTTAACCCGCTGCACTACCTCCCAACTCCTCCATGACTTATAATTTTAATGTGTATTTCTTTCACCTAGAGTTCAGGCAGAGAGATGACTCAGGGGTAAAATATAGGATTTTGTTGGTATGCTTCTAAGTTCTGCTTATAAGACCTTCTGTTTTGATCATCACATTAGGTTCGCCTGTATTACTTAAGATGTGGTCTATTTACATAATCACTGTTTTACCTGGGTCCCGCCCTGCCTGCAGGGTATTGGTTTAATCCCCACTGGTTAGATGGAAGCTTTCTATGTTCTTTTTGTGCTCTTTTTTTTTTTGCTCCGCCCCCTCTCCTAGTCATTTCCTTTCCCTTGCCACTTCCGGTGAAGAGATGCATAAAAGGTGATGTATCTGATTAATAAATGATATACTGCTTCCCAGCTCAGCCATGAGTCCCTGGTTGTCTCTCTACCACCCGTGAAGCTAGCCCAGCCCGGCAGGATTTAACATATGTGAGGTCTTGAATTTGACCCCAGTACCACGTGTGTTAAAATTATGCTCTGGTTCTTTCTCCCTCATAAATAAGTGTGCTCTGCTGTACTGGGTCCTTGTCTGTGCCTGATTTCATTGTTCCCAGGAAGATTGTTTCATTCTTTCTATTTCATGCACACGCACACACACACAGGAATAGGCACAGGCACAGGCATGCACATACTCCAGCCCTAAAGCACCCCTCACTGCCACTGTGTTTCCATGGAGTGCCAAGGTTTCAACACAGGCCATATGGATGGCAAGGGATGTGCTCTATGGGGAGATTTATCTTCCATCCCCTAAATAAATAGGTAAATGTTAACAATATATACCTAGGGACTTGTTTTTTTGGTGAGATTGAGTAATCATGAACCTAAAGGCTAGAATAGTACAGATGAAGAGTTGGGGGGGTCCTCTGTTTTGTAGATAGCTAGTAGGCCTATTTTAGTTATATTCCAAAGGGCCTGTGATTATACTAGTTTTTTTTTTAAGTTTTTATTTATAAAAAGGAAACATTGACTAAACCATAGGATAAGAGGGGTACAACTTCACACAGTTTCCATCACCAGAACTCTGTATCCCATCCCCTCCCCTGATAGCTTTCCTATTCTTTAACCCTCTGGGAATATGGACCCAAGGTCCTTGTGGAATGTGGAAGGTTGAATGTATGGCTTCTGTAATTGCTTCCCTGATGAACATGGGCATACTCCCAGCCTGTCTCTCTCTTTTCCTTTTGGGGTAGGGCTCTGGGGAAGCAGAGCTCCAGGACACATTGGTGGGATTGTCTGTCCAGGGAAGTCTGGTTGGCATCCTGCTAGCATCTGGAACCTGGTGGTTGAAAAGAGAGTTAACATACAAAGCCAAACAAATTGTTGACAAATCATGGACCTAAAGGCTGGAATAGTGCAGATGAAGAGTTGGGGGGGGGGGTCTCTGTTTTGTAGATAACTGATAGGCATATTTTAGTTATATTCCAAAGGGCCTGTGGCTATACTAGTGTTTTTTTTTGTTGTTGTTGTTATTTTTTGTTTGTTTGTTTGTTTTGCCTGAGCCTGAAATCTGATATGCAGGTCGATCCTAATTATTGTCTGGGGAGATGATGTCATGGCTGGCAGAAGGACCAGAAAACTGGATCAGGGAAGAGAGTAGCTCCCAAATATGGGAAAGGTGTATAAATATTGTTGACTGTAAACCCCATCGATTGATGTGATTTGGGACCCATATTCAGCTTAGGAGCCTATGTGATCTCTGCATCCCTGTAGATCTGAGCTCACATTCTGTGGTCATAAGTAGGAACGTTCCAAGCTGCCCCAATATCAGGGCCCATCTTCCTCAGGTGTAGCATTGTTGGTATGCATGAGACCCCTTCTGTTTCATTGATTTAATACCCCCTGCTTAACACTGTATTCTATTTACATAACCACTGTATTCTATTTACATAACCACTACAGGGCATTGGTTCAATCCCCACTGGTTCATGATATGTTTTTGCTCCGCCCCCTCTCCTTGTCTCACACTGATTTTCACCAGTCACTTTTCTCTCCACCCTCTCTGCGTCGCATCCTGTTCCCACCCTACTGGGCTAGTATATTTATAAGGACAAGATTGTTGTTTGTAGTTGTTAGTTTAGCTTAGCTCGGCTTAGATTGTGCTGCATCCTGCATGAATAAAGAGATACTGCCTACAGCTCAACCATGAGTCCCTGGTCATCTGTTACCCGCCCGTGAAGCCAGCCCGGCGAAAACAACATAGCATGGAGTGTATTGTCCAGCCTCCCTTCAGAGGATGGAAATTCTCTACTGTTGTTGATCCAAGTTGAGGGCAAGGTCCTATGGGGACCCAGAAAAGGGTCTATTGTGTTGTTCCTGATAGAGATGACTGGTAACAATGGAGAGAGGGGTTTATTCTAGGCCTAGGCCCATCATGTCTGTTTGGGAGTCTCAGAACTCCCCAATTAGGGCCCCAGCTGGTGGAATGGCCTGATAGTGACTAAAGAGTCATCATTAAAGTATGCCAGTCTCTTGCCCTTATTCAGCTTTTGCAATCTTCGCTTTGATGAGGTTAGCTTTGGAGTGAGTGAGAGAACTGTAATAAGAAGTAGGTGAGGAGGGTATCTAAGTAGACACTATTTCATTATGAACTTGATGCTGACTCACTACAGACTATTGTGTACTTTTGCTTTCAGGTATATATTTTGCCCCAATTTATGGATACATGTGAACATATGCCCTATCTCAATGGGACCTGGTCTATATCTAGGTTTTGGGACTTTGTTAGGAAGTGAAGGTCTCCAAAGGTCTCACCTGAGTAATGAGGCTGAAGGGTTGACATTCCATGCCTCATGTCTCTGGACACAGTCTGAAGTGAAACATGCTGAGGTGATATTCCTTGCATTGATTAGGTTGAGATCGACAGATGCAATATCATTTGGTATGAGTTGAGAGAAGCATGTAGGAGAGTGAGCCCCACTCTAAGGGTTCCAGGACTGGAGGAAATATAGGCTCTGTAGAGGAAGCGGGAGGTTCCTGCTGTCTTAGGGTTGAAGAAGGCAATAGGTAGTTATTGCTATGACTATATTATTTGGCAATTGGGTTAACTTTGAAAAATCCCATTGTTAGGATTTACTGTATCAGACACAATATCACCATAATTTATTTGTATATAGCTGTGCCACTGATTGCTTCAGTTTTCCCTGGTCTAAGCTTTTTTTTAATTTCATTTTTTTATTTTTTATTTACAAAACAGAAACATCATAGGATGAGAGGGGTACAACTTCACACAATTCCCACCACCAGATCTCTGTATCCTATCCCCTCCCCTGATAGCTTTCCTATTCTTTAACCCTCTGGGAGTATGGACCCAAGGTCCTTGTGGGATGCAGAAGGTAGAAGGTCTGGCTTCTGTAATTGCTTCACCACTGAACATGGGTGTTGACTGGTTGATCTATACTCCCAGCCTGTCTCTTTCTTTCCTTAGTAGGGTGGAGCTCTGGAGAAGCAGAGCTCCAGGACACGGTGGTGTTGTCTGTCCAGGGAAGTCTGGTCGGCATCCTGCTAGCATCTGGAACATGGTGGTTGAAAAGAGAATTAACATACAAAGCCAAACAAATTGTTGACCAATCATGGACCTAAGGCTGGAATAGTGCAGATGAAGACTTGGGGGGCCCTCCATTTTGTAGGCATATTTTAGTTATATTCCAAAGGGCCTGTGGCTATACTAGTTATGCCAGTGGATCCAAGTTATTGTCTGGGGAGATGATGTCATGGCTGGAAAAGGAACAGAAAGCTGCATCAGGGAAGAGAGTAGCTCCCTAATAAGGGAAAGGGGGTATAAATATCGTTGACTGTAAATCCCATTGATTTGATTTGGTCTGGGGCCCATATTTAGCTTAGGAGCCTGTGTGACCTCTGCATCCCTGTAGATCTGAGCTCACATTCTGTGGTCATGAGTAGGAACATTCCAAGCTGCCTCAGTATTGACCCATCTTCCTCAGGTGTAGCATAGAGTATATTGTCCAGCCTCCCTTTGAAGGATGGAAATTCTCTACTGTTGTTGATCCAAGTTGAGGGCAAGGTCCTATGGTGGGGCCACAAAGGGATCTATTTTGTTGTTGCTGATAGAGATGACTGGTAACAATGGAGAGAGGGACTTATTGAGGTCTGTGGTCTAAGCTTTTAAGAGAGTCAATATGTCAAAGACTCGGGCTATGGTCTGTTCATTAAAAAGATTGAGACATTCAATCAATTTCCCCCTCTCATATTAATTAAATAGTGATTTATATGACTACAAATTAATAGAGTGTACATAACCACCATTCCCACCACCAAAAGACTGTGCTCCATCCCAGCCCCCAACCCCCAGTGAAGCCAAGCTTCTGCTCTCGCCCTCAGAGATTTTTACTTTGGTGCCCTACTTCAAAAGTAGCACAATTTAAAAAAATTCTTTATTGGGGGATTAATGTTTTACAGTCGACAGTAAATACAATAGTTTGCATATGCATAACATTTCCCAGTTTTACACATAACAACTAAACCCCCACTAGGTCCTTTGCCATCATGTTCCAGGACCTGAACCCTTCCCCCTCACACACCCCAGAGTCTTTTACTTTGGTGCAATACACCAACACCAGTCCAGGTTTTGCTTAGTGTTTTCCCTTCTGATCTTATTTTTCTTTTTTAAAAACTCTTTTTTATATTATCTTTATTTATTTATTGGATAGAGATAAAAATCAAGAGGGAAGGGGAGATAGAGAGGGAGAGAGACAGAGAGATTCCTGCAGCACTTTCCCCATGCAGGTGGGGACTGGGGACTTGAGCCTGGGTCCTTAAGCATTGTAACATTTGTGTTTGACCAGGTGTGCCACCACCCAGCCCCTGATTGTATTTTTCAACTTCTGCCTGTGAGTGAGATCATCTCATATTCATCCTTCTGATACTGACTTATCTCACTTAACATGATTCCTTCATGATCCATCCAAGATGGACTGAAAACAATGAAATCACCATTTTTATAGCTGAGTAGTATTCCATTGTGTATATATACCACAACTTGCTTAGCCACTCATCTGTTGTTAGACAACTGGGTTGTTTCAAGGTTTTGGTTATTACAAATTATGTAACAGCACAATTTCTTTTTTCCTTTTTCTCTTTTTTTTTTTTTCCTTTTCTTTTTTGTCTCCAGGGTTATTTGCTGGGGCTCGGTGCCTGCACTACAAATCCACTTCTCCTGGAGGCTTTTTTGTTGTTGTTGCCCTCGTTTTTTATCGTTGTTGTTATTATTATTGTTATTGCTATCGCTGTTGTTGGATAGGTCAGAGAGAAATGGAGAGAGGAGGGGAAGACAGAGAGGAGGAGGAAACAGACACCTGAAGACCTGTTTCCTATAGACCTGCTTCCTGCAGACCTGCTTCACCGCTTGTGAAGTGACCCCCCTGCAGGTGGGGAGCCTGGGGCTCGAACCGGGATCCTTAGCCATGTGCGCTTAACCCACTGTGCCACAGCTGGGCCCCTGCAGCACGACTTCCAATAGCCCAAACTTGGAAGCATCTCAGGTGTCCAACAAAAAATGAGTAGCTAAGAAAGTTGTCGTGTGTATCCACTAGAATACTACTTAGCTATTGAGAATGATGAAGTCATCTTCTTCACCTTATCTCGGATGGAGCTTGAAGGAATCGTGTTGAGTGAAATGTTATTTCCAAGAATGATATCATCCCATATTCATCCTTCTATTTCTGGCTTAAGAACAGAAAGGAGAACCACAAAGTAAAACTTGGACTGGTGGTGCATTGCACCAAAGCAAATAACTCTGAAAAAGAAGGGCAGAAAGGGAGTACTGGGGGCAGAGGAGGTAGAGACTTTCAGGTCCTGGAGCAGGATGATGGACCTAATTTGGGAGTGAAAGTGTTTTGTAGATATCTGTCTTGGTGAGATGTGCCAACAACTACACTGTAAACCACTGATCTTCCAAATAAATAAATAAATAAATAAAATTATATCTATAAATCATATGCCACCTGGCTCTTTCTATTTACTCATTATGCGTACATTTTCAAAAAAGTGTTTAGTAGAATTTTCTGTATTTTTGGAGAAGCTTGAGAAGGACAGTTAATAGGTCACCTTTGAAGGTTGGTAGAACTCACTAGTACAACCATCTGGTCTTGGGAGTTTATTTTAGGAGATACCTTTTACTACTGCTTCAATCTCCTTGCTCATAACTTGTCTATTTCTCCTAATTCATTATTGGGAGGTTGTATGTTTCTGAGACTTTGTCTGTTTTCTCTAGGTCCTAACTTAGTGGTGTAAAATTGGTCACAGTAGTATTACAATGCTTTGTATTTCTGTGGCACCTGTTGTAAATTTTCTTTCATTTCTAACCCTGTTTGCTAGGGTCTTCTCTCTTTATTTATTTATTTATTTATTTACATTTATTTATTTATTTTCCCTTTTGTTGCCCTTGTTGTTTAGCATTGTTGCGGTTATTGATGTCATTGTTGGATAGGACAGAGAGAAATGGAGAGAGGAGGGAAAGACAGAGTGGGGGAGAGAAAGACACCTGCAGACCTGCTTCACCGCCTGTGCAGTGACTCCCCTGCAGGTGGGGAGCCAGGGGCTTGAACCGGGATCCTTACGCCAGTCCTTGCGCTTTGTGCCATGTGTGCTTAAACTGCTGTGCCACCGCCCGACTCCCTACTCTTTTTTTTTTTCCTCAGTGAGTCTACCTAAATGCTTGTCAATTTTGTTTATCCTTTCAAAAAAAAACAGTTCTTTATTTCAGTGATTTTTTTTTTTTTTTGCCTCCAGGGATAAGACAGAGAGAAATGGAGAGAGGAGGGGAAGACAGAGAGGGGGAGAGAAAGATAGACACCTGCAGACAGACCTGCTTCACCACCTGTGAAGTGACTCCTCTGCAGGTGGGGAGCCAGGGGCTTGAACCAAGATCCTTCTTCTGGTCCATGTGCTTCAAGATCCTTCTTCTGGTCCATGTGCTTAACCTGCTGCGCTACCGCCCGACTCCCCTTTTTATTTTTTTAATTAATTTATTTATAAAATGGAAACATTAACAAGACCACAGGATAAGAGGGATACAATTCCCACCAACAAAGCTCCATATCCCATCCCATCCCCTGATAGCTTTCCTATTCTTTAACCCTCTGGGAATATGGACCCAGGGTCATTATGGGTTGCAGAAGGTGGAAGGTCTGGCTTCTGTAATTGCTTCCCCGCTGAACATGGGCATTGACAGGTCGATCCATACTCTCAGCCTGTCTCTCTCTTTCCCTAATGGGGTATAGAGTTCTAGGGAAGCAGAGCTCCAGGACACATTGGTGGGGTTCTCTGCCCAGGGAAGTCCGGCTGGCATCATGATAGCATCTGGAACCTGGTGGCTGAAAAAGAGTTAACATATAAAGCCATACAAATTGATGATTAATCATGAACCTAAAGGCTGGAATATTGCAGATGAAGATTTGGGGCCTCTGTTTTGTAAATAGGTAGTAGGTCTATTTTAGGTATATTCCTTAAGCCGGTCCTTGCGCTTTAGCCTGCTGTGCTACCGCCCAACTCCCCATTTTAAGTATATTCCAAAGGGCCCATGATTTTATTAGTTTTTGCCTGAGCCTGACATCTGATATGCAGGTGGGCCCAGGTTATTGTCTGGGGAGATGATGTCATGGCTGGAAAAGGGGGTAGTCAGCTGGATCAGGGAAGAGAGTAGCTCCCAAATATGGGAAAAGTGTATAAATATTGTTGACTGTAAACCCCACTGATTTGATCTGGGGCCCATATTCAGCATAAGAACTTATGTAACCTCTACATCCCTGTAGGACTGAACTTGCATTCTGTGGTCATCAGTGGGAACGTTCCAAGCTGCCCAATTTCAGGACCCATCTTCTTCAGGTGGTAGATAGAGTATGTCATCCATTCAACCCTCCTTTGGAGGATAGAACATTCTCTACCATTGTTGATCCACATTGAAGGCAAGGTCTTATGGGGACCACCAAAGGGTCCATTATGTTGTTCTTGATGGAGATGACCAGTGATAATGGGGAGAGGGATCTAGTCGAGGTCTAGGCTCATCGTGTTTGTGTGGGAATCCCAGGACTCCCCAACTAGGACACCTCATCTTTTGGGTTACAAGGTTTTAAGGGAAGCTTCCAAATGTCAGTACATACATAGCATGTTTCTCTCACCAGCCTCACAATTGGTGTGTTCACTCTTATAGGAGCTTGTGTCTCATGGAAATAAGAATTCATGTCTTGGAAAATTGGATGAGTTGTATCAAAATTCATCACTTGGGTCTCCAACACATTTTGCCTGTATCTATAACTGTATTTCAGACTCATAAGCACACGCACCCGGGTCTCAGGTAAACATATTGGTTTAAATGAAAATTCAGTGATTGGGAAACAAAAATAGGATTGCAGTGAAAACACATTGCATTAAGTATTTTACATAATTCCCACAGACAGATGCTGGGAAATAAATGTTTTGGTTTTGAATTCATTGGCATGCCATTTATTTTGCTGAATATGTATGAGACTTGATGAAAATGTGTTGCTGGCAAGAAATCAGCCAGGCATGTCCTAGTCCAGTTATAATGTCCTTCTTAATTTTGTATTGCCATGCTATCATTTTCTTGTTTATGAATACATATTGTTTTTAATGGTCTATACTGCTTCTGTGGCAGTAAATAAAAACAAGTTTATTTGTTTCTTGAGCTTCTAGTTTAGTGGATCTACACACTGAACATTAAGGAATATGAATGTGACTGAAATCTATGTTGTGGTAACTAGAAGATGTCTCTTTATTTCAAAATGCTATTCTTCTCAGGCAATTTTAATATAAGAATACATTTAAAATGTGGAACTAGATCTTGAACCAATTTGGGTGTCATCATACTACCGATAGGAATGCTGACATTATTTGATCAGGTAAATGTCAAAATACCAGTAAAACTGCACAGGAAAGAAATTTTAAATTTCTTTTTTTTTTAAATTTATTTATTTACCAATGAGAGGGATAGGAAGAGAGAGAGAGAGAGAGAGAAAGAATCAGACATCACTTTGGTACATGTGCGCCGGGGACTGAACTCAGGACCTCATGCTTGAGAGTCCAACGCTTTATTCACTGTGCCACCTCCCGGACCACGGAAAGAAATTTTATTAAGCTGAAGAGAGGAAGTCGGGCGGCAGCGCAGTGGGTTAAGCGCAGGTGGCGCTAAGCACAATGACTGGCGTAAGGATCCCAGTTCAAGCCCCGGGCTCCCCACCTGCAGGGGCGTCCCTTCACAAGCAGTGAAACAAGTCTGCAGGTGTCTATCTTTCTCTCCCCCTCTCTGTCTTCCCCATCTCTCTCCATTTCTCTCTGTCCTATTCAACAACAACAACAACAACAATAAAGCAACAAGGGCAACAAAAGGAAATAAAGAGAGAAAAAAGAAAAAAAAGTGTCTCCTTTAAAAAAAAAAGTGAAGAGAATTACGATCTTTACAATTAATGCCCTGAAATGTCTATTGCTAATGCCAGCTGCTACTGAGGTGTGATGTGGGGGAAAGAGGAGCAAGGAAGTTTCTTTACACTTTGACTTTGTTCAGTGCAGCATTTTATTTTATTATTATCATACTTTTATTTAAAAATATTATATTTTTTACATATTGCATAATGCCTATTACATATTACATAATACATATTCAGGTGACATTGGGTCATAACATTGTATGTTTCAGAAGTGCTTTGCATACATTTTCAAAACTAAATTGTTGGGAATGGGGGTGGGGGCTGAGGAGTGGGGGGGAAGTGGCATACCTGGCTGAACACACATGTTACCATGCTCAAGGACCAGGGTTCCAATTCTCAATTTTTTTTTTCTCTCCCTCTTTAACTCCCCTCTCAATTTCTTTGTCTTATCAAATAAGAAGAAAGGGTCTGGGGAAGAAGCTATCAAGATGACTGGATTCATTTTGCAGGTACTCAGCTCCAGTGATAATCCTAATGACAGTTTTAAAAAATTAAATTTGAATTGTTACACCACTTCCAATATTAAAGTGCTGAAATCCCACCCCCATCATCCATTGGTGTACACCACACACACCCGTTGTGCCCTTGTAGGCCTCCCCTCTCTAGCAGTCATAGTTCTGCACTCTGAGTTCAGTGGTTGCTTTCTTGTCTGTTCTCTTGCTTTGTTTCTTTGCATCCCACATATGACTGAGATCACCCAGTATTTGTCTTTCTCCTTTTGTTGAGCATTACACTCTCCAACTTCAGCTGTGTTGTTACAAATGGCAACATTTCATTGTTTCCAGCTGAGTAATGCATCTGCATATTCTTGATACCTTCTGAGAATTTGAAGGGCTGGAGGTAGGTCACACAGATACATCCAGTGAGATGGGTTTATTTCACTCACCAATTCTAGCTTGACAAGAATCTTTTAAGCTGAATGTGCTTCACCCAGGAATAAGTGGATAGAATTCCTGCCTGGGCTGTAGAAGTCTGGGTGGCATTTTGTTGTGCAAGTTACAAAATCCAAATCTGGTCAAAACTCTTGATCCAGAGCACTCAGTCTCCCTCATCAACCCAGTAACTAAAAATGCATCATCTTTTCCCTTCCCCTCAAATCCAGCTAGTATATAATTTGGAGGAGATGCATTCTGCAGTATATTGGAAAGATATACAATGTGTCTGTAATTACTTTCTTTTTTTTTTAATTTAAGAAAGGCTTAATTAACAAAACCATAGGGTAGGAGGGGTACAACTCCACACAATTCCCACCACCCAATCTCCATATCCCACCCCCTCCCCTGATAGCTTTCCCATTCTCCATCACTCTGGGAGCATGGACCCAGGGTCATTGTGGGTTGCAGAAGGTAGAAGGTCTGGCTTCTGTAATTGCTTCCCCGCTGAACATGGGTGTTGACTGGTCGGTACATACTCCCAGTCTGCCTCTCTCTTTCCCTAGTAGGGTGTGTCTCTGGGAAAGCTGAGCTCCAGGACACATTGGTGGGGTCTTCAATCCAGGGAAGCCTAGCCAGCATCTTGTTGGCATCTGGAACCTGGTGACTGAAAAGAGAGTTAACATACGAAGCCAAACAAATTGTTGAGGAATCCTGGACCCAAAGCTTGGAATAATGGAGAGGAAGTGTTAGGGAGGTACTCACTGCAAACACTAGTGTACTTCTGCTTTCAGGTATATATTTTGCAGTAGTTTATAGATACGTGTGAAGATATGCTCTCTCACAGAAACTGGTGTATATCTAGGTTTTGGGACTTTGTTAGAAAGTGAACCACCTGAGATGAAATTAGAGTATACTATGAAAGGAAAGGTCTCACCCGAGTAATGAAGCTGAAGGGTTGTCATTCCACATGTGAAGTCTCTGGACACAGTCTGAAGTGAAGCATGTTGAGGTGGCAATCGTTGCGTTGGTTGTAATTTCAAATGGCTTTGAAAAAACTGTTACTATGCTTCCTTCTTGGGCCAAATGGTAGTACATCCAGTAGAATGTATACATTACCATGCACAAGAACCTAGGTTCAAGTCCCTGGTCCTCTTCTACAGTGGGAAAGCCTAACTTATTTGTCCAAAAATAATTCATAGGAGAAAAAGAAAGAAAGGAAGGAAGGAAAGAAAGAAAGAAGAAAAGAAAGAAAAGTTCTAACACTACAATTTTGCTATGGAGTGTCAAACTTGAAATATAAATCAGCTAAAATAAGGAAACATTTGAGACTTGTGATCAGAGGTTACACACTGACTTCTGACTCACCCAGAGTTGCCCATCGATGCATCTCTCGCTGTACTAAGGGGTTCCACCTAGCACCCAAGATCTCTTATTCAATGGAATTTTCTCTTATTAAGAAAGTAAACTCGAGTGTTTGCAAGAACAGAAAACACACAATCCTAGGTGTCCAAGATGTTGAACAATTAAAGAGTTTTAACTACTTGGTAGAGTTTTTGTATTAACTACATGGAAACTTATAAAAGATAACAGATCTTCCAACTCTTGTTTGGGGGAAGACTTATCCAAGTTTACTCTATGCTTTCAGAATAACATGCAGTTCTTTTTTGAACTCCCTTGTTGTTGTGAATTCAGACTTTGATGGAGACAGAGTTGTGACACAGTTACATGGTCTTTGCTCCTTCAGGACATTTGCTGAAATGATAGTTAGGCACTGGCCATTTCAGACATTTATTATGCCCTGGTCTACATAGGAATTCACCAGACTTGGTTTATTCATTTCCCAACTTACAGTTCCATTGTCTATTTGCAGTTTGGGGTTATTGTGAGTAATGCTGTGAATACTTTTCAAGAAGTCTTTCTGATGATCTGTGCTCTTATTATTTTTTTTAAGGACTAAGTGTAGAATTGTTAGGACATGAAGCTGATATATGCACTATTTTTATTTTTAAAAAATTTTTATTTATAAAAAAAAACCCACTGACAAAACCATAGGATAAGAGGGATACAACTCCACACAGTTCCCACCACCAGAACTCTATACCCCATCCCCTCCCCTGGTAGCTTTCCTACCCTTTAACCCTCTGGGAATATGGACCCAGGGTCATTATGGGGTGCAGAAGGTAGAAGGTCTGACTTCTGTAATTGCTTCCTCGCTGAACTCCCAGCCTGTCTCTCTCTTTCCCTAGTGGGGCAGGGTTCTGGGGAAGTGAGGCTCCAGGACACATTGGTGGGGTCGTCTGCCCAGGAAAGTCCAGTTGGCATTATGGCAGCATCTGGAACCTTGTGGTTGGAAAAAGAGTTAACATATAAAGCCAAACAAACTGTTGACTAATCATGAACCTAAAGGCTGGAATATTGCAGGTGAAGATTTGGGGTCTGTTTTGAAGATAGCTAGTAGGCCTATTTTAGTTATATTCCAAAGGTCCCATGACTATACTAGTTTTTTCCTGAGCCTGACCTTTGCGAAGCTCGTGCTTAGGCCTAGTGATCCTCTCCTCTCCACTTAAATGCCTCTAAGATTTTTCAGGCATCAAAGTTTATTCCTATGTAAAATCTCTGTTTATGTGAGGGAGGTAACAAGATGGTTATGGAAGAAACCTTTCATGGGAGCTGGGCAGTGGCGCAGCAAGTTAAGTGCATGTGGCATGAAGTGCTTGGACCAGCGGAAGGATCTTGGTTCAAGCCCCTGGCTCCCCACCTGCAGGAGGTTCACTTCACAGGCAGATGACCCCACCTATGTGTCCTGGAGCCTCACTTCCCCAGAACCCTGCCCCACTAGGGAAAGAGAGAGACAGGCTGGGAGTTCAGCGAGGAAGCAATTACAGAAGTCAGACCTTCCACCTTCTGCACCCCATAATGACCCTGGGTCCATATTCCCAGAGGATTAAAGGGTAGGAAAGCTACCAGGGGAGGGGATGGGGTATGGAGTTCTGGTGGTGGGAACTGTGTGGAGTTGTATCCCCCTTATCCTATGGCTTTGTCAGTGGTTGTTTTTTTTATAAATAAAATTTTTAATTTTTATTATAATAATAATAATTATTATTTTATTATTATTTTAAATTTCTCTCCCCCTCTGTCTTTCCCTCCCCTTGTTTTATTGTAGTTATTATAATTGTTGTTGATGTCATCGTTGTTGGATAGGACAGAGAGAAATGGAGAGAGGAAGGGAAGACAGAGGGGGAGAGAAAGACACCTGCAGACCTGCTTCACCACTTGTGAAGTGACTCCTCTGCAGGTGGGGAGCCGGGGGCTCAAACCGGGATCCTTCCGCTGGTCCATGAGCTCTGTACCACGTGCACTTAACCTGCTGTACTACCACCCGACTCCCTAATTTTTTATTAGTGATTTAATAATGATTTACAAGATTATAAGAGTACTGGGTGATAGTTCCATACCACATCCACCACGAAGTTTGGGCATCTCCCCAAAGAGTCCCCTCCCCCATAACCACCATAGTTCTCAAACAAGTCTTAAAGATAGTATGACCACTCTTTTTTTTCCCTCAAGTTCATATTTTTAAAAAAATTAACTTTATTTATTTATTGGATAGAGACAGCCAGAAATCAAGAGGTAAGGGGGGTTATAGAGAAAGAGAGACAGAGAGACACTTGCAACACTGTTTCACCACTCGTGAAGCTTTCCCCCTACAGGTGGGTACCGGGGACTCAAACCCCCAGGTTTGAGTCCCAGTCCCTTGAGAATTGTAACATGTGTGTTCAACCAAGTGTGCTACCACCCGGCCCCTCAAGATCATATATTTTGATAATCTATATGCCACATATGAATATAGAAGTCATCAGTAGTTATCTTTTACCTCCTTACTTATTTCACCAATCACTTCCGGTTCCACCTATCTTTGTCCCAAAGGACACAATCCCATCTTTTTAAATTGCAAAGTAGTAGTCCATTAAGTATATGTCCCACGAGTGGTGAAGTAGGGCTGCAGGTGTCTCTCTGTCTCTTTCTCTCTATCTTTCCCTCTCAATTTCTCTCTGTCTCTGTCCAATAATTTAAAAAAAATCAAAAAGAACTAAAAAAGAAAATGCATGAATAACCAAAAAGAGAGTTCAGCAGCAGAAGATAGGGCTTACTTGCCTGAGGCCCCAAGTTCTATCCCAAGCGCCACATGTGCCTGAGGTGAGCGGTACTCTGGTTTCCCTCTCTTCTCACAAAAATAAATAAGTCTTCCCCCTCTCATCTCTGCCTTCTCCTCCTCCTCTGCCTGTCCCTCCTCTTCCTGCTTTTTTTTTCTTTTTATGCTACCAAGTCTTCACTAGGACTTTGAACCTATGTAACTCTACCCTTCTCACTGGATCCTTCTTTTTTTTTTCCAGACAGAGGGTGAGAGAGGTAAAGAAAGGAGAGACACAACAGCACCCTTCCATTCCTTGCAAAACCTTCCCTTTTACATAGTGCTACATATGGTAACCAGGAGGCCAAAGCTGTGTCCTTGCATGTGATAAAGTGTGTACCCTTCCAGGTGAGCTATCTCATGATCTCATGAATACAATCTATTTAAAGTAATCACACAGCTTGAAAAATGACACCGTGTATAAAAAGCATGAAGTCCTGAGTTTGATCCTGAGCATTGTATGTGCTACAGTGATATTCTAGGTCTTTTCTCTCGCATTTCACTAAGAATTAAAATTTATCCACACCTATGGACGGACATCTAATCTTTGATAAGGGGGCCCAAAGTATTAAATGGAAGGAGGCTTTCTTCAATAAACAGTGCTGGGAAAACTGGGTTGAAACATGCAGAAGAATGAAACTGAACCACTTTATCTCACCAGAAACAAAAATCAACTCCAAATGGATAAAAGACCTGGATGTTAGACCAGAAACAATCAAATACTTAGAGGAAAACATTGGTAAAACACTTTCCCACCTACGCCTCAAGGACATCTTTGATGAAATAAACCCAATTGCAAGAAAGACTAAAGCAGAAACAAACCAATGGGACTACATCAAATTGAAAAGCTTCTGCACATCCAAAGAAACTATCACACAAAGAGACCCCTCACAGAATGGGAGAGGATCTTCACATGCCATACATCAGACAAGAGACTAATCACCAAAATATACAAAGAGCTCAGCAAACTCAGCACCAAAAAAGCAAATGACCCCATCCATAAATGGGCAGAGGATATGAACAGAACATTCACTCCAGAGGAGATCCAAAAAGCTAACAAACATATGAAAAACTGCTCCAGGTCGCTGATTGTCAGAGAAATGCAAATAAAGACAACACTGAGATATCACCTCACTCCTGTGAGAATGGCATACATCAAAAAGCACAGAATCAACAAATGCTAGAGAGGCTGTGGGGACAGAGGAAGCCTTTTGCACTGCTGGTAGGAATTTAAATTGGTCCAGCCTCTGTGGAGAGCAGTCTGGAGAACTCTCACAAGGCTAGACATGGACCTTTATGACCCAGTAATTCCTCTCCTGGGGTTATACCCAAGGACTCCATAACACCCAACCAAAAAGATGTGTGTACTCCTATGTTCATAGTAGCACAATTCATAATAGCTAAAACCTGGAAGCAACCCAGGTGCCCAACAACAGATGAGTGGCTGAGAAAGCTGTGGTATATATACACAATGGAATACTAAGCAGCTACTAAGAACAATGAACTCAACTTCTCTGACCCATCTTGGTCAGAGCTAGAAGGAATTATGTTAAGTGAGCTAAGTCAGAAAGATAAAGATGAGTATGGGATGAGCCCACTCATCAACAGAAGTTGAGAAAGAAGATCAGAAAGGGAAACTAAAAGCAGAATCTGACTAAATTGAAAGTAGGACACCAAAGTAAAAACCCTGTGGTGAGGGGGAGGATGGACATGCGGCTTCCTGGGCCAGCGGGGGTGGGGGGGGTGCGGGGGTGGGGGGGTGGGTGGGATGGGACACAATCTTTTGGTGGTGGGAATGGTGTTTATGTACACACCCATTAAACTGTAGTCATATAAATCAAATCACTAATTAATATGTGAGGGGGGAAACTGATTGTATGTCTAAAAAAGGGACTTTTCAAAGTTAACCCAATTACCAAATAATGTGATGTTAACAATAACTATCCATTGTCTTCTTGAACCCTAAGACAGCAGGAACCTCACATTTCCACTATAGAGCCTAAACTTCCCCCAGCCCTGGGACCCTAGGGTAGGGCCCACTTTCCCACATGCTTCTCCCAATTCTTATCAAATAATATTGCATCCGCTGATCGCAACCTGATCAACACAACGAGTGCCACCCCAGCATGCTTCACTTCAGACTGTGTCCAGAGACTTCAGGTGTGGAATGACAACCCTTCAGCTTCATCACTTGGGTGAGACCTTTCCTTTCATAGTATTCTCTAACTCCACCCCAGGTGGTTCACTTCCTAACAAAGTCCCAAAACCTAGATATAGACCAGGTTCCAGGAGATAGAGCATATGTCCACAAGTATCCATAAACCAGGGCAAATATACCTGAAAGCAGTAGTACACTTGAGTTTGTAGTGAGTACCCCCCAACACTTTATCTCCACTATTGCATCCTTTGGGTCCGTGATTCTTCAACACTTTGTTTGGTTTTGTATGTTAACTCTCTTTTCAGCCCCCAGGTTCCAGATGCCATCAGGATGCCAGCTAGGCTTCCCTGGACTGAAGACCCCACCAATGCGTCCTGGAGCTCCACTTCCCCAGAGACCCACCCTACTAGGGAAAGAAAAAGGCAAACTGGAGAATGGATCGACCAGTCAATGCCCATGTTCAGCGGGGAAGCAATTACAGAAGCCAGACCTTCCACCTTCTGCAACCCACAATGACCCTGGGATAGAGGGATAGAGAATGGGAAAGCTAGTGGGGAGGAGATGGGATATAGAGATTGGGTGGCAGGAATTGTGTGGAGTTGTACCCCCCCATCCTATAATTTTGTTAATGTCTCCTTTCTTAAATAAAAAAAAGTCTAATTAAAAAAGAATTAAAATTTATCACTGGGGAGTCGGACGTTAGCACAGCAGGTTAAGTGCAAGTGGCACAAAGCGCAAGGACCTGAGTAAGGATCCTGGTTCGAGCCCCCGGTTCCCCACTTACAAGGGAGTCGCTTCACAAGTAGTGAAGCAGGTCTGCAGGTGTCTATCTTTCTCTCTCCCTCTCAGTCTTCCCCTCCTCTCTCCATTTCTCTCTGTCCTATACAACAACAATGACATCAGTAAAAACAACAATAATAATTACAACAATAAAACAACAAGGGCAACAAAAGGGAATAAATAAAAAAAATATCACAAATGTACCCTGGAACCCTACCTCTCCAGAGCTCTGTCTTACTAGGGAAAGATAGAAACAGGCTGGGGGGTGGGAGTGGAT